>NC_139706.1:43289448-43420659 GCF_964188405.1 Protomyctophum parallelum
AAGAAAATGAAGGCAGGATACAACACTATTTGTTTTGTTTTTCTTCTTACTAATTATTTGATGGTCCCAAAACATTGTAATTATTGTCATGATTTGTCACGATCCGAGTTGGCTTTGTCCGCGGCGTAACCGTCTTTAAATAAATACTTTTTAAAAAGCCTATGGAGAAAATGAATGGAGAATCATTTCCTGGGCCACTCGTCGTTCTGAAAGGTGGCGGGACTGCGACGCTCTATTATCCCACAATTAAGCAATACCTTTTCTAGCATTAATTACTAATTAGTAGACCACAATTCTCAATTTTGGAGCGGACTTTACTGCCAATTTTACGGAAGTTATCTCAAATAAATGAATAGTATATTAACCTATTTTAGTATGACAATGAATAGAACATGCAAAGCATTAATGAAACAGTATATAGTGCTGTGGATTTTCGGCCAATCAGTGTATACTGGAAATGCTGCTTTCTCCCTGTTGAAAAGACCATCTTGATTCTGCAGCTGTCAGGTGACAACACCATTTCTTGCTCCCTTCACTTCAAAGTTTCCCCTGATATGAAATGAACTCTTTGAGTGTCAGGTATTAATTATTGAATACATCCGCCATGCAGTGTTTTCTTTTTTTGACGAGCCATGGCACACGCGATGTGTCCACCATGCACATGTGTGAGGCAGAGGCACATCTCTCCTTTGGCTTTCACCCGGAAAAATAAAAGTAAAAAATAAAATAAAAATCAACGGCGACCATTGCTTCATGAGTTAGGTGCTGTGGAGAAAAGCTTGTTTTGAGCAAAAACACAAATCCGAGATAAAACACCAGGGCGGGCAGAGATTTGTTTTTCTTTTTTCACTTACGGTTCCTGCCTCAGACGGTGGCAACGAGCGCCCTCTAGCATTTAGCACTGAAAACACAGTCTTTGGCACCCAGGCCAGAACCTAATGAGAGAGTTTATGTTCCCATTAATTCTCCCATGGACCCAGTGTTGCTGTAACATCCGCTCCCTGCTGTCCTTGATTGTTTAAGACGGGCTCAGGCTTCTCTTCTTTGCTGATACTATCATGGTCGTTGCTGTTGTCTGCAGGGTGTACCTTGGTGTAGAAAAGAAACAGTATGTTTTTGGGGCATTTGGTATTTGGGGCCCACGGCCGCTCACTCATACGATTATAAATACATACAGAGATGCAATGACAGTTGAGTTGACCAACATTTGGCATAGTCCGATGGTGGGTTCTGCTAGCACACACGTGCCCCGGTCTGCTCCCCAACAGCTCTGCAGGTGGAGTGTAGGCTAATAACGTGGAGGAAGAGGCGAGGGTGTTCACAATCTGTGGTGACCAGCCTGCGTGGGGGCCTACTAATGTCTAATTACGCCGCTGTCAGGAGTAGTGTTGGTTTTTAGATATTCTAACTTCATCATAACTCTGTCAAGTTGTTTTTGAAGGGTGTCTCCTTCTTACACCATTGTTACTGTTACAGCATGGTGTATGTGTGCGTGCGTGTGTGCATGTATGTGTGTGCGTGCGTGCGTGCGTGCATGCGTGCGTGCATGTACTAACTAATGAGGTTTGTGGTGATGGATCTTATCTGTTGTCTAAACAAAGCTGTGTTATTACACTACAGAGATTAGGTTCTGCGCACATGCACATGCACATGCACATGCACATGCACATGCACATGCACATGCACATGCACATGCACATGCACATGCACATGCACATGCACATGCACATGCACATGCACATGCACATGCACATGCACATGCACACACAGAGCGAACAACAAAGTAATTAGTTTAATTAAAGTCTCTCCTCTCCTCTCATCTCCTCTCCTCTCCTCTCCTCTCCTCTCCTCTCCTCTCCTCTCCTCTCCTCTCCTCTCCCCTCCCCTCCCCTCCCCTCCCCTCCCCTCCCCTCCTCTCCTAGGCTGCTGAAAGACGAGCGTTCCTTCTCCTTCATCCCTCGCTCGCGGCTGGAGCTCCCAGATAACTTCCCCAAGGAGATCCCCGGGACGTGCTACTTCCTGGAGGCGGGGACCTCCCACAGCCACGCCTCTCTGACCAGCTCGAGGTCGGCGCCCGCCTCCACCATGAGGAAAGCCTCCTACAACATCGGGACCATGTTCTTACGAGAGACCAGCTTATAGGCTCTGCGGACATGAGGAGAGGCCAACGGATATGCTAATGTGCTAACGTGCTAAGCTAGACTCGAGTCTTGTAGGATTATGCCCCCCCCCCCCCCACACACACACAGACACACACACACACACACACACACGTGCACGCGTCCATGTTACATGGATCTATGAATATGCATATGAAATATGTGAGCGCTTGGACTTGGTGTTGTGTTGGATAGCCATCGTGGGGGTCCACAGCCAGCGGTCCCGGCTGGAGGACGAGTCCCCCCCCCCCCCCCCCCCCCTCACACAGATTGTTTGGCTCATAAGGCTTCAGGCAACGAAAAAAAGGCGTCGGAATACGTCCTCAGATGGAACTGGTATTAAAATGGTTGACATGGGACAGTTTGGCCGGGAGAGAAAGGGGTCGGTGACGTTGACCTGAAGCTGGGTTACTATAACAGTCCCAGACCCCCCAAGTCCACCCCCGCTCTTGTTGTCCCCCACCTTTCACCTCCAGATGCAAGAGAATGGAATGCAAGCTGATATTTTATGATCTTGTTATTTAGTCACAAGCTTGTGTTAATACAGTAAGCTACTTTTCATTGGTTCAGTATTCATAACACCAACAGACACACTTAACCACTTTGAACCTGGCCTCCCTATATTGGTATATATATATGCATATTGGTATGCAGGGTGTACCTTGGTGTAGAAAAGAAACAGTATGTTTTTGGGGCATTTGGTATTTGGGGCCCACGGCCGCACACTCATACAATTATAAATACATACAGAGATGCAATGACAGTTGAGTTGACCAACATTTGGCATAGTCCGATGGTGGGTTCTGCTAGCACACACGTGCCCCGGTCTGCTCCCCAACAGCTCTGCAGGTGGAGTGTAGGCTAATAACGTGGAGGAAGAGGCGAGGGTGCCCCGTGGGCTCCCCCGACCTCGCAGAGCTGAGGCTGCTGCTGCTCTGTTCACAATCGGTGGTGACCAGCCTGCGTGGGGGCCTACTAATGTCTAATAAACGCCGCTGTCAGGAGTAGTGTTGGTTTTTAGATATTCTAATGGGACAGTTTGGCCGGGAGAGAAAGGGGTCGGTGACGTTGACCTGAAGCTGGGTTACTATAACAGTCCCAGACCCCCCAAGTCCACCCCTGCTGTTGTTGTCCCCCACCTTTCACCTCCAGATGCAAGAGAATGGAATGCAAGCTGATATTTTATGATCTTGTTATTTAGTCACAAGCTTGTGTTAATACAGTAAGCTACTTTTCATTGGTTCAGTATTCATAACACCCACAGACACACTTAACCACTTTGAACCTGGCCTCCCTATATTGGTATAGGCGAAAGAAAGTACAGAAGATAGCTGTAGCTGATCTGCAAGCTGACAACCCGTCATACCGCTAACTTTGTCATATAAAGTATTAAAATAAGACATTAATTTCATAAAAAATGAAATATATAGAAGGTTTCTGCCCGACGGCGACTGTTGTACAACTTTTTTTTTTTTTTTAATATATATATATATATATTAAAAAAACATTGTAGTATGTAGTAGTAGTCGTCAGCATTGCCTCTCAGCAGTTAGACAGGTGAGGGTTATCTTATTAGTGAAATGGACTGAACGTTGTACCATTAATGCAAAGGGTAAAGTCATTACTTTATGGCGCTAATGCTAAACATGCATCAAGGGATATTAACGTTGTTTATTTATATTCCGTTGAGGATGGGCAGATCCATTATTTTGAAGGTTAAGGGACTAATACCACTAATACCAATGATTACCACTGTAATAAAACACTGTTGGTTTAGACACAAGCTTGTCAGAATTGAATAGACTTGCCATTTGCACGGGAGTTGGCGGTAACTGTAACGGTAACAACCGTGGCGGCGCACGCTTCCACGGCAGTGCGTTGGTCCGACATGCGTTGCGCCGTGCTTGCGGTTAGGGTTAGGTTAAGGGTTTGGGTTAGAGTGTCCTGCTGCGTGAAACACTACCGACTGCCGTGGGTCTTCCGCAGCTCATCCCGGAAAATGCACTCGCTCTCTCTCAACTTATTTCCAAAGGACAGTTACAAACAAATTCCAACGTCACAGCAAAAAAGTCTCACTTTGAATAGTGAGCTCTGATTGGTCACCCACAACTCTGGGGAACACGCAACGCACTGTCAGACCAGAGCCTATACAGTATGTGGCATGCTCCTGGACCACTAGGCCAGCGAGCGCCCCTTCCTGTTCCTGTGTTTCCAGGCTAGGCCTACAGTATAGCACCATTTGACAAAGGGGCTAAATAGCACCTTTAAGATGGGTGCTTTATAAGCACATTTCAAACATCTTCTATGTTAAGGACTCCCATCTAAAATAAAATAAAAAGGATTAGAAGAAATACGATTTTTCAAAATATACAAGGTTGCTACTCTATTTCCATTGATGCCAACCGAAATACAATCGATTGATTGATCATTAAAACACATACTGTACACACACACACACACACACACACACACACACACACACACACACACACACACACACACACACACACAACCTGCTCCCAGCTCAGTGCCTTCTTCCCGCTCAGACAAAATTCAAGCTGAATACATTTTTTTTATATTTGAACACCAGAAAGAGCGAGTGCTTCATTTATCATGTATAATAATGTTGCTGTCGGGCAGAAACCTCTTATCTCGATAATATCTAACTGCAGACATGTATGCTTTGTTGATGCAATCTAGAACCACCTCGTCTATACGGGCACATAGTTCAAAACCTCTGGTGTCACTCCATCCTCCCCACAGCTCTTGCCACACTTGATGGTAGCCGTGGCCCTCTGGTACTCATCCATGGTGAATGGTCCATCTGGAATGGGAAGGTCATGGAAGACGGGGGCTATGGGATCATCCTTGGTTGCAGGCGGGTTACCAAGGAGTGTTTTGAAGTGCTGGTACCAATAACTAACCAATAATAACTAACCAATAACTAACACAAATATTCTCTCGTTGGGGTCTTTTCTGATGGGGGCCAAGTACATACATTTGGGGTGAAAATGTTTGCCAGTTAGCCTGTCAAACATGTTCGATAGATGATAGACAATGATTATTTTAATATAGATCAATTAAAGAATTCTAATAACATATGAATCAATCAGTTCTTCTGTCATCACCAATGGGGACTAATTTGCTCTGAGGATAATTTATTTTGTAATTATGGGGGGAAAGAATTGTAGCATTATAGGGCCTTGTTCATGTAAAGCTCTCATAACCAGACACCATGGATGGAAAACTTTATGTTGGATCCAATGCAGGTATTATATTGTTGTTGTCATCTCCATATTCAAACTTTTGTGTTTTTTTTGTAAATGAACGCCCTACTTGATCATACTACAGCGTCACTAAAAAGCATCAGCAACAGTAGAACATTTACAAGCTTGAAAGGCAGCTCAAAGCATTTTAAGCGTGTGCTACTATTTTTTAATAGAGCACCGAAGTCTGACGTCACTTTCAGTAGAGGGCGTCAGTCCCCAGGTTCATGTATTTTTTTAGTTGCATTGAAATCGCCATAGGAGGATTTTTAGATTGCTTCATATAAGAACTGTGTTTGAAAAATAAACATGTCATCCCGGCCGCTTCACTCATATGGATATGAAGAATCAACTGACTGAGAGAAAACGCTAATGTTACTGCTACTGAATTAGTTAGATTTTTGCTAGAAGCAGACTGTATCATATATGAGTGACTGACTGTTGCAAACGATACAGAGACACCTTCCTGACAATAACGCCGAGACAGCTTGTTTATTTTTGGACCACAACGCTTATAGTAGACGATATTAAGATCACCCCATGTTATTCTCCATAGAGAAATTACTTCCGCGAACCAGGGGAATCGAAGGGATGAGCGAGTTACGTCAGGACTTCGGTGCTCTATTGGAATCCTAAAAAGTCACAGTTTTGGACATTTTCCACCCGACAGACGATATACGGTAGTCACACACCCTTGTTAGTACTTTTCATTGGTTCAATGTATTGAATGCACACACATATTTCAGCACTTTCAACTTGCCAACTATGTCATAATAGGCAAACTTCTTTCCACAATGGCAAAGAATAGCCATTCCTGCTCATTGCAGGTTGTAGATTTAGCTTTTTACTCTACTTTTGCTTGACACGGTCATACGACGAAGTATAACGTAGCCGTTCATTTATGAAAAGAAAATACAAAACAAAGTATACACACATGGAGATACAAGGTTTAAGCCCGACGGTGACGGTGGATTCAAGTGGATGGTACAGCAGGGTTTAAAAGTGATTTATGTTTTATGTTTGAGTGTTTGTATTTTAGAGTCACACTTCAGCTATGCATTATAGATGTATTATCAATGAGTTTTACCCTCTATTTCAAATTATAAAAACAAAAAAATATAAACGGAGTAATATTGAGTTACCTCTGTATTCCATCGCGGCAACAGAGGTTACATCAGTGAACTTTTAGAGTGTTGCCATTGATGATGCTATTATAATAAAAATATTAATTATATAGTATAAAAACACTCGCAATACAAAAAAAACACTTAGCATCCACTTTTACTTTTCTGATTAGCGCAGAAATAACTGCTAAGCAATTAACTATTGTATCATAATTGATTACTGTCTGGTCTCTCTCAATCCTTCAGAAACATTTGTAGATTAGTTGCAAGGGCACACGAGGCATATAACTTTCTATTACACCTTTTCTGGGATACATTCTCATGACACAAAATAAATCTAATCTTAATTTCTCTGTCATTATTATGTCTGTTTATAGCAGGATTTCATGCACTGGGGAACAAAATGTCGTTCCTAATCGAGCACTGATGAGATTTGTGGATTTGTTTTTCTTTTCATACTTTCATACATGTCCTACTGACTGCTTTCTGTCTCTTCGGCTATGTTCACACCGGCAGCCCAAATCAGATTTGTGGGCTTATCTACAGTAAATTGGAATAAGATTGGTTTTAAGTCTAAACAGCAAAAACTAAAAATACTTTTTTGCTCATTATTTTTGGCACCACATTCCTGGTAGGGTTGGGATCCTTTAGAATTTTAACGATTCCGGTTCCTTAATATTCCTATAGGGGGTTCCAAATGGACCCTTACAGGTGCGTAACACTGAGAGTGTACACATGAAACCAAATGGATGCTAACGGGTCCATTTGGTTCCATTTGTGCAGTCTCAAAGTTATGGTGGTCCTTGAAATGATAAGGTTTGAGAACCACCGGTATTGTAATTGTGTAGCAGACGTGAAGTCCACATACCAGCACTGACAAACTGACATGATAAAACATGTTCCGGAAACTGTTCCAAATGTGATGGAATGGATTCCGGTTCCTCGATGTTGGATTCGCGGTTCCTGCAGTTCCTCTGGTTTTGGGTCCCAACCCTAATTCCTAGGAGTTTATTTGTTTTATTATTATTTTGTTTTATTAAAATGTGATTTCCAAAGGAGTCCTAAACACACTCTCACAAAACGGCCTATAGTGACTTCTTGGGACAAGAGCGAGGCGACATCTGACGCCTTGCCGGTCACTTCCGGTTCACTCATGGAAGGCAGAAGTGTTGTTGTAAAACCCAAGACGTAAAAGGCCCGAGGGTGACGGCTCCGGTCAAAAATTAATCTTAAACGATGGAGGCGCGCCATTTATGGCGGACTGGTGCAAAAACTAATAACAGTGTGCACATTCAGTCCTAAAGACTGGGTTTGATAAACACAGTAATAATAATAATCTGGAAAATGAAATAAAAATGTATTTAAAAAAATATATATATACAATCCGATTTGCCTGCGGTTTGTGAACACAGCCTTCAACACCAGCATAATAAAATTCATGTGCCATGTTTGACGTGGAACATTAAGAAGTAAAACATAAGAAGGAAACATTTTGTCTGATTTCCATCCATATTTCATAGAAAAATGTTTTATTACATTATAACATCATTCTGTCTGTGGTCATGCATTCTCACAAGTATTGTCAGAATGGTATTCTTGATTGATCAATTTCTATGATTAAAAAAAACATAATACCATCAGAAACGTTGTCCTGTTATTTATTGTGTTCTGTCTGTCTGTCTGTCTGTCTGTCTCGGGTGGACTGGCCACAGGACGTACCAGGCATATGCCCGGTGGGCCGACCCTCTGGTGGGCCAGTCTGGGCCAAATGTTAAATTAGTAGTCTATCATTTATGTTGTACTGTAAACGTGGTGGTGTTAAGGGCTTGTATTTCAAGTATTAGTATGGCCCTCGACCCGAAAAGTCAGTAGAGTATCTGCACGATGGTTGTGGTGGGCCAGTCTGGGCCAAATTCCACGAAAATGTCCGGGCTGAATTTTTGTCTCAGTCCAGCCCCTGGGCAGCTCTATGGCACGTCAAGAAGTCACTTTCACCTAGAAACTCACACTTTTTATAATTCAGCTTATACTGTGGGCACACATGTACTTACTTAAATGCCCAATGCATTCTCAATGGCAATAGCACAAACTTTGGCATGCTACTAGTCCTACATACTTACACCTAGAAACCCCAAACACACAAGTTTGCCTGAAGAGGAATCTTTGAAATATTTCATAGTTTTAGAAATATAGTGCTTTAAAGTTTGAGAAATGTACAATGGGGGTCAATGGCAGATATTGGCAAGTAAAGATTTGAGTGATGTTTGAACCCACAACCTCCAGATTATGTAACCAGTGTGCTACGTAAGTCACTGAGCTACTTGCTACCTACCACCTACCTTTCCCTTTGAGTAACAACATTGATACAAAAATAAAATGCACAATATAAACTAACAGATTTGTCTATTGTTTCTTTTGCTGTTGTTTATCTCTAGACGTTCAAATGTTTATGAACCACAATGGAAACAAGTCTCTGGCTCTTCTGTCATTATCTATTCGGCTTTTTGTGAACAGCATGCACAGTGGCTCACTGGGTACAGAGCCTGCCTGGCAATCAGGAGGCCGCAGGTTCAAGTCCTGGCTATGACATAGTGTCCCAAAATCATGATAATATGACATGCTATATTATGCCGTCCGAAACCATGGACTATAGTATGTTGTTTTTTCATCATTTTTTCAAATCCTCCAAAATCACGAAAAACAACATGCTATTGTATGCCGTCCGAAACCAAATATGAGAAATGTATAACTTTGGCATGCTACTTGTCCTACATACGTACTTACACCTAGAAACCCCATTCAAACCTATTTAGGTTCATCTTACGGTGGACATGTTTCCCTGAAAAGGAATCTTTGAAATGTTTCATAGTTTTAGAAATATAGTGCTTTCAAATTTGAGACATTTATGACAGATAGTGACACGTCAAAAAATCACTTTCACCAAGAAACTCCATTCACACTTTTTATTATTCAGCTTACTGTGGAGACACATGCTGGAACGTTTTACTTTGAAATGTTTTGTAGTTTCTGAGTTATTTAACTTAAACGCCCAATGCATTATCTATGGCAATAGCACAAACTTTGACATGCTACTAGTTCTACATACTTAAACCTACCAACCCCATTCTAGCCTACTTAGGTTCATCTTACGGTGGACATGTTTGCCTGAAAAGGAATTTTTGAAAGGTGTCATAGTTTTAGAAATATAGTGCTTTCAAATTTGAGACTTTTAACATGGAGCTCAATGGCAGATTTTGGCGCGCCCTATAATGGTCTGAGTACAATTCTAGATCACTTCTTCCTTTCTTTTCCTTTTTTTATGGATTTCGCCTTTTTTATTTTTTGTATGGAGGGACAGACAGTAGGCTGACAGGAAATGGGGAGAGAGATGGGGGGATCGGGATTCGAACCCGCGGCACACTGCCAGACTTGGACTACCGGCCAAGGTGCCTGGACCGCTGAGCCATGGCCCAACTTATTCCTTGCTGCAGCTAATCAAGTTAATTATGGGTGCATTATATGAAAATCTCACAGAAACTTGACACCTTGACATAGATAACCAAGACACAATGTAAAAATAAATGTTTTATGATTGCATTCTACATTTTTAATGCAATTTAAAATTGGGTGATTTGAAAAGTGTAGCCGAAAGAATATTTGAAAAAAATGAAAAATTCAAAAAACATGGGTTATAGCCCATCGTTTTTTGAATTTTTGAAGAAAAAAATTAACCTCGTTTTTCATCATTTTTGAACATGTACTATAGCCCATACCGTACGGCATACTATAGCACGCCGTTTTTCATCATTTTTGAGGATTTGAAAAAAATGAAAAATTGAAAAAACATGGGTTATAGCCCATCGTTTTTAGAATTTTTGAAAAAAAGAATTATCCTCGTTTTTCATCATTTTTGAACATGGGCTATAGCCCCTACCGTACGGCATACTATAGCACGCCGTTTTTCATCATTTTTGAGGATTTGAAAAAATATCAAAAATTCAAAAAACATGGGTTATAGCCCATCGTTTTTTGAATTTTTGAATTTTTTTTAATCCTCGTTTTTCATCATTTTTGACCATGGGCTATAGCCCATACCGTACGGCATATTATAGCACGCCGTTTTTCATCATTTTTGAGGATTTGAAAACAATTCCAAAATTCCAAAAACATGGGTTATAGCCCATCATTTTTTGAATTTTTGAATTTTTTTTAAACTCATTTTTCATCATTTTTGAACATGGGCTACAGCCCATACAGTACGGCATACTATAGCACGCCGTTTTTCATCATTTTTGAGGATTTGAAAAAAATGAAAAATTCAAAAAACACGTCTAAAAATAGACGTGTTTTAGACGTCTATTTTTAGACGTCTATTTTTAGACGTCTATTTTTAGACGTTTTTTATCCCATTTTTAGACGCACGTCTTGAATTTTTGTATTTTTTTCAAATCCTCAAAAATGAAAAACGGCGTCCTATAGTATGCCGTACGGTTAGAGTTAGGATTAGGGTTAGGATTAGGGTAATGGGCAGTGGTGAAAATCACGGAAAAAGTCCATGGTCTCGGACCGCATAACAATAGGGTGCCATTTTTCACCATTGAAAAAAGTTGAAAATCACAGAAAAGCGACAGGCTATAGTCTCTGGTCTCTGACCCTATAATATAGGGTGCCATTTTTCATGATTTCGGAAGATTTGAAAAAAAACTGGGCAAACGTTTTTTATCCCATTTTTAGACGCACGTCTAATAGCCGGCTATTGCTCAGTGGGATGGTCAAAAATGATGAAAAAGGAGGATTAAAAAAAAAAATCAAAAATCAAAAAACGATGGGCTATAAACCATGTTTTGTTTAGTTTTTTCATTTCTTTCAAATCCTCAAAAATGATGAAAAACGGCTTGCTACAGTATGCCGTAGGATATGGGCTATTAGACGAGCGTTTAAAAATGGGATAAAAAACGTTTGCCCAGTTTTTTGTCAATAGACTTGTTTTAGACGTCTATTTTTATAGCCCATGGTCAAAAATGATGAAAAACGAGGATAAAAAAAAAAGAAAAACGATGGGCTTATAACCCATTGTTTTTTGAAATTTTGAAATTTTTTCAAATCCTCAAAAATGATGAAAAACGGCGTGCTATAGTATGCCATGCGGTTAGAGTTAGGATTAGGGTTATGGGCAGTGGTGAAAATCACGGAAAAAGTCCATGGTCTCGGACCGCATGATAATAGAGTGCCATTTTTCACGATTATGGAGGATTTGAAAAAAGTTGAAAATCACAGAAAAGCGACAGGCTATAGTCCATGGTCTCTGACCCTATAATATAGGGTGCCATTTTTCATGATTTCGGAAGATTTGAAAAAAAAACTGGGCAAACGTTTTTTATCCCATTTTTAGACGCACGTCTAATAGCCGGCTATTGCTCAGTGGGATGGTCAAAAATGATGAAAAAGGAGGATAAAAAAAAAAAAAACGATGGGCTATAACCCATCGTTTTTCAAATCCTCAAAAATGATGAAAAAGGGCATGCTATAGTATGCCGTACGGTATGGACCATAGCCCATGTTCAAAAATGATGAAAAACGATGATTAAAAAATAAATCAAAAATTCAAAAATCCTTTCAAATCCTGGGTTATAGCCCATGTTTTTGAATTTTTTAATTTTTTTCAAATCCTCAAAAATGATGAAAAACGGCGTGATATAGTATGCCGTACGGTATGGGCTATAGCCCATGTTCAAAAATGATGAAAAACGATGATTAAAAAATAAATAAAAAAATCAAAAATCCTTTCAAATGCTCAAAAATGATGAAAAACGGCTTGCTACAGTATGCCGTACGATATGGGCTATTAGACGAGCGTCTAAAAATGGGATAAAAAACGTCTAAAAATAGACGTCTAAAACACGTCTAAAAATAGACGTTTTTTAGACGTCTATTTTTAGACGTTTTTTATCCCATTTTTAGCCGCACGTCTAATAGCCGGCTATTGCTCAGTGGGATGGTCAAAAAAGATGAAAAACGAGGATTAAAAAAAAAAATCAAAAAATCAAAAAACGATGGGCTATAACCCATCGTTTTTTTTTTTTTAATCCTCAAAAATGATGAAAAAGGGCATGCTATAAAGTATGCCGTACGGTATGGGCCATAGCCCATGGTCAAAATGATGAAAAACGATGATAAAAAAAAAAATTAAAAATCAAAAAACGATGGGCTATAACCCATCGTTTTTTTTTTTTAATTTTTCAAATCCTCAAAAATGATGAAAAACAGCTTGCTACAGTATGCCTTACGATATTTTTATCAAAAAACGATGGGCTATAACCCATGTTTTTCATATTTTTCCCATTTTTTTCAAATCCTCAAAAATGATGAAAAAGGGCATGCTATAGTAGGCTATGCCGTACGGTATGGGCCATAGCCCATGGTCAAAAATGATGAAAAACGATGATAAATTTTTTTTTTTTAATCAAAAAACGATGGGCTATAACCCATCTTTTTTTTTTTCTTTTTTTCAAATCCTCAAAAATGATGAAAAACGGCTTGCTACAGTATGCCTTACGATATGGGCTATTAGACGAACGTCTAAAAATGGGATAAAAAACGTCTAAAAATAGACGTGTTTTAGACGTCTATTTTTAGACGTCTATTTTTAGACGTTTTTTATCCCATTTTTAGACGCACGTCTAATAGCCGGCTATTGCTCAGTGGGATGGTCAAAAATGATGAAATATGCCGTACGGTATGGGCCATAGCCCATGGTCAAAAATAATGAAAAACGATGATAAAAAATTATAATAATAAATAAATAAACGATGGGCTATAAACCATGTTTTTTTTTTTTTTTTTTTAATCCTCATCCAAGTCATTTTTCATCATTTTTAAGGATTTGAAAGGATTTTTGAATTTTTGATTTATTTTTTAATCATCGTTTTTCATCATTTTTGACCATGGGCTATGGTCCATACCGTTCATTAGGTCCTTTATTATTTTCCATTTTTACAAATGATTTTCCACTAGCCCTTGAAAAAGCAAACGAGATGTAATGTTATAAAAATGCATGTCAAGCTCTCCTGGACGACAGTCCAAGAGAGGCTGACAATATCACTCCTTGTTTTCACAAGAGGGTGCTATCAAGTCCCTAAAGCCAGAACAGGGTCTATGCAGCACACAGTACTGTATAGAGCCATGGCTGAGTGGAACAAACTGCCAGCTATAATCACAAAAGAAAAAAAACTAAATCAGTCATGATCATGATTAGGATAATATTCTTTATTTTATTTTATTTTATTTTATATACTGTATATGCCCTGTAATGTATGTCCTGTAATGTCATTCATGTCGAATGTCATGTTTTTTATGTTCTGTGTGGACCCCAGGAAGATTAGCTACTGCTATGCACCAGCTAATGGGGATCCTAATAAAACTATAAAACTCTAAACTCTATTACTTTACTGTTGAAATGTAAAAATTACATTTCAACGATAGGACCTGTAAATGACAACACTAAAAATAAGGCACTGGTGTCGTACTTCTGGTTTACCGGAACGGGGTTCAACTCCCTGCAGTGCCCTGCTCAATGTGTTGTATTTACATGGTTCATTGAACGGGGTTCAACTCCCTGCAGTGCCCTGCTCAATGTGTTGTATTTACATGGTTCATTGGTCCATGGTCTCAGAGGTCATTGAGCGGCGCGCTATAGTGCGCGATTCTTCATCATCGTTGAGGATTTAAAAAAAGGTGAAAATCAATTAAATATAAAAAATGAAAAAATGAAAAAAACGATGGGCCCATGTTTTTTGAAATTTTGAAAAAAAAGATATCCTCGTTTCTCATCATTTTGGACCATGGGCTATAGCCCATATCGTACGGCATACTATAGCATGCCGTTTTTCATCATTTTTGAGGATTTGAAAAAAATGAAAAAATGAAAAAAACGATGGGTTATAGCCCATGTTTTTTGAAATTTTGAAAAAAACAGTTATCCTCGTTTCTCATCATTTTGGACCATGGGCTATAGCCCATATCGTACGGCATACTATAGCACGCCGTTTTTCATCATTTTTGAGGATTTGAAAAAAATGAAAAAATGAAAAAAACGATGGGTTATAGCCCATGTTTTTTGAAATTTTGGAAAAAAAAAGTTATCCTCGTTTCTCATCATTTTGGACCATGGGCTATAGCCCATATCGTACGGCATACTATAGCATGCCGTTTTTCATCATTTTTGAGGATTTGGAAAAAATGAAAAAAACAATGGGTTATAGCCCATGTTTTTTGAAATTTTGAAAAAAACAGTTATCCTCGTTTCTCATCATTTTGGACCATGGGCTATAGCCCATATCGTACGGCATACTATAGCACGCCGTTTTTCATCATTTTTGAGGATTTGAAAAAAAATAAAAAATTAAAAAAACGATGGGTTATAGCCCATGTTTTTTGAAATTTTGAAAAAAAAAGTTATCCTCGTTTCTCATCATTTTGGACCATGGGCTATAGCCCATATCGTACGGCATACTATAGCACGCCGTTTTTCATCATTTTTGAGGATTTGAAAAAAATGAAAAAATGAAACAAACGATGGGTTATAGCCCATGTTTTTTGAAATTTTGAAGAAAAAAAAGTTATCCTCGTTTCTCATCATTTTGGACCATGGGCTATAGCCCATATCGTACGGCATACTATAGCACGCCGTTTTTCATCATTTTTGAGGATTTGAAAAAAATGAAAAAATGAAAAAAACAATGGGTTATAGCCCATGTTTTTTTAAATTTTGAAAAAAAACATTACCCTCGTTTCTCATCATTTTGGACCATGGGCTATAGCCCATATCGTACGGCATACTATAGCACGCCGTTTTTCATCATTTTTGAGGATTTGAAAAAAAATGAAAAAATGAAAAAAACGATGGGTTATAGCCCATGTTTTTTGAAATTTTGAAAAAAACAGTTATCCTCGTTTCTCATCATTTTGGACCATGGGCTATAGCCCATATCGTACGGCATACTATAGCACGCCGTTTTTCATCATTTTTGAGGATTTGAAAAAAATTAAAAAATTAAAAAAACGATGGGTTATAGCCCATGCTTTTTGAAATTTTGAAAAAAAAAGTTATCCTCGTTTCTCATCATTTTGGACCATGGGCTATAGCCCATATCGTACGGCATACTATAGCACGCCGTTTTTCATCATTTTTGAGGATTTGAAAAAAATGAAAAAATGAAAAAAACGATGGGTTATAGCCCATGTTTTTTGAAATTTTGAAAAAAAAAGTTATCCTCGTTTCTCATCATTTTGGACCATGGGCTATAGCCCATATCGTACGGCATACTATAGCATGCCGTTTTTCATCATTTTTGAGGATTTGAAAAAAATGAAAAAATGAAAAAAACGATGGGTTATAGCCCATGTTTTTTGAAATTTTGAAAAAATAAGTTATCCTCGTTTCTCATCATTTTGGACCATGGGCTATAGCCCATATCGTACGGCATACTATAGCACGCCGTTTTTCATCATTTTTGAGGATTTGAAAAAAATAAAAAAATGAAAAAAACGATGGGTTATAGCCCATGTTTTTTGAATTTTTGAAAAAAAAAGTTATCCTCGTTTCTCATCATTTTGGACCATGGGCTATAGCCCATATCGTACGGCATACTATAGCACGCCGTTTTTCATCATTTTTGAGGATTTGAAAAAAAATGAAAAAATGAAAAAAACGATGGGTTATAGCCCATGTTTTTTGAAATTTTGAAAAAAAACAGTTATCCTCGTTTCTCATCATTTTGGACCATGGGCTATAGCCCATATCGTACGGCATACTATAGCACGCCGTTTCTCATCATTTTTGAGGATTTGAAAAAAATTAAAAAATTAAAAAAACGATGGGTTATAGCCCATGTTTTTTGAAATTTTGAAAAAAAAAGTTATCCTCGTTTCTCATCATTTTGGACCATGGGCTATAGCCCATATCGTACGGCATACTATAGCACGCCGTTTTTCATCATTTTTGAGGATTTGAAAAAAATGAAAAAATGAAAAAAACGATGGGTTATAGCCCATGTTTTTTGAAATTTTGAAAAAAAAAGTTATCCTCGTTTCTCATCATTTTGGACCATGGGCTATAGCCCATATCGTACGGCATACTATAGCATGCCGTTTTTCATCATTTTTGAGGATTTGAAAAAAATGAAAAAATGAAAAAAACGATAGGTTATAGCCCATGTTTTTTGAAATTTTGAAAAAAAAAGTTATCCTCGTTTCTCATCATTTTGGACCATGGGCTATAGCCCATATCGTACGGCATACTATAGCTATATTGAAAAAATGAAAAAATGAAAAAAATGATGGGTTATAGCCCATGTTTTTTGAAATTTTGAAAAAAAAAGAAAATCCTCGTTTCTCATCATTTTGGACCATGGTCCAAAATGATGAGAAACGAGGATAACTTATTTTTTCAAAAATTCAAAAAACATGGGCTATAACCCATCGTTTTTTTCATTTTTTCATTTTTTTCAAATCCTCAAAAATGATGAAAAACGGCGTGCTATAGTATGCCGTACGATATGGGCTATAGCCCATGGTCCAAAATGATGAGAAACGAGGATAACTTTTTTTTTCAAAATTTCAAAAAACATGGGCTATAACCCATCGTTTTTTTCATTTTTTCATTTTTTTCAAATCCTCAAAAATGATGAAAAACGGCGTGCTATAGTATGCCGTACGATATGGGCTATAGCCCATGGTCCAAAATGATGAGAAACGAGGATAACTTTTTTTTTCAAAAATTCAAAAAACATGGGCTATAACCCATCGTTTTTTTCATTTTTTCATTTTTTTCAAATCCTCAAAAATGATGAAAAACGGCGTGCTATAGTATGCCGTACGATATGGGCTATAGCCCATGGTCCAAAATGATGAGAAACGAGGATAACTTTTTTTTTCAAAATTTCAAAAAACATGGGCTATAACCCATCGTTTTTTTCATTTTTTCATTTTTTTCAAATCCTCAAAAATGATGAAAAACGGCGTGCTATAGTATGCCGTACGATATGGGCTATAGCCCATGGTCCAAAATGATGAGAAACGAGGATAACTTTTTTTTTCAAAATTTCAAAAAACATGGGCTATAACCCATCGTTTTTTTCATTTTTTAATTTTTTTCAAATCCTCAAAAATTATGAAAAACGGCGTGCTATAGTATGCCGTACGATATGGGCTATAGCCCATGGTCCAAAATGATGAGAAACGAGGATAACTTTTTTTTTCAAAATTTCAAAAAACATGGGCTATAACCCATCGTTTTTTTCATTTTTTCATTTTTTTCAAATCCTCAAAAATGATGAAAAACGGCGTGCTATAGTATGCCGTACGATATGGGCTATAGCCCATGGTCCAAAATGATGAGAAACGAGGATAACTTTTTTTTTCAAAAATTCAAAAAACATGGGCTATAACCCATCGTTTTTTTCATTTTTTCATTTTTTTCAAATCCTCAAAAATGATGAAAAACGGCGTGCTATAGTATGCCGTACGATATGGGCTATAGCCCATGGTCCAAAATGATGAGAAACGAGGATAACTTTTTTTTTCAAAATTTCAAAAAACATGGGCTATAACCCATCGTTTTTTTCATTTTTTCATTTTTTTCAAATCCTCAAAAATGATGAAAAACGGCGTGCTATAGTATGCCGTACGATATGGGCTATAGCCCATGGTCCAAAATGATGAGAAACGAGGATAACTTTTTTTTTCAA
The DNA here is from genome assembly GCF_964188405.1 of Protomyctophum parallelum. Lineage (NCBI taxonomy): Eukaryota > Metazoa > Chordata > Actinopteri > Myctophiformes > Myctophidae > Protomyctophum > Protomyctophum parallelum. The sequence continues at coordinate 43,307,745 of NC_139706.1, forward strand.
AATTTCAAAAAACATGGGCTATAACCCATCGTTTTTTTCATTTTTTAATTTTTTTCAAATCCTCAAAAATTATGAAAAACGGCGTGCTATAGTATGCCGTACGATATGGGCTATAGCCCATGGTCCAAAATGATGAGAAACGAGGATAATTTTTTTTTTCAAAATTTCAAAAAACATGGGCTATAACCCATCGTTTTTTTCATTTTTTCATTTTTTTCAAATCCTCAAAAATGATGAAAAACGGCGTGCTATAGTATGCCGTACGATATGGGCTATAGCCCATGGTCCAAAATGATGAGAAACGAGGATAACTTTTTTTTTCAAAAATTCAAAAAACATGGGCTATAACCCATCGTTTTTTTCATTTTTTCATTTTTTTCAAATCCTCAAAAATGATGAAAAACGGCGTGCTATAGTATGCCGTACGATATGGGCTATAGCCCATGGTCCAAAATGATGAGAAACGAGGATAACTTTTTTTTTCAAAATTTCAAAAAACATGGGCTATAACCCATCGTTTTTTTAATTTTTTAATTTTTTTCAAATCCTCAAAAATGATGAAAAACGGCGTGCTATAGTATGCCGTACGATATGGGCTATAGCCCATGGTCCAAAATGATGAGAAACGAGGATAACTGTTTTTTTCAAAATTTCAAAAAACATGGGCTATAACCCATCGTTTTTTTAATTTTTAATTTTTTTTAAATCCTCAAAAACGATGAAAAACGGCGTGCTATAGTATGCCGTACGATATGGGCTATAGCCCATGGTCCAAAATGATGAGAAACGAGGATAACTTTTTTTTTCAAAAATTCAAAAAACATGGGCTATAACCCATCGTTTTTTTCATTTTTTCATTTTTTTCAAATCCTCAAAAATGATGAAAAACGGCGTGCTATAGTATGCCGTACGATATGGGCTATAGCCCATGGTCCAAAATGATGAGAAACGAGGATAACTTTTTTTTTCAAAATTTCAAAAAACATGGGCTATAACCTATCGTTTTTTTCATTTTTTCATTTTTTTCAAATCCTCAAAAATGATGAAAAACGGCATGCTATAGTATGCCGTACGATATGGGCTATAGCCCATGGTCCAAAATGATGAGAAACGAGGATAACTGTTTTTTTCAAAATTTCAAAAAACATGGGCTATAACCCATCGTTTTTTTAATTTTTTCATTTTTTTCAAATCCTCAAAAACGATGAAAAACGGCGTGCTATAGTATGCCGTACGATATGGGCTATAGCCCATGGTCCAAAATGATGAGAAACGAGGATAACTTTTTTTTTCAAAAATTCAAAAAACATGGGCTATAACCCATCGTTTTTTTCATTTTTTCATTTTTTTCAAATCCTCAAAAATGATGAAAAACGGCGTGCTATAGTATGCCGTACGATATGGGCTATAGCCCATGGTCCAAAATGATGAGAAACGCGGATAACTTTTTTTTTCAAAATTTCAAAAAACATGGGCTATAACCCATCGTTTTTTTCATTTTTTAATTTTTTTCAAATCCTCAAAAATGATGAAAAACGGCATGCTATAGTATGCCGTACGATATGGGCTATAGCCCATGGTCCAAAATGATGAGAAACGAGGATAACTTTTTTTTTCAAAAATTCAAAAAACATGGGCTATAACCCATCGTTTTTTTCATTTTTTCATTTTTTTCAAATCCTCAAAAATGATGAAAAACGGCGTGCTATAGTATGCCGTACGATATGGGCTATAGCCCATGGTCCAAAATGATGAGAAACGAGGATAACTGTTTTTTTCAAAATTTCAAAAAACATGGGCTATAACCCATCGTTTTTTTAATTTTTTCATTTTTTTCAAATCCTCAAAAACGATGAAAAACGGCGTGCTATAGTATGCCGTACGATATGGGCTATAGCCCATGGTCCAAAATGATGAGAAACGAGGATAACTGTTTTTTTCAAAATTTCAAAAAACATGGGCTATAACCCATCGTTTTTTTAATTTTTAATTTTTTTAAAATCCTCAAAAACGATGAAAAACGGCGTGCTATAGTATGCCGTACGATATGGGCTATAGCCCATGGTCCAAAATGATGAGAAACGAGGATAACTTTTTTTTTCAAAAATTCAAAAAACATGGGCTATAACCCATCGTTTTTTTCATTTTTTCATTTTTTTCAAATCCTCAAAAATGATGAAAAACGGCGTGCTATAGTATGCCGTACGATATGGGCTATAGCCCATGGTCCAAAATGATGAGAAACGAGGATAATTTTTTTTTCAAAATTTCAAAAAACATGGGCTATAACCTATCGTTTTTTTCATTTTTTCATTTTTTTCAAATCCTCAAAAATGATGAAAAACGGCATGCTATAGTATGCCGTACGATATGGGCTATAGCCCATGGTCCAAAATGATGAGAAACGAGGATAACTGTTTTTTTCAAAATTTCAAAAAACATGGGCTATAACCCATCGTTTTTTTAATTTTTTCATTTTTTTCAAATCCTCAAAAACGATGAAAAACGGCGTGCTATAGTATGCCGTACGATATGGGCTATAGCCCATGGTCCAAAATGATGAGAAACGAGGATAACTTTTTTTTTCAAAAATTCAAAAAACATGGGCTATAACCCATCGTTTTTTTCATTTTTTCATTTTTTTCAAATCCTCAAAAATGATGAAAAACGGCGTGCTATAGTATGCCGTACGATATGGGCTATAGCCCATGGTCCAAAATGATGAGAAACGCGGATAACTTTTTTTTTCAAAATTTCAAAAAACATGGGCTATAACCCATCGTTTTTTTCATTTTTTAATTTTTTTCAAATCCTCAAAAATGATGAAAAACGGCATGCTATAGTATGCCGTACGATATGGGCTATAGCCCATGGTCCAAAATGATGAGAAACGAGGATAACTTTTTTTTTCAAAAATTCAAAAAACATGGGCTATAACCCATCGTTTTTTTCATTTTTTCATTTTTTTCAAATCCTCAAAAATGATGAAAAACGGCGTGCTATAGTATGCCGTACGATATGGGCTATAGCCCATGGTCCAAAATGATGAGAAACGAGGATAACTTTTTTTTTCAAAATTTCAAAAAACATGGGCTATAACCTATCGTTTTTTTCATTTTTTCATTTTTTTCAAATCCTCAAAAATGATGAAAAACGGCATGCTATAGTATGCCGTACGATATGGGCTATAGCCCATGGTCCAAAATGATGAGAAACGAGGATAACTGTTTTTTTCAAAATTTCAAAAAACATGGGCTATAACCCATCGTTTTTTTAATTTTTTCATTTTTTTCAAATCCTCAAAAACGATGAAAAACGGCGTGCTATAGTATGCCGTACGATATGGGCTATAGCCCATGGTCCAAAATGATGAGAAACGAGGATAACTTTTTTTTTCAAAAATTCAAAAAACATGGGCTATAACCCATCGTTTTTTTCATTTTTTCATTTTTTTCAAATCCTCAAAAATGATGAAAAACGGCGTGCTATAGTATGCCGTACGATATGGGCTATAGCCCATGGTCCAAAATGATGAGAAACGCGGATAACTTTTTTTTTCAAAATTTCAAAAAACATGGGCTATAACCCATCGTTTTTTTAATTTTTTAATTTTTTTCAAATCCTCAAAAATGATGAAAAACGGCATGCTATAGTATGCCGTACGATATGGGCTATAGCCCATGGTCCAAAATGATGAGAAACGAGGATAACTTTTTTTTTCAAAATTTTAAAAAACATGGGCTATAACCCATCGTTTTTTTCATTTTTTCATTTTTTTCAAATCCTCAAAAATGATGAAAAACGGCGTGCTATAGTATGCCGTACGATATGGGCTATAGCCCATGGTCCAAAATGATGAGAAACGAGGATAACTTATTTTTTCAAAAATTCAAAAAACATGGGCTATAACCCATCGTTTTTTTCATTTTTTCATTTTTTTCAAATCCTCAAAAATGATGAAAAACGGCGTGCTATAGTATGCCGTACGATATGGGCTATAGCCCATGGTCCAAAATGATGAGAAACGAGGATAACTTTTTTTTTCAAAATTTCAAAAAACATGGGCTATAACCCATCGTTTTTTTCATTTTTTCATTTTTTTCAAATCCTCAAAAATGATGAAAAACGGCGTGCTATAGTATGCCGTACGATATGGGCTATAGCCCATGGTCCAAAATGATGAGAAACGAGGATAACTTTTTTTTTCAAAAATTCAAAAAACATGGGCTATAACCCATCGTTTTTTTCATTTTTTCATTTTTTTCAAATCCTCAAAAATGATGAAAAACGGCGTGCTATAGTATGCCGTACGATATGGGCTATAGCCCATGGTCCAAAATGATGAGAAACGAGGATAACTTTTTTTTTCAAAATTTCAAAAAACATGGGCTATAACCCATCGTTTTTTTCATTTTTTCATTTTTTTCAAATCCTCAAAAATGATGAAAAACGGCGTGCTATAGTATGCCGTACGATATGGGCTATAGCCCATGGTCCAAAATGATGAGAAACGAGGATAACTTTTTTTTTCAAAATTTCAAAAAACATGGGCTATAACCCATCGTTTTTTTCATTTTTATTTTTTTTTCAAATCCTCAAAAATGATGAAAAACGGCGTGCTATAGTATGCAGTACGATATGGGCTATAGCCCATGGTCCAAAATGATGAGAAACGAGGATAACTGTTTTTTTCAAAATTTCAAAAAACATGGGCTATAACCCATCGTTTTTTTCATTTTTTCATTTTTTTTCAAATCCTCAAAAATGATGAAAAACGGCGTGCTATAGTATGCCGTACGATATGGGCTATAGCCCATGGTCCAAAATGATGAGAAACGAGGATAATGTTTTTTTTCAAAATTTCAAAAAACCTGGGCTATAACCCATCGTTTTTTTCATTTTTTCATTTTTTTTCAAATCCTCAAAAATGATGAAAAACGGCGTGCTATAGTATGCCGTACGATATGGGCTATAGCCCATGGTCCAAAATGATGAGAAACGAGGATAACTTTTTTTTTCAAAATTTCAAAAAACATGGGCTATAACCCATCGTTTTTTTCATTTTTTCATTTTTTTCAAATCCTCAAAAATGATGAAAAACGGCGTGCTATAGTATGCCGTACGATATGGGCTATAGCCCATGGTCCAAAATGATGAGAAACGAGGATAACTTTTTTTTTCAAAATTTCAAAAAACATGGGCTATAACCCATCGTTTTTTTCATTTTTATTTTTTTTTCAAATCCTCAAAAATGATGAAAAACGGCGTGCTATAGTATGCCGTACGATATGGGCTATAGCCCATGGTCCAAAATGATGAGAAACGAGGATAACTGTTTTTTTCAAAATTTCAAAAAACATGGGCTATAACCCATCGTTTTTTTCATTTTTAATTTTTTTTTCAAATCCTCAAAAATGATGAAAAACGGCGTGCTATAGTATGCCGTACGATATGGGCTATAGCCCATGGTCCAAAATGATGAGAAACGAGGATAATGTTTTTTTTCAAAATTTCAAAAAACCTGGGCTATAACCCATCGTTTTTTTCATTTTTTCATTTTTTTCAAATCCTCAAAAATGATGAAAAACGGCGTGCTATAGTATGCCGTACGATATGGGCTATAGCCCATGGTCCAAAATGATGAGAAACGAGGATAACTTTTTTTTTCAAAAATTCAAAAAACATGGGCTATAACCCATTTTTTTTTTAATTTTTTCATTTTTTTCAAATCCTCAAAAATGATGAAAAACGGCGTGCTATAGTATGCCGTACGATATGGGCTATAGCCCATGGTCCAAAATGATGAGAAACGAGGATAACTTTTTTTTTCAAAATTTCAAAAAACATGGGCTATAACCCATCGTTTTTTTCATTTTTTCATTTTTTTCAAATCCTCAAAAATGATGAAAAACGGCGTGCTATAGTATGCCGTACGATATGGGCTATAGCCCATGGTCCAAAATGATGAGAAACGAGGATAACTTTTTTTTTCAAAATTTCAAAAAACATGGGCTATAACCTATCGTTTTTTTTATTTTTTTATTTTTTTCAAATCCTCAAAAATGATGAAAAACGGCGTGCTATAGTATGCCGTACGATATGGGCTATAGCCCATGGTCCAAAATGATGAGAAACGAGGATAACTGTTTTTTTCAAAATTTCAAAAAACATGGGCTATAACCCATCGTTTTTTTAATTTTTTAATTTTTTTCAAATCCTCAAAAACGATGAAAAACGGCGTGCTATAGTATGCCGTACGATATGGGCTATAGCCCATGGTCCAAAATGATGAGAAACGAGGATAACTTTTTTTTTCAAAATTTCAAAAAACATGGGCTATAACCTATCGTTTTTTTCATTTTTTCATTTTTTTCAAATCCTCAAAAATGATGAAAAACGGCATGCTATAGTATGCCGTACGATATGGGCTATAGCCCATGGTCCAAAATGATGAGAAACGAGGATAACTGTTTTTTTCAAAATTTCAAAAAACATGGGCTATAACCCATCGTTTTTTTAATTTTTTCATTTTTTTCAAATCCTCAAAAACGATGAAAAACGGCGTGCTATAGTATGCCGTACGATATGGGCTATAGCCCATGGTCCAAAATGATGAGAAACGAGGATAACTTTTTTTTTCAAAAATTCAAAAAACATGGGCTATAACCCATCGTTTTTTTCATTTTTTCATTTTTTTCAAATCCTCAAAAATGATGAAAAACGGCGTGCTATAGTATGCCGTACGATATGGGCTATAGCCCATGGTCCAAAATGATGAGAAACGCGGATAACTTTTTTTTTCAAAATTTCAAAAAACATGGGCTATAACCCATCGTTTTTTTCATTTTTTAATTTTTTTCAAATCCTCAAAAATGATGAAAAACGGCATGCTATAGTATGCCGTACGATATGGGCTATAGCCCATGGTCCAAAATGATGAGAAACGAGGATAACTTTTTTTTTCAAAAATTCAAAAAACATGGGCTATAACCCATCGTTTTTTTCATTTTTTCATTTTTTTCAAATCCTCAAAAATGATGAAAAACGGCGTGCTATAGTATGCCGTACGATATGGGCTATAGCCCATGGTCCAAAATGATGAGAAACGAGGATAACTGTTTTTTTCAAAATTTCAAAAAACATGGGCTATAACCCATCGTTTTTTTAATTTTTTCATTTTTTTCAAATCCTCAAAAACGATGAAAAACGGCGTGCTATAGTATGCCGTACGATATGGGCTATAGCCCATGGTCCAAAATGATGAGAAACGAGGATAACTGTTTTTTTCAAAATTTCAAAAAACATGGGCTATAACCCATCGTTTTTTTAATTTTTAATTTTTTTAAAATCCTCAAAAACGATGAAAAACGGCGTGCTATAGTATGCCGTACGATATGGGCTATAGCCCATGGTCCAAAATGATGAGAAACGAGGATAACTTTTTTTTTCAAAAATTCAAAAAACATGGGCTATAACCCATCGTTTTTTTCATTTTTTCATTTTTTTCAAATCCTCAAAAATGATGAAAAACGGCGTGCTATAGTATGCCGTACGATATGGGCTATAGCCCATGGTCCAAAATGATGAGAAACGAGGATAATTTTTTTTTCAAAATTTCAAAAAACATGGGCTATAACCTATCGTTTTTTTCATTTTTTCATTTTTTTCAAATCCTCAAAAATGATGAAAAACGGCATGCTATAGTATGCCGTACGATATGGGCTATAGCCCATGGTCCAAAATGATGAGAAACGAGGATAACTGTTTTTTTCAAAATTTCAAAAAACATGGGCTATAACCCATCGTTTTTTTAATTTTTTCATTTTTTTCAAATCCTCAAAAACGATGAAAAACGGCGTGCTATAGTATGCCGTACGATATGGGCTATAGCCCATGGTCCAAAATGATGAGAAACGAGGATAACTTTTTTTTTCAAAAATTCAAAAAACATGGGCTATAACCCATCGTTTTTTTCATTTTTTCATTTTTTTCAAATCCTCAAAAATGATGAAAAACGGCGTGCTATAGTATGCCGTACGATATGGGCTATAGCCCATGGTCCAAAATGATGAGAAACGCGGATAACTTTTTTTTTCAAAATTTCAAAAAACATGGGCTATAACCCATCGTTTTTTTCATTTTTTAATTTTTTTCAAATCCTCAAAAATGATGAAAAACGGCATGCTATAGTATGCCGTACGATATGGGCTATAGCCCATGGTCCAAAATGATGAGAAACGAGGATAACTTTTTTTTTCAAAAATTCAAAAAACATGGGCTATAACCCATCGTTTTTTTCATTTTTTCATTTTTTTCAAATCCTCAAAAATGATGAAAAACGGCGTGCTATAGTATGCCGTACGATATGGGCTATAGCCCATGGTCCAAAATGATGAGAAACGAGGATAACTTTTTTTTTCAAAATTTCAAAAAACATGGGCTATAACCTATCGTTTTTTTCATTTTTTCATTTTTTTCAAATCCTCAAAAATGATGAAAAACGGCATGCTATAGTATGCCGTACGATATGGGCTATAGCCCATGGTCCAAAATGATGAGAAACGAGGATAACTGTTTTTTTCAAAATTTCAAAAAACATGGGCTATAACCCATCGTTTTTTTAATTTTTTCATTTTTTTCAAATCCTCAAAAACGATGAAAAACGGCGTGCTATAGTATGCCGTACGATATGGGCTATAGCCCATGGTCCAAAATGATGAGAAACGAGGATAACTTTTTTTTTCAAAAATTCAAAAAACATGGGCTATAACCCATCGTTTTTTTCATTTTTTCATTTTTTTCAAATCCTCAAAAATGATGAAAAACGGCGTGCTATAGTATGCCGTACGATATGGGCTATAGCCCATGGTCCAAAATGATGAGAAACGCGGATAACTTTTTTTTTCAAAATTTCAAAAAACATGGGCTATAACCCATCGTTTTTTTAATTTTTTAATTTTTTTCAAATCCTCAAAAATGATGAAAAACGGCATGCTATAGTATGCCGTACGATATGGGCTATAGCCCATGGTCCAAAATGATGAGAAACGAGGATAACTTTTTTTTTCAAAATTTTAAAAAACATGGGCTATAACCCATCGTTTTTTTCATTTTTTCATTTTTTTCAAATCCTCAAAAATGATGAAAAACGGCGTGCTATAGTATGCCGTACGATATGGGCTATAGCCCATGGTCCAAAATGATGAGAAACGAGGATAACTTATTTTTTCAAAAATTCAAAAAACATGGGCTATAACCCATCGTTTTTTTCATTTTTTCATTTTTTTCAAATCCTCAAAAATGATGAAAAACGGCGTGCTATAGTATGCCGTACGATATGGGCTATAGCCCATGGTCCAAAATGATGAGAAACGAGGATAACTTTTTTTTTCAAAATTTCAAAAAACATGGGCTATAACCCATCGTTTTTTTCATTTTTTCATTTTTTTCAAATCCTCAAAAATGATGAAAAACGGCGTGCTATAGTATGCCGTACGATATGGGCTATAGCCCATGGTCCAAAATGATGAGAAACGAGGATAACTTTTTTTTTCAAAAATTCAAAAAACATGGGCTATAACCCATCGTTTTTTTCATTTTTTCATTTTTTTCAAATCCTCAAAAATGATGAAAAACGGCGTGCTATAGTATGCCGTACGATATGGGCTATAGCCCATGGTCCAAAATGATGAGAAACGAGGATAACTTTTTTTTTCAAAATTTCAAAAAACATGGGCTATAACCCATCGTTTTTTTCATTTTTTCATTTTTTTCAAATCCTCAAAAATGATGAAAAACGGCGTGCTATAGTATGCCGTACGATATGGGCTATAGCCCATGGTCCAAAATGATGAGAAACGAGGATAACTTTTTTTTTCAAAATTTCAAAAAACATGGGCTATAACCCATCGTTTTTTTCATTTTTATTTTTTTTTCAAATCCTCAAAAATGATGAAAAACGGCGTGCTATAGTATGCAGTACGATATGGGCTATAGCCCATGGTCCAAAATGATGAGAAACGAGGATAACTGTTTTTTTCAAAATTTCAAAAAACATGGGCTATAACCCATCGTTTTTTTCATTTTTTCATTTTTTTTCAAATCCTCAAAAATGATGAAAAACGGCGTGCTATAGTATGCCGTACGATATGGGCTATAGCCCATGGTCCAAAATGATGAGAAACGAGGATAATGTTTTTTTTCAAAATTTCAAAAAACCTGGGCTATAACCCATCGTTTTTTTCATTTTTTCATTTTTTTTCAAATCCTCAAAAATGATGAAAAACGGCGTGCTATAGTATGCCGTACGATATGGGCTATAGCCCATGGTCCAAAATGATGAGAAACGAGGATAACTTTTTTTTTCAAAATTTCAAAAAACATGGGCTATAACCCATCGTTTTTTTCATTTTTTCATTTTTTTCAAATCCTCAAAAATGATGAAAAACGGCGTGCTATAGTATGCCGTACGATATGGGCTATAGCCCATGGTCCAAAATGATGAGAAACGAGGATAACTTTTTTTTTCAAAATTTCAAAAAACATGGGCTATAACCCATCGTTTTTTTCATTTTTATTTTTTTTTCAAATCCTCAAAAATGATGAAAAACGGCGTGCTATAGTATGCCGTACGATATGGGCTATAGCCCATGGTCCAAAATGATGAGAAACGAGGATAACTGTTTTTTTCAAAATTTCAAAAAACATGGGCTATAACCCATCGTTTTTTTCATTTTTAATTTTTTTTTCAAATCCTCAAAAATGATGAAAAACGGCGTGCTATAGTATGCCGTACGATATGGGCTATAGCCCATGGTCCAAAATGATGAGAAACGAGGATAATGTTTTTTTTCAAAATTTCAAAAAACCTGGGCTATAACCCATCGTTTTTTTCATTTTTTCATTTTTTTCAAATCCTCAAAAATGATGAAAAACGGCGTGCTATAGTATGCCGTACGATATGGGCTATAGCCCATGGTCCAAAATGATGAGAAACGAGGATAACTTTTTTTTTCAAAAATTCAAAAAACATGGGCTATAACCCATTTTTTTTTTAATTTTTTCATTTTTTTCAAATCCTCAAAAATGATGAAAAACGGCGTGCTATAGTATGCCGTACGATATGGGCTATAGCCCATGGTCCAAAATGATGAGAAACGAGGATAACTTTTTCTTTCAAAATTTCAAAAAACATGGGCTATAACCCATCGTTTTTTTCATTTTTTCATTTTTTTCAAATCCTCAAAAATGATGAAAAACGGCGTGCTATAGTATGCCGTACGATATGGGCTATAGCCCATGGTCCAAAATGATGAGAAACGAGGATAACTTTTTTTTTCAAAATTTCAAAAAACATGGGCTATAACCTATCGTTTTTTTTATTTTTTTATTTTTTTCAAATCCTCAAAAATGATGAAAAACGGCGTGCTATAGTATGCCGTACGATATGGGCTATAGCCCATGGTCCAAAATGATGAGAAACGAGGATAACTGTTTTTTTCAAAATTTCAAAAAACATGGGCTATAACCCATCGTTTTTTTAATTTTTTAATTTTTTTCAAATCCTCAAAAACGATGAAAAACGGCGTGCTATAGTATGCCGTACGATATGGGCTATAGCCCATGGTCCAAAATGATGAGAAACGAGGATAACTTTTTTTTTCAAAAATTCAAAAAACATGGGCTATAACCCATCGTTTTTTTCATTTTTTCATTTTTTTCAAATCCTCAAAAATGATGAAAAACGGCGTGCTATAGTATGCCGTACGATATGGGCTATAGCCCATGGTCCAAAATGATGAGAAACGCGGATAACTTTTTTTTTCAAAATTTCAAAAAACATGGGCTATAACCCATCGTTTTTTTCATTTTTTCATTTTTTTCAAATCCTCAAAAATGATGAAAAACGGCGTGCTATAGTATGCCGTACGATATGGGCTATAGCCCATGGTCCAAAATGATGAGAAACGAGGATAACTTATTTTTTCAAAAATTCAAAAAACATGGGCTATAACCCATCGTTTTTTTCATTTTTTCATTTTTTTCAAATCCTCAAAAATGATGAAAAACGGCGTGCTATAGTATGCCGTACGATATGGGCTATAGCCCATGGTCCAAAATGATGAGAAACGAGGATAACTTTTTTTTTCAAAAATTCAAAAAACATGGGCTATAACCAATTTTTTTTTTAATTTTTTCATTTTTTTCAAATCCTCAAAAATGATGAAAAACGGCATGCTATAGTATGCCGTACGATATGGGCTATAGCCCATGGTCCAAAATGATGAGAAACGAGGATAACTTTTTTTTCAAAATTTCAAAAAACATGGGCTATAACCCATCGTTTTTTTCATTTTTTCATTTTTTTCAAATCCTCAAAATGATGAAAAACGGCGTGCTATAGTATGCCGTACGATATGGGCTATAGCCCATGGTCCAAAATGATGAGAAACGAGGATAACTTTTTTTTCAAAATTTCAAAAAACATGGGCTATAACCTATCGTTTTTTTTATTTTTTTATTTTTTCAAATCCTCAAAAATGATGAAAAACGGCGTGCTATAGTATGCCGTACGATATGGGCTATAGCCCATGGTCCAAAATGATGAGAAACGAGGATAACTGTTTTTTTCAAAATTTCAAAAAACATGGGCTATAACCCATCGTTTTTTTAATTTTTTAATTTTTTCAAATCCTCAAAAACGATGAAAAACGGCGTGCTATAGTATGCCGTACGATATGGGCTATAGCCCATGGTCCAAAATGATGAGAAACGAGGATAACTTTTTTTTTCAAAAATTCAAAAAACATGGGCTATAACCCATCGTTTTTTTCATTTTTTCATTTTTTTCAAATCCTCAAAAATGATGAAAAACGGCGTGCTATAGTATGCCGTACGATATGGGCTATAGCCCATGGTCCAAAATGATGAGAAACGCGGATAACTTTTTTTTTCAAAATTTCAAAAAACATGGGCTATAACCCATCGTTTTTTTCATTTTTTCATTTTTTTCAAATCCTCAAAAATGATGAAAAACGGCGTGCTATAGTATGCCGTACGATATGGGCTATAGCCCATGGTCCAAAATGATGAGAAACGAGGATAACTTATTTTTTCAAAAATTCAAAAAACATGGGCTATAACCCATCGTTTTTTTCATTTTTTCATTTTTTTCAAATCCTCAAAAATGATGAAAAACGGCGTGCTATAGTATGCCGTACGATATGGGCTATAGCCCATGGTCCAAAATGATGAGAAACGAGGATAACTTTTTTTTTCAAAATTTCAAAAAACATGGGCTATAACCCATCGTTTTTTTCATTTTTTCATTTTTTTCAAATCCTCAAAAATGATGAAAAACGGCTTGCTATAGTATGCCGTACGATATGGGCTATAGCCCATGGTCCAAAATGATGAGAAACGAGGATAACTTTTTTTTTCAAAAATTCAAAAAACATGGGCTATAACCCATCGTTTTTTTCATTTTTTCATTTTTTTCAAATCCTCAAAAATGATGAAAAACGGCGTGCTATAGTATGCCGTACGATATGGGCTATAGCCCATGGTCCAAAATGATGAGAAACGAGGATAACCTTTTTTTTCAAAATTTCAAAAAACATGGGCTATAACCCATCGTTTTTTTCATTTTTTAATTTTTTCAAATCCTCAAAAATGATGAAAAACGGCGTGCTATAGTATGCCGTACGATATGGGCTATAGCCCATGGTCCAAAATGATGAGAAACGAGGATAACTGTTTTTTTCAAAATTTCAAAAAACATGGGCTATAACCCATCGTTTTTTTCATTTTTTTTTTTTTTTTCAAATCCTCAAAAATGATGAAAAACGGCGTGCTATAGTATGCCGTACGATATGGGCTATGGCCCATGGTCCAAAATGATGAGAAACGAGGATAACTTTTTTTTTCAAAATTTCAAAAAACATGGGCTATAACCTATCGTTTTTTTAATTTTTTTCAAATCCTCAAAAATGATGAAAAACGGCGTGCTATAGTATGCCGTACGATATGGGCTATAGCCCATGGTCCAAAATGATGAGAAACGAGGATAACTTTTTTTTTTCAAAAATTCAAAAAACATGGGCTATAACCCATCGTTTTTTTCATTTTTTCATTTTTTTCAATCCTCAAAAATGATGAAAAACGGCGTGCTATAGTATGCCGTACGATATGGGCTATGGCCCATGGTCCAAAATGATGAGAAACGAGGATAACTTTTTTTTCAAAATTTCAAAAAACATGGGCTATAACCTATCGTTTTTTTAATTTTTTTCAAATCCTCAAAAATGATGAAAAACGGCGTGCTATAGTATGCCGTACGATATGGGCTATAGCCCATGGTCCAAAATGATGAGAAACGAGGATAACTGTTTTTTTCAAAAATTCAAAAAACATGGGCTATAACCCATCGTTTTTATAATTTTTTAATTTTTTTCAAATCCTCAAAAACGATGAAAAACGGCGTGCTATAGTATGCCGTACGATATGGGCTATAGCCCATGGTCCAAAATGATGAGAAACGAGGATAACTTTTTTTTTCAAAAATTCAAAAAACATGGGCTATAACCCATCGTTTTTTTCATTTTTTCATTTTTTTCAAATCCTCAAAAATGATGAAAAACGGCGTGCTATAGTATGCCGTACGATATGGGCTATAGCCCATGGTCCAAAATGATGAGAAACGAGGATAACTTTTTTTTTCAAAATTTCAAAAAACATGGGCTATAACCCATCGTTTTTTTCATTTTTTCATTTTTTTCAAATCCTCAAAAATGATGAAAAACGGCGTGCTATAGTATGCCGTACGATATGGGCTATAGCCCATGGTCCAAAATGATGAGAAACGAGGATAACTTTTTTTTTCAAAATTTCAAAAAACATGGGCTATAACCCATCGTTTTTTTCATTTTTTCATTTTTTTCAAATCCTCAAAAATGATGAAAAACGGCGTGCTATAGTATGCCGTACGATATGGGCTATAGCCCATGGTCCAAAATGATGAGAAACGAGGATAACTTTTTTTTTCAAAAATTCAAAAAACATGGGCTATAACCCATCGTTTTTTTCATTTTTTCATTTTTTTCAAATCCTCAAAAATGATGAAAAACGGCGTGCTATAGTATGCCGTACGATATGGGCTATAGCCCATGGTCCAAAATGATGAGAAACGAGGATAACTTTTTTTTTCAAAATTTCAAAAAACATGGGCTATAACCCATCGTTTTTTTCATTTTTTTCAAATCCTCAAAAATGATGAAAAACGGCGTGCTATAGTATGCCGTACGATATGGGCTATAGCCCATGGTCCAAAATGATGAGAAACGAGGATAACTTTTTTTTTCAAAATTTCAAAAAACATGGGCTATAACCCATCGTTTTTTTTAATTTTTAATTTTTTTCAAATCCTCAAAAATGATGAAAAACGGCGTGCTATAGTATGCCGTACGATATGGGCTATAGCCCATGGTCCAAAATGATGAGAAACGAGGATAACTGTTTTTTTCAAAATTTCAAAAAACATGGGCTATAACCCATCGTTTTTTTAATTTTTAATTTTTTTTCAAATCCTCAAAAATGATGAAAAACGGCGTGCTATAGTATGCCGTACGATATGGGCTATAGCCCATGGTCCAAAATGATGAGAAACGAGGATAATGTTTTTTTTCAAAATTTCAAAAAACCTGGGCTATAACCCATCGTTTTTTTCATTTTTTCATTTTTTTCAAATCCTCAAAAATGATGAAAAACGGCGTGCTATAGTATGCCGTACGATATGGGCTATAGCCCATGGTCCAAAATGATGAGAAACGAGGATAACTTTTTTTTTCAAAAATTCAAAAAACATGGGCTATAACCCATCGTTTTTTTCATTTTTTCATTTTTTTCAAATCCTCAAAAATGATGAAAAACGGCGTGCTATAGTATGCCGTACGATATGGGCTATAGCCCATGGTCCAAAATGATGAGAAACGAGGATAACTTTTTTTTTCAAAATTTCAAAAAACATGGGCTATAACCCATCGTTTTTTTCATTTTTTCATTTTTTTCAAATCCTCAAAAATGATGAAAAACGGCGTGCTATAGTATGCCGTACGATATGGGCTATAGCCCATGGTCCAAAATGATGAGAAACGAGGATAACTTTTTTTTTCAAATTTTCAAAAAACATGGGCTATAACCCATCGTTTTTTTCATTTTTTAATTTTTTTCAAATCCTCAAAAATGATGAAAAACGGCGTGCTATAGTATGCCGTACGATATGGGCTATAGCCAATGGTCCAAAATGATGAGAAACGAGGATAACTGTTTTTTTCAAAATTTCAAAAAACATGGGCTATAACCCATCGTTTTTTTCATTTTTTAATTTTTTTTCAAATCCTCAAAAATGATGAAAAACGGCGTGCTATAGTATGCCGTACGATATGGGCTATAGCCCATGGTCCAAAATGATGAGAAACGAGGATAATGTTTTTTTTCAAAATTTCCAAAAACCTGGGCTATAACCCATCGTTTTTTTCATTTTTTCATTTTTTTCAAATCCTCAAAAATGATGAAAAACGGCGTGCTATAGTATGCCGTACGATATGGGCTATAGCCCATGGTCCAAAATGATGAGAAACGAGGATAACTTTTTTTTTCAAAAATTCAAAAAACATGGGCTATAACCCATCGTTTTTTTCATTTTTTAATTTTTTTCAAATCCTCAAAAATGATGAAAAACGGCGTGCTATAGTATGCCGTACGATATGGGCTATAGCCCATGGTCCAAAATGATGAGAAACGAGGATAACTTTTTTTTTCAAAATTTCAAAAAACATGGGCTATAACCCATCGTTTTTTTCATTTTTTCATTTTTTTCAAATCCTCAAAAATTATGAAAAACGGCGTGCTATAGTATGCCGTACGATATGGGCTATAGCCCATGGTCCAAAATGATGAGAAACGAGGATAACTTTTTTTTTTCAAAATTTCAAAAAACATGGGCTATAACCTATCGTTTTTTTATTTTTTTTATTTTTTTCAAATCCTCAAAAATGATGAAAAACGGCGTGCTATAGTATGCCGTACGATATGGGCTATAGCCCATGGTCCAAAATGATGAGAAACGAGGATAACTTTTTTTTTTCAAAATTTCAAAAAACATGGGCTATAACCTATCGTTTTTTTTATTTTTTTTATTTTTTTCAAATCCTCAAAAATGATGAAAAACGGCGTGCTATAGTATGCCGTACGATATGGGCTATAGCCCATGGTCCAAAATGATGAGAAACGAGGATAACTTTTTTTTCCAAAAATTCAAAAAACATGGGCTATAACCCATCGTTTTTTTCATTTTTTCATTTTTTTCAAATCCTCAAAAATGATGAAAAACGGCGTGCTATAGTATGCCGTACGATATGGGCTATAGCCCATGGTCCAAAATGATGAGAAACGCGGATAACTTTTTTTTTCAAAATTTCAAAAAACATGGGCTATAAACCCATCGTTTTTTTTCATTTTTTCATTTTTTTCAAATCCTCAAAAATGATGAAAAACGGCGTGCTATAGTATGCCGTACGATATGGGCTATAGCCCATGGTCCAAAATGATGAGAAACGAGGATAACTTATTTTTTCAAAAATTCAAAAAACATGGGCTATAACCCATCGTTTTTTTCATTTTTTCATTTTTTTCAAATCCTCAAAAATGATGAAAAACGGCGTGCTATAGTATGCCGTACGATATGGGCTATAGCCCATGGTCCAAAATGATGAGAAACGAGGATAACTTTTTTTTTCAAAATTTCAAAAAACATGGGCTATAACCCATCGTTTTTTTCATTTTTTCATTTTTTTCAAATCCTCAAAAATGATGAAAAACGGCGTGCTATAGTATGCCGTACGATATGGGCTATAGCCCATGGTCCAAAATGATGAGAAACGAGGATAACTTTTTTTTTCAAAAATTAAAAAAACATGGGCTATAACCCATCGTTTTTTTTCATTTTTTATTTTGTTCAAATCCTCAAAAATTATGAAAAACGGCGTGCTATAGTATGCCGTACGATATGGGCTATAGCCCATGGTCCAAAATGATGAGAAACGAGGATAACTTTTTTTTTCAAAATTTCAAAAAACATGGGCTATAACCCATCGTTTTTTTCATTTTTTCATTTTTTTCAAATCCTCAAAAATGATGAAAAACGGCGTGCTATAGTATGCCGTACGATATGGGCTATAGCCCATGGTCCAAAATGATGAGAAACGAGGATAACTTTTTTTTTCAAAATTTCAAAAAACATGGGCTATAACCCATCGTTTTTTTAATTTTTTAATTTTTTTCAAATCCTCAAAAATGATGAAAAACGGCGTGCTATAGTATGCCGTACGATATGGGCTATAGCCCATGGTCCAAAATGATGAGAAACGAGGATAACTTTTTTTTTCAAAAATTCAAAAAACATGGGCTATAACCCATCGTTTTTTTCATTTTTTCATTTTTTTCAAATCCTCAAAAATGATGAAAAACGGCGTGCTATAGTATGCCGTACGATATGGGCTATAGCCCATGGTCCAAAATGATGAGAAACGAGGATAACTTTTTTTTTCAAAATTTCAAAAAACATGGGCTATAACCCATCGTTTTTTTCATTTTTTCATTTTTTTCAAATCCTCAAAAATGATGAAAAACGGCGTGCTATAGTATGCCGTACGATATGGGCTATAGCCCATGGTCCAAAATGATGAGAAACGAGGATAACTTTTTTTTTTCAAAATTTCAAAAAACATGGGCTATAACCTATCGTTTTTTTATTTTTTTTATTTTTTTCAAATCCTCAAAAATGATGAAAAACGGCGTGCTATAGTATGCCGTACGATATGGGCTATAGCCCATGGTCCAAAATGATGAGAAACGAGGATAACTTTTTTTTTCAAAAATTCAAAAAACATGGGCTATAACCCATCGTTTTTTTCATTTTTTCATTTTTTTCAAATCCTCAAAAATGATGAAAAACGGCGTGCTATAGTATGCCGTACGATATGGGCTATAGCCCATGGTCCAAAATGATGAGAAACGCGGATAACTTTTTTTTTCAAAATTTCAAAAAACATGGGCTATAAACCCATCGTTTTTTTTCATTTTTTCATTTTTTTCAAATCCTCAAAAATGATGAAAAACGGCGTGCTATAGTATGCCGTACGATATGGGCTATAGCCCATGGTCCAAAATGATGAGAAACGAGGATAACTTATTTTTTCAAAAATTCAAAAAACATGGGCTATAACCCATCGTTTTTTTCATTTTTTCATTTTTTTCAAATCCTCAAAAATGATGAAAAACGGCGTGCTATAGTATGCCGTACGATATGGGCTATAGCCCATGGTCCAAAATGATGAGAAACGAGGATAACTTTTTTTTTCAAAATTTCAAAAAACATGGGCTATAACCCATCGTTTTTTTCATTTTCTCATTTTTTTCAAATCCTCAAAAATGATGAAAAACGGCGTGCTATAGTATGCCGTACGATATGGGCTATAGCCCATGGTCCAAAATGATGAGAAACGAGGATAACTGTTTTTTTCAAAATTTCAAAAAACATGGGCTATAACCCATCGTATTTTTAATTTTTCATTTTTTTTTCAAATCCTCAAAAATGATGAAAAACGGCGTGCTATAGTATGCCGTACGATATGGGCTATAGCCCATGGTCCAAAATGATGAGAAACGAGGATAATGTTTTTTTTCAAAATTTCAAAAAACCTGGGCTATAACCCATCGTTTTTTTCATTTTTTCATTTTTTTCAAATCCTCAAAAATGATGAAAAACGGCGTGCTATAGTATGCCGTACGATATGGGCTATAGCCCATGGTCCAAAATGATGAGAAACGAGGATAACTCTTTTTTTTCAAAAATTCAAAAAACATGGGCTATAACCTATCGTTTTTTTATTTTTTTTATTTTTTTCAAATCCTCAAAAATGATGAAAAACGGCGTGCTATAGTATGCCGTACGATATGGGCTATAGCCCATGGTCCAAAATGATGAGAAACGAGGATAACTTTTTTTTTCAAAAATTCAAAAAACATGGGCTATAACCCATCGTTTTTTTCATTTTTTCATTTTTTTCAAATCCTCAAAAATGATGAAAAACGGCGTGCTATAGTATGCCGTACGATATGGGCTATAGCCCATGGTCCAAAATGATGAGAAACGCGGATAACTTTTTTTTTCAAAATTTCAAAAAACATGGGCTATAAACCCATCGTTTTTTTTCATTTTTTCATTTTTTTCAAATCCTCAAAAATGATGAAAAACGGCGTGCTATAGTATGCCGTACGATATGGGCTATAGCCCATGGTCCAAAATGATGAGAAACGAGGATAACTTATTTTTTCAAAAATTCAAAAAACATGGGCTATAACCCATCGTTTTTTTCATTTTTTCATTTTTTTCAAATCCTCAAAAATGATGAAAAACGGCGTGCTATAGTATGCCGTACGATATGGGCTATAGCCCATGGTCCAAAATGATGAGAAACGAGGATAACTTTTTTTTTCAAAATTTCAAAAAACATGGGCTATAACCCATCGTTTTTTTAATTTTTTAATTTTTTTCAAATCCTCAAAAATGATGAAAAACGGCGTGCTATAGTATGCCGTACGATATGGGCTATAGCCCATGGTCCAAAATGATGAGAAACGAGGATAACTGTTTTTTTCAAAATTTCAAAAAACATGGGCTATAACCCATCGTTTTTTTAATTTTTAATTTTTTTTTCAAATCCTCAAAAATGATGAAAAACGGCGTGCTATAGTATGCCGTACGATATGGGCTATAGCCCATGGTCCAAAATGATGAGAAACGAGGATAATGTTTTTTTTCAAAATTTCAAAAAACCTGGGCTATAACCCATCGTTTTTTTCATTTTTTCATTTTTTTCAAATCCTCAAAAATGATGAAAAACGGCGTGCTATAGTATGCCGTACGATATGGGCTATAGCCCATGGTCCAAAATGATGAGAAACGAGGATAACTCTTTTTTTTCAAAAATTCAAAAAACATGGGCTATAACCCATCGTTTTTTTCATTTTTTCATTTTTTTCAAATCCTCAAAAATGATGAAAAACGGCGTGCTATAGTATGCCGTACGATATGGGCTATAGCCCATGGTCCAAATTGATGAGAAACGAGGATAACTGTTTTTTTCAAAATTTCAAAAAACATGGGCTATAACCCATCGTTTTTTTAATTTTTAATTTTTTTTTCAAATCCTCAAAAATGATGAAAAACGGCGTGCTATAGTATGCCGTACGATATGGGCTATAGCCCATGGTCCAAAATGATGAGAAACGAGGATAATGTTTTTTTTCAAAATTTCAAAAAACCTGGGCTATAACCCATCGTTTTTTTCATTTTTTCATTTTTTTCAAATCCTCAAAAATGATGAAAAACGGCGTGCTATAGTATGCCGTACGATATGGGCTATAGCCCATGGTCCAAAATGATGAGAAACGAGGATAACTCTTTTTTTTCAAAAATTCAAAAAACATGGGCTATAACCCATCGTTTTTTTCATTTTTTCATTTTTTTCAAATCCTCAAAAATGATGAAAAACGGCGTGCTATAGTATGCCGTACGATATGGGCTATAGCCCATGGTCCAAAATGATGAGAAACGAGGATAACTTTTTTTTTCAAAATTTCAAAAAACATGGGCTATAACCCATCGTTTTTTTCATTTTTTTCAAATCCTCAAAAATGATGAAAAACGGCATGCTATAGTATGCCGTACGATATGGGCTATAGCCCATGGTCCAAAATGATGAGAAACGAGGATAACTTTTTTTTTCAAAATTTCAAAAAACATGGGCTATAACCAGTCGTTTTTTTCATTTTTTCATTTTTTTCAAATCCTCAAAAATGATGAAAAACGGCGTGCTATAGTATGCCGTACGATATGGGCTATAGCCCATGGTCCAAAATGATGAGAAACGAGGATAACTGTTTTTTTCAAAATTTCAAAAAACATGGGCTATAACCCATCGTTTTTTTAATTTTTTAATTTTTTTCAAATCCTCAAAAATGTAGAAAAACGGCGTGCTATAGTATGCCGTACGATATGGGCTATAGCCCATGGTCCAAAATGATGAGAAACGAGGATAACTTTTTTTTTCAAAAATTCAAAAAACATGGGCTATAACCCATCGTTTTTTTCATTTTTTCATTTTTTTCAAATCCTCAAAAATGATGAAAAACGGCGTGCTATAGTATGCCGTACGATATGGGCTATAGCCCATGGTCCAAAATGATGAGAAACGAGGATAACCTTTTTTTCAAAATTTCAAAAAACATGGGCTATAACCCATCGTTTTTTTCATTTTTTCATTTTTTTCAAATCCTCAAAAATTATGAAAAACGGCATGCTATAGTATGCCGTACGATATGGGCTATAGCCCATGGTCCAAAATGATGAGAAACGAGGATAACTTTTTTTTTCAAAATTTCAAAAAACATGGGCTATAACCCATCGTTTTTTTCATTTTTTTCAAATCCTCAAAAATGATGAAAAACGGCGTGTTATAGTATGCCGTACGATATGGGCTATAGCCCATGGTCCAAAATGATGAGAAACGAGGATAACTTTTTTTTTCAAAATTTCAAAAAACATGGGCTATAACCCATCGTTTTTTTAATTTTTTAATTTTTTTCAAATCCTCAAAAATGATGAAAAACGGCGTGCTATAGTATGCCGTACGATATGGGCTATAGCCCATGGTCCAAAATGATGAGAAACGAGGATAACTGTTTTTTTCAAAATTTCAAAAAACATGGGCTATAACCCATCGTTTTTTAAATTTTAAATTTTTTTTTCAAATCCTCAAAAATGATGAAAAACGGCGTGCTATAGTATGCCGTACGATATGGGCTATAGCCCATGGTCCAAAATGATGAGAAACGAGGATAATGTTTTTTTTCAAAATTTCAAAAAACATGGGCTATAACCCATCGTTTTTTTCATTTTTTCATTTTTTTCAAATCCTCAAAAATGATGAAAAACGGCATGCTATAGTATGCCGTACGATATGGGCTATAGCCCATGGTCCAAAATGATGAGAAACGAGGATAACTTTTTTTTTCAAAATTTCAAAAAACATGGGCTATAACCCATCGTTTTTTTCATTTTTTCATTTTTTTCAAATCCTCAAAAATGATGAAAAACGGCGTGCTATAGTATGCCGTACGATATGGGCTATAGCCCATGGTCCAAAATGATGAGAAACGAGGATAACTGTTTTTTTCAAAATTTCAAAAAACATGGGCTATAACCCATCGTTTTTTTAATTTTTTAATTTTTTTCAAATCCTCAAAAATGATGAAAAACGGCGTGCTATAGTATGCCGTACGATATGGGCTATAGCCCATGGTCCAAAATGATGAGAAACGAGGATAACTTTTTTTTTCAAAAATTCAAAAAACATGGGCTATAACCCATCGATTTTTTCATTTTTTTCAAATCCTCAAAAATGATGAAAAACGGCGTGCTATAGTATGCCATACGATATGGGCTATAGCCCATGGTCCAAAATGATGAGAAACGAGGATAACTTTTTTTTTCAAAATTTCAAAAAACATGGGCTATAACCCATCGTTTTTTTCATTTTTTCATTTTTTTCAAATCCTCAAAAATGATGAAAAACGGTGTGCTATAGTATGCCGTACGATATGGGCTATAGCCCATGGTCCAAAATGATGAGAAACGAGGATAACTTTTTTTTTCAAAATTTCAAAAAACATGGGCTATAACCCATCGTTTTTTTCATTTTTTAATTTTTTTCAAATCCTCAAAAATGATGAAAAACGGCGTGCTATAGTATGCCGTACGATATGGGCTATAGCCCATGGTCCAAAATGATGAGAAACGAGGATAACTGTTTTTTTCAAAATTTCAAAAAACATGGGCTATAACCCATCGTTTTTTTCATTTTTAAATTTTTTTCAAATCCTCAAAAATGATGAAAAACGGCGTGCTATAGTATGCCGTACGATATGGGCTATAGCCCATGGTCCAAAATGATGAGAAACGAGGATAACTGTTTTTTTCAAAATTTCAAAAAACATGGGCTATAACCCATCGTTTTTTAAATTTAAAAAAAAAAATTCAAATCCTCAAAAATGATGAAAAACGGCGTGCTATAGTATGCCGTACGATATGGGCTATAGCCCATGGTCCAAAATGATGAGAAACGAGGATAATGTTTTTTTTCAAAATTTCAAAAAACCTGGGCTATAACCCATCGTTTTTTTCATTTTTTCATTTTTTTCAAATCCTCAAAAATGATGAAAAACGGCGTGCTATAGTATGCCGTACGATATGGGCTATAGCCCATGGTCCAAAATGATGAGAAACGAGGATAATGTTTTTTTTCAAAATTTCAAAAAACCTGGGCTATAACCCATCGTTTTTTTCATTTTTTCATTTTTTTCAAATCCTCAAAAATGATGAAAAACGGCGTGCTATAGTATGCCGTACGATATGGGCTATAGCCCATGGTCCAAAATGATGAGAAACGAGGATAACTCTTTTTTTTCAAAAATTCAAAAAACATGGGCTATAACCCATCGTTTTTTTCATTTTTTAATTTTTTTCAAATCCTCAAAAATGATGAAAAACGGCGTGCTATAGTATGCCGTACGATATGGGCTATAGCCCATGGTCCAAAATGATGAGAAACGAGGATAACTTTTTTTTTCAAAATTTCAAAAAACATGGGCTATAACCCATCGTTTTTTTCATTTTTTTCAAATCCTCAAAAATGATGAAAAACGGCATGCTATAGTATGCCGTACGATATGGGCTATAGCCCATGGTCCAAAATGATGAGAAACGAGGATAACTTTTTTTTTTTAAATTTCAAAAAACATGGGCTATAACCAGTCGTTTTTTTCATTTTTTCATTTTTTTCAAATCCTCAAAAATGATGAAAAACGGCGTGCTATAGTATGCCGTACGATATGGGCTATAGCCCATGGTCCAAAATGATGAGAAACGAGGATAACTGTTTTTTTCAAAATTTCAAAAAACATGGGCTATAACCCATCGTTTTTTTAATTTTTTAATTTTTTTCAAATCCTCAAAAATGATGAAAAACGGCGTGCTATAGTATGCCGTACGATATGGGCTATAGCCCATGGTCCAAAATGATGAGAAACGAGGATAACTTTTTTTTTCAAAAATTCAAAAAACATGGGCTATAACCCATCGTTTTTTTCATTTTTTCATTTTTTTCAAATCCTCAAAAATGATGAAAAACGGCGTGCTATAGTATGCCGTACGATATGGGCTATAGCCCATGGTCCAAAATGATGAGAAACGAGGATAACCTTTTTTTCAAAATTTCAAAAAACATGGGCTATAACCCATCGTTTTTTTCATTTTTTCATTTTTTTCAAATCCTCAAAAATTATGAAAAACTGCATGCTATAGTATGCCGTACGATATGGGCTATAGCCCATGGTCCAAAATGATGAGAAACGAGGATAACTTTTTTTTTCAAAATTTCAAAAAACATGGGCTATAACCCATCGTTTTTTTCATTTTTTTCAAATCCTCAAAAATGATGAAAAACGGCGTGCTATAGTATGCCGTACGATATGGGCTATAGCCCATGGTCCAAAATGATGAGAAACGAGGATAACTTTTTTTTTCAAAATTTCAAAAAACATGGGCTATAACCCATCGTTTTTTTAATTTTTAAATTTTTTTCAAATCCTCAAAAATGATGAAAAACGGCGTGCTATAGTATGCCGTACGATATGGGCTATAGCCCATGGTCCAAAATGATGAGAAACGAGGATAATGTTTTTTTTCAAAATTTCAAAAAACATGGGCTATAACCCATCGTTTTTTTCATTTTTTCATTTTTTTCAAATCCTCAAAAATGATGAAAAACGGCATGCTATAGTATGCCGTACGATATGGGCTATAGCCCATGGTCCAAAATGATGAGAAACGAGGATAACTTTTTTTTTCAAAATTTCAAAAAACATGGGCTATAACCCATCGTTTTTTTCATTTTTTCATTTTTTTCAAATCCTCAAAAATGATGAAAAACGGCGTGCTATAGTATGCCGTACGATATGGGCTATAGCCCATGGTCCAAAATGATGAGAAACGAGGATAACTGTTTTTTTCAAAATTTCAAAAAACATGGGCTATAACCCATCGTTTTTTTAATTTTTTAATTTTTTTCAAATCCTCAAAAATGATGAAAAACGGCGTGCTATAGTATGCCGTACGATATGGGCTATAGCCCATGGTCCAAAATGATGAGAAACGAGGATAACTTTTTTTTTCAAAAATTCAAAAAACATGGGCTATAACCCATCGTTTTTTTCATTTTTTCATTTTTTTCAAATCCTCAAAAATGATGAAAAACGGCGTGCTATAGTATGCCATACGATATGGGCTATAGCCCATGGTCCAAAATGATGAGAAACGAGGATAACTTTTTTTTTCAAAATTTCAAAAAACATGGGCTATAACCCATCGTTTTTTTTCATTTTTTCATTTTTTTCAAATCCTCAAAAATGATGAAAAACGGCATGCTATAGTATGCCGTACGATATGGGCTATAGCCCATGGTCCAAAATGATGAGAAACGAGGATAACTTTTTTTTTCAAAATTTCAAAAAACATGGGCTATAACCCATCGTTTTTTTCATTTTTTCATTTTTTTCAAATCCTCAAAAATGATGAAAAACGGTGTGCTATAGTATGCCGTACGATATGGGCTATAGCCCATGGTCCAAAATGATGAGAAACGAGGATAACTTTTTTTTTCAAAATTTCAAAAAACATGGGCTATAACCCATCGTTTTTTTCATTTTTTAATTTTTTTCAAATCCTCAAAAATGATGAAAAACGGCGTGCTATAGTATGCCGTACGATATGGGCTATAGCCCATGGTCCAAAATGATGAGAAACGAGGATAACTGTTTTTTTCAAAATTTCAAAAAACATGGGCTATAACCCATCGTTTTTTTCATTTTTTAATTTTTTTTCAAATCCTCAAAAATGATGAAAAACGGCGTGCTATAGTATGCCGTACGATATGGGCTATAGCCCATGGTCCAAAATGATGAGAAACGAGGATAATGTTTTTTTTCAAAATTTCAAAAAACCTGGGCTATAACCCATCGTTTTTTTCATTTTTTCATTTTTTTCAAATCCTCAAAAATGATGAAAAACGGCGTGCTATAGTATGCCGTATGATATGGGCTATAGCCCATGGTCCAAAATGATGAGAAACGAGGATAACTTTTTTTTTCAAAAATTCAAAAAACATGGGCTATAACCCATCGTTTTTTTCATTTTTTCATTTTTTTCAAATCCTCAAAAATGATGAAAAACGGCGTGCTATAGTATGCCGTACGATATGGGCTATAGCCCATGGTCCAAAATGATGAGAAACGAGGATAACTTTTTTTTTCAAAATTTCAAAAAACATGGGCTATAACCCATCGTTTTTTTCATTTTTTCATTTTTTTCAAATCCTCAAAAATGATGAAAAACGGCGTGCTATAGTATGCCGTACGATATGGGCTATAGCCCATGGTCCAAAATGATGAGAAACGAGGATAACTGTTTTTTTCAAAATTTCAAAAAACATGGGCTATAACCCATCGTTTTTTTTATTTTTTAATTTTTTTCAAATCCTCAAAAATGATGAAAAACGGCGTGCTATAGTATGCCGTACGATATGGGCTATAGCCCATGGTCCAAAATGATGAGAAACGAGGATAACTTTTTTTTTCAAAAATTCTAAAAACATGGGCTATAACCCATCGTTTTTTTCATTTTTTCATTTTTTTCAAATCCTCAAAAATGATGAAAAACGGCGTGCTATAGTATGCCGTACGATATGGGCTATAGCCCATGGTCCAAAATGATGAGAAACGAGGATAACTTTTTTTTTCAAAATTTCAAAAAACATGGGCTATAACCCATCGTTTTTTTCATTTTTTCATTTTTTTCAAATCCTCAAAAATGATGAAAAACGGCATGCTATAGTATGCCGTACGATATGGGCTATAGCCCATGGTCCAAAATGATGAGAAACGAGGATAACTTTTTTTTTCAAAATTTCAAAAAACATGGGCTATAACCCATCGTTTTTTTCATTTTTTCATTTTTTTCAAATCCTCAAAAATGATGAAAAACGGCGTGCTATAGTATGCCGTACGATATGGGCTATAGCCCATGGTCCAAAATGATGAGAAACGAGGATAACTTTTTTTTTCAAAATTTCAAAAAACATGGGCTATAACCCATCGTTTTTTTCATTTTTTAATTTTTTTCAAATCCTCAAAAATGATGAAAAACGGCGTGCTATAGTATGCCGTACGATATGGGCTATAGCCCATGGTCCAAAATGATGAGAAACGAGGATAACTGTTTTTTTCAAAATTTCAAAAAACATGGGCTATAACCCATCGTTTTTTTCATTTTTTTTTTTTTTTTCAAATCCTCAAAAATGATGAAAAACGGCGTGCTATAGTATGCCGTACGATATGGGCTATAGCCCATGGTCCAAAATGATGAGAAACGAGGATAATGTTTTTTTTCAAAATTTCAAAAAACCTGGGCTATAACCCATCGTTTTTTTCATTTTTTCATTTTTTTCAAATCCTCAAAAATGATGAAAAACGGCGTGCTATAGTATGCCGTACGATATGGGCTATAGCCCATGGTCCAAAATGATGAGAAACGAGGATAACTTTTTTTTTCAAAAATTCAAAAAACATGGGCTATAACCCATCGTTTTTTTCATTTTTTCATTTTTTTCAAATCCTCAAAAATGATGAAAAACGGCGTGCTATAGTATGCCGTACGATATGGGCTATAGCCCATGGTCCAAAATGATGAGAAACGAGGATATCTTTTTTTTCAAAATTTCAAAAAACATGGGCTATAACCCATCGTTTTTTTCATTTTTTTTTTTTTTTTATATTTAATTGATTTTCACCTTTTTTTAAATCCTCAACGATGATGAAGAATCGCGCACTATAGCGCGCCGCTCAATGACCTCTGAGACCATGGACCAATGAACCATGTAAATACAACACATTGAGCAGGGCACTGCAGGGAGTTGAACCCCGTTCAATGAACCATGTAAATACAACACATTGAGCAGGGCACTGCAGGGAGTTGAACCCCGTTCCGGTAAACCAGAAGTACGACACCAGTGCCTTAGTTTTTGTGTTGTCATTTACAGGTCCTATCGTTGAAATGTAATTTTTACATTTCAACAGTAAAGTAATAGAGTTTAGAGTTTTATAGTTTTATTAGGATCCCCATTAGCTGGTGCATAGCAGTAGCTAATCTTCCTGGGGTCCACACAGAACATAAAAAACATGACATTCGACATGAATGACATTACAGGACATACATTACAGGGCATATACAGTATATAAAATAAAATAAAATAAAATAAAGAATATTATCCTAATCATGATCATGACTGATTTAGTTTTTTTTCTTTTGTGATTATAGCTGGCAGTTTGTTCCACTCAGCCATGGCTCTATACAGTACTGTGTGCTGCATAGACCCTGTTCTGGCTTTAGGGACTTGATAGCACCCTCTTGTGAAAACAAGGAGTGATATTGTCAGCCTCTCTTGGACTGTCGTCCAGGAGAGCTTGACATGCATTTTTATAACATTACATCTCGTTTGCTTTTTCAAGGGCTAGTGGAAAATCATTTGTAAAAATGGAAAATAATAAAGGACCTAATGAACGGTATGGACCATAGCCCATGGTCAAAAATGATGAAAAACGATGATTAAAAAATAAATCAAAAATTCAAAAATCCTTTCAAATCCTCAAAAATGATGAAAAATGACTTGCTACAGTATGCCGAACGATATGGGCTATTAGACGAGCGTCTAAAAATGGGATAAAAAACGTCTAAAAATAGACGTCTAAAACACGTCTAAAAATAGACGTTTTTTAGACGTCTATTTTTAGACGTTTTTTATCCCATTTTTAGCCGCACGTCTAATAGCCGGCTATTGCTCAGTGGGATGGTCAAAAATGATGAAAAACGAGGATTCAAAAAAAATTCAAAAAATCAAAAAACCATGGGCTATAACCCATCGTTTTTTTGAAACGAAAATCAACAAAAATGATGAAAAACAGCGTGCTATATATAGTATGCCGTACGGTATGGGCTATATACAGCCCATGGTCAAAAATGATGAAAAACCAGGATAAAAAAATAATAAAAAAATCAAAACCCATAACCCATCGTTTTTTTTTTTTTTTTATATCCTCAAAAATGATGAAAAACGGCTTGCTACAGTATGCCGTACGATATGGGCTATTAGACGAGCGTCTAAAAAGTAAAGTAATAATTTCACCCGGTCCGTATCACATATCAATGATTTATTTTTCTTTAAAAAACTAAAAAGGGATCCAGAATATATCTAAATCGATAAAACTGTATTTCTTATATAGATAGAAACTTGAACCATACTTAATAATACTAGGTGTTTATATGCATAAAGTAGGTAGGTAGCAAATAGTTACACCTAATAATTAGACATTTCAAACGTTCCTTCACAGAGATACTGAGATTTGACAGTTTACAGCGGTCGAAAGTACTTGCGCGCTCTGCTTGCACACTAGTTGGCCATTTATGGCCTACTAGTGTGCAACAAGCAAGTATGCACTCGACAGAGTGCAGTTCTAGTTTAATCTGTATCCTGACTGTTCCTGATGCAATGATTACGGTCACACTATAGTGCCAGTGACGGACCAACCCCTCTCAAGGCCCTGGCGCTTCACCAAATCAAAAGGCCCTACAGATTCAGCCAATTAATTAATTAATTAATTGACATGCATGCGTTTAGCGCATATCCACTACTGCCTGCGCTGCTCGCTGACACACAAGACACAGCAGGCACTGGCGCACTGGGCACAGCCTTTCCAACTTCAGTCTCTGCTAAACTATTATGTAAGGACTAGGAGATTACTTTATGGTTATTAATACAGTCATTAACAAGAAACATGCATGGCAATGATGAGATGGGGGAAAAACGATGCTGTTTCATGTATTTTCTTA
This sequence comes from Protomyctophum parallelum, assembly GCF_964188405.1. Classification (NCBI taxonomy): domain Eukaryota; kingdom Metazoa; phylum Chordata; class Actinopteri; order Myctophiformes; family Myctophidae; genus Protomyctophum; species Protomyctophum parallelum. The sequence continues at coordinate 43,338,865 of NC_139706.1, forward strand.
TACTGTATTCAACAGCCAAACAGCTGATTGATGGACCACGCATATCATACCTTCCTGAAAAAGCTATTCAGGTCCTGAATCAGATTTACTATACTAAAGTCACCATATCTGTTCTGGCAAGACTGGCAACTGGTCCACTCAACTATCTGCAATTTTCCCGAAAAATAATTAGCCTATATCTACACTGACACGGAGCAAGACAGGAACAAAATTTTTTACCCTGGGCAGAATTTTCTATGGCTGCCAATGCAACTTTTTCCAATCCTTAATCACATACGGACAAACATCTATGCCGATAATATCTAACTTGCGGAGGTAACATGCCTTGTCCACGGGCAACAGATCTTTCAACGTATGGCACTCCTGAAAAAATTGGAAGGCAATCTTAGCCAATCAGTGTAGAATCTGAGAAATCCAACAGACTCATCTTGATCACATGACTACAGAGATCATGTGTACCGATTTGTGTGAGATTTGGATGAAATCTGTGCGACTAACATATTAAACAATGTGTTTTGCAGAAATCGGCCTCATGGTGGCGCTATGACCGGCAGATGTGGAGGGATGAATGGAAATGTTTTTCCATGGCCTCTAGGGAGTGCGCATACATAAGTTGTATACAGATCGATGCAGTTATAGGTAAAAACAGGAATTGCCCCTTGAAAAAATAATTGTGGCATGTCGTCCTCGGCCTAGTGGAAATGTGCGTGTATAATTTCACGGAAATTGCACAGTGTTTGTGATTTGTGGCATTTTGTTTGAAACGGACCAATCATGTGAGCTTTGGAAGCCAATCTTAGCCAATCAGGATGGAAGATGGGAAATGATGCAGATCCGTGTTGATCACATGATAGTGTATACCGAATTGTGTGATGTATGGATAAAATTTGTACGAGTAATTTACATAAATGTGTTTTGCCTAAATTGGCCTCATGGTGGCGCTATAACAGGCCGTTGGGGAATATTTGGGGCAGAGGTTCATCGTTGGCATCCAGGGAGTGTGTGTGCAAAGTTTGGCATGGATCGGGCCAACGTTGCTGGAGATTAGCTGTTAACGGAAGGAAGGAAGGACGGACGGACGGACGGACGGACGGACGGACAGACGGACACACACGGACAGAGTGCAAAACATACTCTCTCCGCTTGCCTTCGGCCTGGTGGAGACAATCAACTAAGCCCTATTTCGAAACATGGTGAAAATAACTGATCTGCAAGATCAAAATGCATCCCTGCATTAATATGTTTTAATGCACAGATTAAACATTATATCTTAAAATCTTAAGATTTATTATGGTAGTCATGGGTTCCCCAAGAACACCAGTTGCTATCTTCAAGATATTTGGGGTAAGTGAGGCATTATTTCTCTCTCTCTCTCTCTCTCTCTCTCTCTCTCTCTCTCTCTTTTATATCCAGTAAGACGCCCTGAGGGCGAGAAGCGACCTTGCCCTAACTAAAGTCTGAGTGTACAGGGTTTGATGAGGTCAGATCAACATGAATTCTGGATGGAATATCAGAACAAGAAGGATGGGTGGGGATGGATCAACATATGGAATGTCAGAACAGGTCAGCTTCATATATGGAGATCTAAGGGTTTGAGGTCAGAATAGAGTTGCTGGGCGGCTCCATATATGCAGATCTAGGTGAGGATCCAGTCTTCTCCTTGTGTGGGCAGGGTTAGATGAGGTCAGTGTTGTGATCTTCATATGGAGATGGCCATATATGGTGGTGTGACTTGTCACGAGGCGTGATGTCATGAGGCGTGACCATATATGGAGGTGTGATGTCACAAGGCGTGACCATATATGGAGATGCAGGTTTTCACAGTAAATGTAAATTTCTTTTTGTATCCCTTTATTCTTCCCTACATCCATTCCTGTGTTACCTCCGTTACTGTTCCGTATGCTGGCTCAACTGCCAGTGAGGAGCCTCTACCGGGAGGACCTTCATCTGGATCAACTGCCAGTGAGGAGCCTCTACCGGGAGGACCTTCATCTGGCTCAACTGCCAGTGAGGAGCCTCTACCGGGAGGACCTTCATCTGGCTCAACTGCCAGTGAGGAGCCTCTACCGGGAGGACCTTCATCTGGATCAACTGCCAGTGAGGAGCCTCTACCGGGAGGACCTTCATCTGGCTCAACTGCCAGTGAGGAGCCTCTACCGGGAGGACCTACATCTGGCTCAACTGCCAGTGAGGAGCCTCTACCGGGAGGACCTTCATCTGGCTCAACTGCCAGTGAGGAGCCTCTACCGGGAGGACCTACATCTGGCTCAACTGCCAGTGAGGAGCCTCTACCGGGAGGACCTACATCTGGATCAACTGCCAGTGAGGAGCCTCTACCGGGAGGACCTACATCTGGCTCAACTGCCAGTGAGGAGCCTCAACCGGGAGGACCTACATCTGGATCAACTGCCAGTGAGGAGCCTCTACCGGGAGGACCTTCATCTGGCTTAACTGCCAGTGAGGAGCCTCTACCGGGAGGACCTTCATCTGGCTCAGTGAGGAGCCTCAACCGGGAGGACCTTCATCTGGCTTAACTGCCAGTGAGGAGCCTCTACCGGGAGGACCTTCATCTGGCTCAACTGCCAGTGAGGAGCCTCTACCGGGAGGACCTTCATCTGGATCAACTGCCAGTGAGGAGCCTCTACCGGGAGGACCTACATCTGGCTCAACTGCCAGTGAGGAGCCTCTACCGGGAGGACCTACATCTGGATCAACTGCCAGTGAGGAGCCTCTACCGGGAGGACCTACATCTGGCTCAACTGCCAGTGAGGAGCCTCAACCGGGAGGACCTACATCTGGCTCAACTGCCAGTGAGGAGCCTCTACCGGGAGGACCTTCATCTGGCTTAACTGCCAGTGAGGAGCCTCTACCGGGAGGACCTTCATCTGGCTCAGTGAGGAGCCTCAACCGGGAGGACCTTCATCTGGCTTAACTGCCAGTGAGGAGCCTCTACCGGGAGGACCTTCATCTGGCTCAACTGCCAGTGAGGAGCCTCTACCGGGAGGACCTTCATCTGGCTCAGTGAGGAGCCTCAACCGGGAGGACCTTCATCTGGCTTAACTGCCAGTGAGGAGCCTCTACCGGGAGGACCTTCATCTGGCTCAACTGCCAGTGAGGAGCCTCTACCGGGAGGACCTTCATCTGGATCAACTGCCAGTGAGGAGCCTCTACCGGGAGGACCTTCATCTGGCTCAACTGCCAGTGAGGAGCCTCAACCGGGAGGACCTACATCTGGCTTAACTGCCAGTGAGGAGCCTCTACCGGGAGGACCTACATCTGGATCAACTGCCAGTGAGGAGCCTCTACCGGGAGGACCTTCATCTGGATCAACTGCCAGTGAGGAGCCTCTACCGGGAGGACCTACATCTGGCTCAACTGCCAGTGAGGAGCCTCTACCGGGAGGACCTTCATCTGGCTTAAGTGCCAGTGAGGAGCCTCTACCGGGAGGACCTTCATCTGGCTCAACTGCCAGTGAGGAGCCTCTACCGGGAGGACCTTCATCTGGCTCAGTGAGGAGCCTCAACCGGGAGGACCTTCATCTGGCTTAACTGCCAGTGAGGAGCCTCTACCGGGAGGACCTTCATCTGGCTTAACTGCCAGTGAGGAGCCTCTACCGGGAGGACCTTCATCTGGCTTAACTGCCAGTGAGGAGCCTCTACCGGGAGGACCTACATCTGGCTCAACTGCCAGTGAGGAGCCTCTACCGGGAGGACCTACATCTGGCTCAGTGAGGAGCCTCTACCGGGAGGACCTACATCTGGCTCAACTGCCAGTGAGGAGCCTCTACCGGGAGGACCTACATCTGGCTCAGTGAGGAGCCTCAACCGGGAGGACCTTCATCTGGCTCAACTGCCAGTGAGGAGCCTCTACCGGGAGGACCTATATCTGGCTCAGTGAGGAGCCTTATTATTATTATTATTATTATTATTATTATTATTATTATTATAGTAGCAGATTGACATGCTCAAAACGTGTTGATTCACACCGCTTTTCCAGCTTGAGAGAGAGAGAGAGTGTAGGGGTGGTTGTGAGAAGAGAGTGTTTTTTTTAGGTGAAATAAATGAGTTGACATGAGAAAGCTGCATGTGGGGCTTTGTGTGGATTTCAAAGATGATGAAATGACAAAGATGAAGGCTTGAATTATCTCCCTCCAGTGAGGCTTTTAGACATTTGAGTGCTTCGCTGCACCATGTGTGCCTGTGTGAGTCAGTGTGTGTGTGTGTGTGTGTGTGTGTGTGTGTGTGTGTGTGTGTGTGTGTGTGATGAAACAGGGTTGTCACACTTTCCAGTGCCACTGTGGCCCGGTGACCCTTAGTTAATTCTGTTACTGATTACAATGCCTTACTTCATCATACAAAGTTGTAGTTTCAGTATGTTTCTTTTTTCTTCAGCTGAATGATAATTTGTTGCTTACACATCAAAAGGTCAGGAGGGTTACGGCCGGAAACGTTTTGGAACCATCGGCCTATAATAAAGTGCAGTCTTGTTGACAGCAGCACAGGCGAGATTTAACCATGAGTGCTCCAAGCAGAATCTCACCACACCGGAACCAACTAAGAACCATACTTGCTCGCACAAATGTAAAAAATAACACTGAGGATTATACTATGGCGACTCCCTCACATCACCTAAGTCATTTAAACTTTGGAATTCACATTAAGGTTGCAATTTGTAATCCACTTGCATGTATATAGGCCTACTATTTTATATTTAATTAAGTATTCAATTGTCCACTTTCATTTACAAACACTCTTGCCCTGAAGGACTTACAAAGGGCAATGTTTTGAGTATAGCCTAAGCGCCATAAAGTGAGTGTGATGGTAAATGGAAATCAAACCTAGCATCTGTCTAATTAACGTACTTCTGCTTCTGTAAATAAGTAAACAACACGAGAGGACCCACCGTGAACCCTGAGTTTAAAATCATCAGGGAGTATGCAGGGAACAAACAAATTAAATTAAATGAGTTTTTTGTAGTTGTGTATAAACCACCTCCCTGATGGTGAGGCCTGATATGATGGAAGACTTGCATGAGGGCCTGCCCTGGATGGACGGATGGAGGAGGAGCTAACCTCCTGTGGGAGAACCCTCTGGAGGGAGAGAAATGAGCAACAAACCAGGTCAATGAAAACAAGCCCAAAAGAAGCAACTAGGCCACATGAGGACTATTAAACCTATGTATATCGACTATTTTTACCGAATTAAGATGTCCCCCTCAACCCATGCTTAACCTTCTATCTTTTTAGCGCACTTTTTATTATTTTTCTTTTCTCTTAATAAAGTTGGTTCCTTTTATTTTATGTAAAGCGACTTTATAGAAAAGTATATAAATCTGAGGTATCATTATTAATTGAAAATAGACGATCTACAATTAAGCTCACGATCTGCTACTTTTGATACAGTTGTTTTACAGTTGTTTTGATGTTTCTGCCCGACAGCAGCGATACGAGTGCCTGTTCAGATCATAGGTTGCTCTCTCCCCACCCACTACAGATTGTAGAATTCCGTTCTAAATCTAATCTAACATCTTCGGGTCCCTGGCAGCATATTTTCAAATAGGCTACATCATGACAATGTTTGACAACATCTGCCCTAAATGATGAGGACAACTGGGCGGAAATCATTACGCTCCTTTAGGTAATGAACATAATTGACCATTTAATTCAGCAATGCTCTACATGCCTGATGTCTTTTAATTCTGTGTCAATTATGTAATCCTGGGTGCTACACTCCCTCTGCCAACCTGGGGAGAGCAACGGACTGACCTCATGCTTCCTCCTATGCAGTCCAAGGAGGAGTCCAAGCCGATTCTTTTAATCTTTTCACCTGACAGGGGGCAGTTTCCCCGTTTGGCGCGTGGAAGGAACACGTTATTCCAACCAGTTATTTTCCCCTCCATCAGGCGCTCCGGCTGGCCAGGGGGAGGCAGTGTAGAGACCAGGATTACTGCATGTGTTTTTGTGATGTCTAACTAAAAGGCATCTTATGTCACCCTGCTCTGTCCAGCCTTATATCCTCTCCTCCTCCTCCTCCTCTATCCTCTCCTACCCCCCCCCCCCTCCCCTCCCCACTGCACCCATCGTCTCAGTCCTTGTATACTGCGTATTATGTAAATATGCGCCCCATTACACTAATTGGCTGCAAGGTTAATTTCATGGAGTTATCGTCGTTTGTGTGTGATTCCGATTAGCATGAAGCTTGTAAAATGCTGTGCATAAAATGTGCACAGCACAGGAGGGTACATATAATTTTGGGGGTACTTGACATTTTCAGAAAATGGTTAGGAATTTAGAAAACATTTGTAGAATCGGCCTCAGGTCTTAATGGGTTCAACTGCTGTTTGTGTTATAATGCACACTGATAGCCACATTGAAGTGTCATTATTTTTCGGCTTTTCCAGCGCGAATAAAACCATCAACCTTTGTGAATGCAGGCATCACCAAATTTTTAGCACATTCACGTTCAGTTCATTACACATCACGCTCCCGGTGTAATGTACTTAAAACTCAGAACATTGTATTTTCCCAAAGCATCACGCACGCGCACGCACGCACGCGCGCGTGCACACACACATACACACACACACACACACACACACACACACACACACACACACACACACACACACACACACACACACACACACACACACACACACACACACACACACACGTATGTGCAAATGAGAGGGCCAAAGTTCATGTAATTCACACAGTGCTTTGTGACATTAGCCAAATTAAGCAGGACTGAATTATGCTATGCTACTGACAGGACTGCACTGAGTTATGAGATGTTGTGCATTATGTGTGCGTGCCGTGCGTGCGTGTATCACAGTGACAGAGCAGTTTCTTATAGTTGTGAATTATGAGGTCTTTATTCAAGATGTCATCCAAGCTGAAGAAATGCAATTACAATCTCTCTCTCACAGACGGCGCACACACAATAACAAATATATTCAACGTATTCTGTATTCATTAGAGAGATTGAGCAAGACAAGGGGTTGAGCGGCCGCTTGGGAACCCAAAGGTTGCTGCATGGGCTCCCCCAGTGTTAGTCAAAGTGTCCTTAAAGACGGCTCCCCCAGTGTTAGTCAAAGTGTCCTTAAAGACGGCTCCCCCAGTGTTAGTGTCAAAGTGTCCTTAAAGACGCTGAACCCCTAATTGTTCCCAATGTGCAGTATTGTATACTTGCTCCTTACTAATTCCTCCTCCATCAGTGTATGATTTTTTGTGTGTGATTGGGTGAATATTATGCACAATCAATGTAAATAAAGCGCTTTGGATGAAGGCGCTCTATAAATGCACCATGCCTACTAGGCACTAGGCAGTACAACATGACAAAATAAACAAGTCGTCTCTGTCGGGTGGAAACCATCTATGTCCAAAACTGTTACTTTCAGAATTTTTTTAAACAATAAAGGAACCTGTGAGTTTCAAAAGCTCTAATGTACTTATTATTTAGATATTTAAGCTCTTGTTCATACTTTTCATTCGTTCAATATGAAAACCCACAGGCATTACTAACTTTACCTCATGTGGGATCTGGGTCTTTTCTGTTCTCTGTGGGGACAGCTTTTGCTGAAAATAGCGCGTCGCACCACGCTGTGAGCTTGTCGATCTGCTATTTTCTGCGAAAACTTTCCCTACAATACGGATGCTGGGTTTTAAGTGGTATACACATTTATTTTAACTCTGTCTACTCTGTCTTTTTCTTTTCTGTGCACGTGACCCCAGACAGTTTTTAAGTTGCTTTCGATATGATATCAATCTTTTCAGACATATACACTGACACGAAAACACGTCATCAGAGCGGAGGGAGGGGCGTCAGCTGCGACTCCGCGGCTCCGCCCACCCCCCAGGGTAAGTTGTGATTTGCTCTCGTTCACTGCAATGCAATTTGCGGCATTTCCAAAACAATATTGCGCAGAGTAGCGATTATCAAACGTATTTGCAATGCCATACGTTGAAAGATCTGTTGCCCGTGGACAAGGCACGTTACCTCCGCAAGTTAGATATTATCGGCATAGATGTTTGTCCGTATGTGATTAAGGATTGGAAAAAGTTGCATTGGCAGCCATAGAAAATTCTGCCCAGGGTAAAAAAACGGATGTGACGTTTTTGGGCGTTCCTGTCTTGTTTCGTGTCAGTGTATCCCCTTCCTATATAAACCCATTATATTTTAGGATTAAAATAAATAAATGAAATATGGAGATGCAATCGAATAACGGTCTGCCTCACAGTAATGACATGTAAAAATCCATAATCCTGTGTTATCCATTAATTCCTCATTTTCTGGACAGTGTTTGACCTATGACACCTGACCAGAGAGATGTGGGGCTGAATCCATCTGACTCATTTACTGTGTTCTCGCAGGTTAATCCGTCTGACCCAGTCCATAGATCTTTGACTCAACCAGCGCCGACCCCATTTCAACCACTTAAGTCCTGTTTAACACGTTGTTGTTTTACAGTGTTGCACACAAAATACATACACATCAATAGCAGATTACACTTATACTATAGTACGACATAGTAGGCCTATGTAGCTTTTCATGATTTTCATCATTTTTTGTTATCATTGGAAACTATGAAAAATTATATACTATATTATGTCGTCGAAAACCATAAAAAACGACATACTATAGTATGTCGTTTTTCATGTTTTTCATTATTTTTGTTTTGAAAACCATGAACACTATTCTGCCTCACTGTCCTGCATTTGGGTCCTCACCACCACCACCAGATCATGACAGATAGATCCGACCAGACTGGCGTCACTGGCCACTATTACTACTACATTTCAACCCCTGTCCTTTGGACCTTGTCTCGAAGGACTCTCCAGCCCCTTTCCCTGCCGTTTGGACTCTATTTCCCGTCTGCAGTGGAAGAATGCTCTGGGGCAGGGGTTCCCAAACTGTGGTGCGTGGTGCGTGCACCCCTTGTGGTGCGCGAGCGCCCTCTAGGGGGTGTGTGACATGAAAAGGGTAATGGCGGTTTTATGGTGTTAAAATCCGGTAGAGGAGATGTGTAGAGCAGATGCTACACACCAGCTTGTTTCTCAGAGCAGAACAGATTCTGCCATAATCATATTTAAAAAAAATATCGTTTTCGATCAAATACAACGAGACTGAGCGTCGGCGGCTCAGCTAGGTCAGGAGGTAACAGCGGGTTTACGGCCGAAAAGTTTGGGGAGCGCTGCTCTGGGGGGTTCCAGCCCCTGTCCCTGCACTTTGGACTCCATTTTTATTGTGCCATCGGCGTTCCTGTTCGGCAGTGGAAGACTGCTCCAGGGGGTTCCAGCTCCTGCCTCGCCGCCTGCATGTGTCAACCTTAGAGTATATATATATATATTTTTTTATTTAAGATATTTTTTTGCGGCTTACGCCTTTTATTGATTTTTGAAGGGACAGACAGTAGGCTGACAGGAAACGGGAGAGAGATGGGGGGATGACATGCAGTAAAGGCCGTGTCGGGTCCGGGAGTCGAACCCGCGGCACACTGCGACTGGATTACCAGTCCGGTGCCCAGACCGTTACGCTACGGCCTGGGCCCTTAGAGTATATATTAATAGAGACGGCACCCAGAGGAAACCTTGAGGCGAAATGGACATAGTGGCCGAATTTGGTATTGCAGTGTGGGCCAAACACATGAACACGCTGGTCCGTTGACTATCATTGTGCACGTTCATGATGACACGTGAACGCTGAATGCGTGCAATGATAGTCAACAGCCAGCACGTTCATGTGTTTGGCCCAATCAATCCCAGAATGCACTCTGTTCCTACCAGGAAGGAGGAGTGAAATCACCTCATGCGCTTTTGAGCAACTTAATGCAAGTGGATGGGAGGAGATATCGGGTGCTGTCTCTATTAATATATACTCTAAGCCTTAGAGTCTAAGGTGTCAACCTGTCCTGAACTCTCATTTTCAGCACACACTTCCCGTTCTTGTCCCCTCTCCACGCACGCACCAACGCACACAGTGCAGACACTGGGGTCTGATCTTTTTATGAGAAGTACTCCAGTACCTTAACACCATTTGAGCAGGAGTATGTATATATATACTTTGACTCAAGTATACTGCGGTTGAGTAGGCTACTTTGTCCACCACTTCCAATCACCAACCTTCACCATGTCCTGCGTTTGTTAGCCTGTCACTGGACACGCCCACACTATCAACCTGCCAGCCTGTGTGTGTGTGTGTGTGTTCATCTGTAAATCATTGGAGGGGTGTGTCTTGCCCATAATGAAACAGTGTTCTGTCACTCCTGTCTTCCCTCCCTTCTGCATCTCCATTCATCTCTTCATCACTCCATCTCCATCTTTTTACCATCCCTCTCTTATCCTCTTCCAGTAATGCCAGCAATGCCAGCATAACTCCACATTATAACTTATATTGTATTTGTATGTATTTACTGTGTGTACAGTATTACTATAACCAAGTGAGGAGCTAATTCTAGAAAGTAGAATTTGAGAAGCAGACATTGTTTGGACCATTTCCTGGTTTTTACAAGTAGAAAAGAAGATGCATGGGGTATAGGTGTACAGGTAGGGGTATACGTGGTTCATATAGGGATAGTTATGCATGATTTACACGTAGTTGTGCACTGGTGTTGTGCACCGTGACGCGTTGTGAGCTTGTAGATCTGCTATTTGTGTGTGTGTGTGTGTGTGTGTGTGTGTGTGGCCAACAGGGACACATTTGCTTGTGATTCTCCTACTTCCTGGTACATGCCGTAACATGGTTACCATGCACTCGTTAGTCACTCATTTAGACCAATCAGATTGGTCCATAATCCAATCATTCCGCATAGATTATAAAACAAATCCGTTACTCCACCCAACCCTCAACCAAGGAGAAAGACTGTGTCTGTAATTATGTGTGTGTGTGTGTGTGTGTGTGTGTGTGTGTGTGTGTGTGTGTGTGTGTGTGTGTGTGGGGTAGGTCACACACAGCATGCTTGTACATGAAACTGTGTTCTATTGTGAAAGTCAAAGGAAGCAATGAATAAACCCATAAATCAGATTGGTCACTGTGACCTAATGGTGGCACAGAAAAGCTCAGTTAACAGTAACAACAGAGGATCAGTGTTGATAGAAATGACTTTGGTCTGCTTTTCATGTGAAGGCGCTTGTAAATATTGGTAAGCAACTACACTATATTTCTAAAGTTGACCTTGGTTCCTAATGTTGTTTATCCAAGTGGTTCGCAAACCTTTTCATGCCAAGGACCTCCAAATTAACATGTAGAATATTTGTCCGCAGATTTGTGTATGTAAAGAATTTAAAAAATATTAATTTATTTCTAGATCATTTGTAGATCTTAAACATGCACGCGTGCACGCGTGTGCGCACGCACGCACGCACGCACACACACACACACACACACACACACACTGCATTAGTCAGATTAAAAAGGGAGTATAATCTCTCCTATCACAATTATCTTAATTTAAAACATGTTCAAGAAAAACAGCCACAGTTGGAGTGAAGTAATGTTACATTCTCAGAGGGATGAGTATAGCAACGATTTACGATAATACTGAAGACATGATTGATTCTATAGAGTCACGTTTACGTTACCATCAAGACACATAAGGCGGTCAAATGAATCACACACACAACTATTGCCAGGATTCATATTAAAAACTTGAACCGTATAGCAACCGGCAGACTCAGTTGTTCTCACAAAAGCTTTTTCAAAAATGTTTGGTGTAGAGGGAAGAAAGAGCAGACCACGAAGCCAGAGCTCAAGTCAATTTGCCAGTTTAAGTGGTTAAATTGAAAATACTGGTGATAGCCAAGTCTATGAAAAAGGTGTAATTAAAACAAAAACTATATGTAGAGTGGAGGGGGGGGGGGGGGGATCCCATCTTCATCTCTCTCTCAGCCAGGGGGTCCTTGACCTGAAAAACGTTGAAGACCTCTCCATTATAGAAAAAGACGTCCACAGTTTATTTGAACCCACTTACTGTAGCATATATGGACCTTGGATTGGGACCATCTATTGTAGATGAAACTAATGAACATATGCTACAGTATATGGGTATGGGGACATGTGTATACTGTAGGCCCAAGCTTCAGTGATGTGTCACACTTCGGGGGTGGAATGATCAGAATGCAGACATGAACGCTGGGCTTCTAAACCGCAAATGTTTATGTTCTTTGAACGAGCCTTGACCGCTGAGACCAATGAAGATTGGTTTATCTTTCCACTGGCTTTATGGGCCGGGGTTACAGTCAGGGCAACACTGTGATAACACACTAAATGTAATTAGAGCTTTTGAATGGGAGCTTCAAACAAATATGTATTATGTACAGTACGCATGCACGTACACACTTATATTACTATACCTACTGTATGAGGACATCAGCACGACTGCACGCACGTACGCACGCAGACACACACACACACACACACACACACACACGTCGAAACATGTTGGCTGTTACCTTTTAATTGAATGAAGGCTTTCCTCTTTTTAACTTTGAGTGCCCGGATCGTCTATCTTTTTCTATGCCTCTTATCTCCATATTGCAACATTTGTTTCACACAACAGCATCAAAGGTAGTAGATCTGAAAAGCTCTAAATGGGGCACAAAGCGAAACATATACCCATAGATCTGCTACTTTTGAATTTTAAATCCTTGAAAAGTAACAGTTTTGGACATGTGAGGTTTCCACCCGACAGCGACGATATATACAATAAAACCCAAATGAGACATGGAAAGACCTACAATAAAACCCAAATGAGACATGGAAAGACCTACAATAAAACCCAAATGAGACATGGAAAGACCTACAATAAAACCCAAATGAGACATGGAAAGACCTACAATAAAACCCAAATGAGACATGGAAAGACCTACAATAAAACCCAAATGAGACACGGAAAGACCTACAATAAAACCCAAATGAGACATGGAAAGACCTACAATAAAACCCAAATGAGACACGGAAAGACCTACAATAAAACCCAAATGAGACATGGAAAGACCTACAATAAAACCCAAATGAGACATGGAAAGACCTACAATAAAACCCAAATGAGACATGGAAAGACCTACAATAAAACCCAAATGAGACATGGAAAGACCTACAAACCCAAATGAGACATGGAAAGACCTACAATAAAACCCAAATGAGACATGGAAAGACCTACAATAAAACCCAAATGAGACATGGAAAGACCTACAATAAAACCCAAATGAGACATGGAAAGACCTACAATAAAACCCAAATGAGACATGGAAAGACCTACAAACCCAAATGAGACATGGAAAGACCTACAATAAAACCCAAATGAGACATGGAAAGACCTACAATAAAACCCAAATGAGACATGGAAAGACCTACAATAAAACCCAAATGAGACATGGAAAGACCTACAAACCCAAATGAGACATGGAAAGACCTACAATAAAACCCAAATGAGACATGGAAAGACCTACAAACCCAAATGAGACATGGAAAGACCTACAATAAAACCCAAATGAGACATGGAAAGACCTACAATAAAACCCAAATGAGACATGGAAAGACCTACAAACCCAAATGAGACATGGAAAGACCTACAATAAAACCCAAATGAGACATGGAAAGACCTACAATAAAACCCAAATGAGACATGGAAAGACCTACAATAAAACCCAAACGAGACATGGAAAGACCTACAATAAAACCCAAATGAGACATGGAAAGACCTACAATAAAACCCAAATGAGACATGGAAAGACCTACAATAAAACCCAAACGAGACGTGGAAAGACCTACAATAAAACCCAAATGAGACATGGAAAGACCTACAATAAAACCCAAACGAGACATGGAAAGACCTACAATAAAACCCAAATGAGACATGGAAAGACCTACAAACCCAAATGAGACATGGAAAGACCTACAATAAAACCCAAATGAGACGTGGAAAGACCTACAATAAAACCCAAATGAGACATGGAAAGACCTACAGTAAAACCCAAATGAGACATGGAAAGACCTACAAACCCAAATGAGACATGGAAAGACCTACAATAAAACCCAAATGAGACATGGAAAGACCTACAATAAAACCCAAATGAGACATGGAAAGACCTACAATAAAACCCAAATGAGACGTGGAAAGACCTACAATAAAACCCAAATGAGACATGGAAAGACCTACAATAAAACCCAAATGAGACATGGAAAGACCTACAATAAAACCCAAATGAGACATGGAAAGACCTACAATAAAACCCAAATGAGACATGGAAAGACCTACAATAAAACCCAAATGAGACATGGAAAGACCTACAATAAAACCCAAATGAGACATGGAAAGACCTACAATAAAACCCAAATGAGACATGGAAAGACCTACAATAAAACCCAAATGAGACATGGAAAGATATATACAATAGATAAATTTAATGAGACATGGAAAGCACGTATTTGTACTGTAAGGTCACACAAATGCCTCACAGCAGCATGACACCAGTCTCACTGAACAGCTTCATGGTTCATGCAATCTTATAGATAAATAGACCCAGCTCAAGAGTGTGTGTGTGTGTGTGTGTGTGTGTGTGTGTGTGTGTTTTACTTCAGCATAGGCCTATTTGTGAGGGCCAAATGTCCCCACAAGTTTGGTTAGTTAGGTCAGTCAGCTTGGCAAGCATGGCAGCTTGGCAAGCATGTCAGCATCCAAAGATCAAAGGTGCTCCCAGATATGGCTGCCAAGAAACAAACAGTCCACTCGCAGTAAGGTGTTTAGTTTACCAGATCATCAGAGCACCAACCAGAACAAAGGGTGGAAGTAAAAGAGAGCACGTAATATGTGTTCTATATATTATATAGAACATCATGTAGCAGCAGGAACACTAATCGTTCTGCAGTAATCAGTCCCGCATTAATAAGTTCAAAGTAACACCTGTGAAGACAGGGTTAGAAAATAGAAGAAAGAGAAAGATATACAATCAGCTAATCAAGGGGGCGGGGGACAGGCGAACAGGAAGGGCTGTGATCGTGGGCATGACCTCAGTGGTATGGGATGGGACATAGAAAGAACATGAGAAGGATAGCTAAACAATAGGAAGATAGGCTGCCAAAATGTCAAGCTAACTTTTTCACATAGAGGAAGAGTATAAAATGAGAGATGCTCGGGATACGAGGATACAAGGCTAGTTGTTTTAGGGTTATGATCTGGGGATTTAGGTTTACAATTAGGACAACATTCAGGTTAGTAGGATTAGGTATTTATAGGATATGTACGGGTTAGGGTTGGACGGCTATTTATAGTCAGCGGTGAACTGGTGGTGACTTGCACCGAAATGAGACCATCTACAAGCTGCAATGTGAGCTTGTAGATCGGCTATTTTCTGTGTGTGACATGTGGCTTATGCGGAGATATATATATATATATATGGCATTCATAAAATTGCCAGTCAGAAAATGGTGATGTCCTCACAAGTATAATAATAGTACCCCGTGTGTACAGTACGTGTGTGTGTGTGTGTGTGTGCGTGCGTGCATGTGTGATTTCCTCAGTGTCTCCTCTCCTTCTTTTCCGTGGGGGGAACCCAATTTCGAGATATGAAATTGGATGTAATCCAGTTAGATTTGCCAATAATGATAATAAATAATACATAATGTCATACATGATGGTAATACATGAGGGTGGGGGGGGGGTGGGGGGGTTGATGTAATTTCACAACCAAGAGCTGAAATGGTTCCTCCATTCTGAATAAGGTTTATTTATACAAAACCCACGTTCTCTGTCTGTTCCCTTTCGCCTGCGCACGCACACACGCACACGCACACGCACACACACACAATCCATTAGTAGGAACCGCTGGCCTATTTACCATGATACAACTAGAGCACCTCCATCCAACCGACCGCACTAATGAAAACCTGCGTGCATGCGCGTGTGTACGTGTGCTTCATTCAGCCATCTGTACTAATATAATATAGTGCTGCAGGCAGAACTCTAGCATCGGTCACAAGGGCATGCAAAAGACAAAAAGAGAAAAACACTTGTAGGTTTTCCTCCTACCTCAAATAGAAGTTACTTTGTCAATCTAGCCGAGTTTGACTCAGACAAACACGACATCAGTTCTGGTATTCCACAGGGCTCGATTCTTGGCCCTCTGCTTTTCTCCTTGTACATACTGCCATTGGGCGAACTCATTGCCATTCACGGAGTCCATTTTCATTTCTATGCTGATGATACCCAACCAGAGCATGTGAGCGGAGCGGAGCGCGGAGCGAGCGAGGAGCGGAGCGGGGGGATTTTGACGTGAGCGCGGAGCGGGTTTTTAAATGTGTCAGATTGACTTCCGGAGCGAGAACTGTCCTCCGCTCCGAGCCGCGCCGAGCCGCTCAATGCACACGGCACGGCTAATTTACATCATGCTCCAAAAAAGAAACGAAGGCCTTCAGGTTTAATTAGCCAATTTCAGGAAAACAGCATTTTATTTTTCCCCCGTCATTTCTTTCTGCTGAGCGGAGCGGGCATCTGAGTGTAGCCTCGGAGCGAGCACGGAGCGGGGAGCGCTCCATGCGTAAATGAAGGTGAGCGCTGAGCGAGCGAGGAGCGGCGTGGGGGGAGATGAACGTGAGCGTGAGCGTAACAAAAGCCGCCGAGAGCGAAGAGCGGAATTATCGGCCGCTCCACTCCGCTCACATGCTCTGTACCCAACTATATCTATATCTTTCTGTGGCTCCAGATGATCCCTGTGCTTTAGACCCGCTGGTTACCTGTCTGTCTAGCATCAAATGTTGGATGAGTGAGAACTTTCTCAAGCTAAATGAGGATAAGACAGAAGTTCTCATAATCGGTTCTAGTGAACAGAAATAATCAATATTAAGCAGACTTGGCAACCTGACTGTAGAAAGTAACAGTACAGTAAAGAACCTGGGGGTTATTATTGATTCTGAATTGAATTTTAATTCACACATTAATCATGTTACCAATATTGCCTTTTTTCACCTTAGAAATATTGCACGAATCAGAGCCTATGTGTCCTTGGACGATGCAAAAACGCTAATCCACGCCTTTGTTTTTTCTCGGCTTGATTACTGCAATGCACTTTTTTCAGGACTGCCTAAGAAAACAACTGACAGATTACAACTTGTCCAAAATGCAGCAGCCAGTTTTAACTAGAACTAAGATGAGAGAACATATTACTCGAGTTTTGGCATCACTGCACTGGCTTCCGGTTGTTTTTAAGATTGATTTTAAAATTATTTTACTTGTCTATAAAGCTCTCAATGGTCTCGCACCTTCCTACCTACATGACTGCCTGCCTAAATATGTCCCAAACCGCCCCCCTAAGGTCTTCCACTGCTGGCCTGCTCGCTTTGCCTAAACAAATGGCAACTAAGAGGTACGGGGAAGCAGCTTTTTGCTTCTACGGGCCGTCGGCATGGAACAAGCTCCCACTGTACCTTCGTCAGGCAGCCTCTGTAGACATTTTTAAAGCTCAGCTCAAGACCCACTTCTACAACATTGCTTTTAATTGATCTTTTATATTTATTAAAACATTTTTTTTTGGTTATTCATGTCCTCACTGTATTGCATTACTGCTTGTTTTTTGTCGTTGCCTTGCTTTTCTTTTATTCTCCATTGTTCTGTAAAGCACTTTGAGCTGCATTTCATGTCATGAAAGGTGCTATACAAATAAAGTTTTATTATTATTATTATTATTGAAGGAGAAAGGTAGACAGCACGACAAGATGAGAAGCAATATTGAAACATGTAACGTGTGCGTGCGTGCGTGCATGCGTGCGTGTTTGATTTACAGACAGACAGACGGACGGACGGACGGACGGACGGACGGACGGACACTAAGTTTCACTCAATCAAACTAGTTGCACATAGACGACAAGTGGTGAACATCATATGGGGTTCCGGTTATTGAATACCAGGTCGAGACCCAAAAGAGAGATTAGACATTTTGGTGCAAACTTTTCGTTTCATTTTCATTTTCAAGTACGCAGACTACGCACCTGATCCAGAAAGGTTTGGGTTGAACCACTGAACTAGAGGAGAAGAGTAGGACACCAGACAAATCTGACATCTCGCTCACCCTTACTTACTTTGTAACGGCCCCTTGGAAATAAATCTTCCACACCAAAGTTCTAGACTAATATCTACGCAGTGATGAAAAAGAAAAGAGAGATAGAGAGAACTGTGAAACATAAGCATAGGTTTAAGTGGTTATGTACTAAACACACTGCCTCTGTATACATCATATAGAAAGTACACCATCTCCAGATGTATGTTGTTGTGAGATAAGAGAAGTGTTGTAATATACAACATGCTGTGTACTGATACTTGGTACTTGTACGTGAATATGCAATGTACTTATATGTATGGTGCACTGCCTGAACTGTAACATACTTTAGAGCTGTGTTAGGGCACGCTGAAGGCCGCTTGCTGCAGGCAGAGATTGTGATGTCTAGTCAGTGACGTCATTAGGACATGAAGTATCCAAGCTATATATGATTCTGTATGTGTAATAAACTGTGTGAATGATTTAATGCGACCAAGCCTCGCGTCATGTTAATATCTTCTCCCGGGCCGGCCCGTCCGTCTGTCCGCCGCCGTAACCATGGAAATGTCAAAGGTCGTCACACACCAGAACCAGACGAGGGTCCATGAATACTTAGAACAGAGAATCGTAACAAGAAGGACCGTATAATCAGCAATAACACATTTCAGGATTATCAGAACTGATTCACAGCCACGGACCTAAATCCTTGATCCTATATGATGACTTTATTTTATTATGCGGACTGTAGCCACATAATGAGTGCTCATTTATCATTCTCGACGTAGGAAGCCAGATCCGACCACAGGATCCCTTCTCACGACAGGGTTCGCTGTGCGATTTACGTGCAGTTCCTATGTCGTCAATCACGGCGTGAGAATGGCCCGCGTTGACAAGCGTGGTAGCTGTTAACGATCGTCATTCGCTGTCGAAGGTCTCGTCACAGCAGAGTTCACGCTGCATACAGAAGCGGAACGATGGAATATGTCCGAGAAAGATGTGCAGATGGATATTTAACGTTGCAAATCCAACAACAACAACATTTGGTTTTATCCTAGTTCACTCGCTACCTTATTTGTGTGTCACAATAATAGAGCACCGAAGTCTGACGTCACTTTCAGTAGAGGGCGTCTGTCCCCAGGTTCATGTATTTGTTTAGTTGCATTGAAATCCCCATTGAGGCGATTTGAGATCGCCTCATATAACAACTGTGTTTGAAAAATAAACATGTCACCCCGGCCGCTTCACTTATATGGATATGAAGAATCAACTGACTGAGAGAAAACGCTAATGTTACTGCTGCTGAATTAGTTAGATTTTCGCTAGAAGCAGACTGTATCATATATGAGTGACTGACTGTTGCAAACGATACAGAGACACCTTCCCGACAATAACGCTGAGACAGCTTGTTTATTTTTGGAACGCTTATAGTAGACGATATTAAGATCACCCCATGTTATTCTCCATAGAGAAATCACTTCCGCGAACCAGGGGAATCGTCGGGATGAGCGAGTTACGTCAGGACTTCGGTGCTCTATAGACGCTATATAGAGCCATAATCCTCTTCCTTCGTTCACCAAGTACACTAATGAAGGAGAAGACGCAGGAGCAGCTCCAACAGTTTAAGACATTTTATTCAGGTGATAGTATAAATAATGACTGACGCTTCCATCTTACTCTGAGGAAGAACGCAACATCGAAACGTCAGTCATAAACTGTCTTCTAGACAGCTTCTAGATTCCCTTTGTTTATATTAATACTTTGGCATATGTTGGCTCACTATATAAACTATACAGCAGTGGGCTCAGGGGTAGAGTGCCTGGATGGTAACCGTAAGGTTGCCAGTTCGAACCCGGGCTCCCCCAGAGTTACTGTCGAAGTGTCCTTGAGCAAGACACTGAACCCCTAATTGCTCCCGATGTGCTAGTTGGTGCCTTGCATGGTTTCCGCTGCCATCGGTGTATGAATGTGTGTGTGAATGGGTGAATGTAATGCACAATCTCTGTAAAGCGCCTTGGATAAAGGCGCCAAATCAATGCACCAAATCAAATGCATCAAATTAATTCTCACTAGGGAAATAATCAAAACGGGATTTACAGCAGGAACTATTAAGTTAGCTATAATAATAATAATTCATATTCGTAGCACAGCCAGTGGTCACGTGACTTGACACATTTACCCCCGCACGCACGCACGCACCTCCCCTCCCGTATCGGACTATTGTCCCGTCTAACCTTAGGGTAACCTGTCTAACCTACGACCGGCCGACCTATTCACGGACCGGCCGACGTAAACACGGACCGGCCGACCTATTCACGGACCGGCCGACGTAAACACGGACCGGCCGACGTTATCACGGACCGGCCGACGTAAACACGGACCGGCCGACGTAATCACGGACCGGCCGACGTAAACACGGACCGGCCGACCTAATCACGGACCGACCGACGCACCTACGGACTGGCCGACGGTGCTTACCGGCCGGGGCGTCGGCGTCGGGCCGGAAGAAATGGATTCTGCCCTTGCTGGAGGATCCTTTTGACTTTTTATATGACATGTTTTTCTCCCAGTTTGAATTTGAATTTCTATTTAACTGCTTCGTCTGAGTATAGGTGGGATATGGGGCGGGATTTGTTGTGAATGTTAGAAAAGACCTTGGAAAGAAAAGAAGTGGTAAAAAAGGATGCCAGAAGAAGAAAAAAAAAAACAATCACAGATGTGGTTGACAGTGGTGCAGATACAGTCAATACCTCACTACCAGTAGTGGAGGAAATACTACCTAATTTCCTATGTAAGTAAAAGTAGAAATACTCTCTATACTCCAAGTAAAAGCCCTGAATAAGTTTTACTTCAGTATATGTACACAAGTATTGGTATATACTTAAAGTACCAAAAGTATAAAGTTCAAAATCAAATACAGTACTAGAAAAAGTGCCCTTCTGGGCACAGGTCTCCACCAGGATAGGAATGTAGGACATTGCAGCTTGCCTTCATCTGGTGGTTGGATAAAAGGCCAACAAAAGTAAATTAGAGGTAAAAACACTTTTCGGCCAGTTATAGCGCCACCTTGAGGCTGAGTTGAAATTGTTCATGTGGCATTTCTTCCTCTGCCTAGTGGGAATGTGCGTGCACAATTTCACGGAAATCACGCAATGTGTTCATGATTTGCAGCATTTTGTTTGAAACTGAGCACTCCTGTGAACTTTGGAAGCCAATCTTAACCAATCAGGATGGAGTCTGAGAAATCTGAAAGACCCATTTCGTTGAATGGCTCTAGAGAGACTAGCTGTGTACCAATTTGCGCAATGTTTGGACAAAATCTGTAGGTGTACTGTGCAAAAACTTGTTTTGCACAAAGCGGCCTCCTGGTGGCGCTATAACAGGCCGTTGTGGAAATTTTGGGGCAGAGGTTCATCGTTGGCATCCAGGGAGTGTGTGTGCAAAATTTGGCATCGACCGGGTTGTTTTGCACAAAGCGGCCTCCTGGTGGCGCTATAACAGGCCGTTCTGGAAAGTTTGGGGCAGAGGTTCATCGTTGGCATCCAGGGAGTGTGTGTGCAAAATTTGGCATCGACCGGATTAACGGTGGCCGAGATTAGCTGCTCACGGACACACGGACGGACACACACACACACGGACGGACGGACGGAGTGCAAAACATACTCTCCCCCCTCCCCCCATGCCTTCGGCCTGGTGGAGACAATAAAATAAGGCTTAATTGATCCATGCATGTTTATAATAATACATTTATATTTGCAATGTAGCAACTAGTAACTGAAGTTCTCAAATAATTGTAGTGGAGGGAATATTCACACGAGTAGAAGTAATTGTATTGGAGGGAATATTCACACGAGTATAAGTATAAAGTATTGGACAATGCTCGTTCTTCCAAATCTAGTGTGAGTAAATGTACTTAGATACTTTCCAGCACTGCTACTCTTAGCCATTCATGACACTTTAAAAGAGATAAACTAAAATCTGAAACATAAACAAACATATTTGACTAAAGGTTGTGGTTGTGGTCTCATAAACGTCGCATCTTAATCAGTTTGCTGATACGTTTGCCAAGGAACGACATGAAGTTTCTGCTAATTGTTGGACATTGGAGAAAAAGAAAGTTCCTTCCCGATACTGATTCAGGACAGCTTGGTCGTTTAATAATGCTTCTATTTTGTTAAGAGAAATGTTGTAGAGTTTAATTGATATACACGCACGTCCCACCAGGAAAACTCCCCCCGTCAGGTGTAAAGGAGCAACTTGGACACTCAGGCATGAAGGAAGCATGAGTTCAAGTCCGTTGCTCTCCCCTTGTCCCCCATATATGGGGACTAGGTTGGCGGAGGGTGTGTAGAGCCCAGGATCACATTAGATGATTGACACAGGGGTGAAAAATGAGTTACAAAATCGTGGGATAAAAAATATTAAAAAAAAAGAAAATGGCGGACCTGCACGCTCACAACGTGTTGCATCGTTGTGGTGTAAATTAAGCATGTTTGATGAGCACTGTCTGGCATGTCAGTGAACTGGAGGATACATGCATTAACACACAGTGGCAGGCAGACACTCACAACACGTCCAATCAAATCTAATCAACTAAGCTCATGAAGTATATACAGTAGCTACATCATATTCCTGCTCAGTGGCCTTGTGGTTAGAGTCTGCCCTGCAGAGACTGGGAGGTCAGGGGTTGGATCCCCAGCCGGGTCATACCAAAGACTCTAAAAGAAAATGGGACACAATGCCTCCCTACTTGGCACTCGGCATCAGGGGTTGGATTGGGGGTAATAACCCTGTGACATATAGTGTCATGTCCAGGGGTGTAATTGTACATCATATAGTGTCATGTCCAGGGGTATAATTGTACATCATATAGTTTCATGTCCAGGGGTGTACTTGTACATCAAAGCTGCCTCACGCTACAGAAACAGGAGATAGGCTCGGCAAAACTTACTATACTTAATAATTTTACGCACGCACGTTAGTAGTGCAACTAATTGGGAGAACCTTTTAGGTATGTGTATGGCAATTTTATGAATTATGTTTTGCACCGTATTTTGTGCGCTGGCATCATGAACTAAACAGCTTGTAGCTCTGCTATTGTCAGCGAGGAGAAATCACACATACCGGTATTTCTATCCATAACCCCTAAATCTAACCTCCAAATACCTAATCGCATTATGCGTGTACGCACACACACTAATACATGCTAATGTTTCGGATTACTCAAGTGTTCTTACGTCTTGGTTTTGTATGCGTGCACACGTGCATGTGTGTTGTCCTTTGATTGTGTGAAATGTGCTGTGACTGCCTAATTACACGTTGGCTTGCACACTGATTGATTCAGGGCAGGGAATAAAAACAACACCACGTCACATGACAGATCACTAGTACAGTGCATGCTTCTCAACCATTCTAATTTCATGTACTTCGGTGTCGGATCGGTGGTTTTGGAAACCACATCTCCGAACCAGTGCTAATTATTTTAGTCTTAGTATTTTGAATAACATACCGTTTAGTCTTAGACTCTTAGTCCAATTTAGTCTTCTGAAAAACCTTAGTCGACTTAGTCTTTAGTCTTAGTCAACAAAATGAACACTGCTCCGAACGACTACAGACATACAGTAACAAACCCGATATTCCCATGGGAATAATGTGTTTGTTTATGGATATGCCTCAGTCATAGTGACATGGCTGTGGTGCACCCTACCATCAGGATAGAATTTGCTATCTTTGGGATGCCAATTGAAATCCTCACTGTTAAATTAAGTATATGTAACTTGGACCCATTACGGCTCTGTTTGACAGCGGCTTTGTATTAAAGACGTAGTGAAATGACAAATGGTTTTCACACTTTTAGACTATATCCGTGGTCATCATTATGGGCATACCCAACAATTTTTGTGTATTTTTATATCAAAATCAATGTTGTATTACTTCCTTTGAACGAAAACATGATGCGTGATGACGTGTCGGGTCCTGCATGAATAAAAATGAATCTTGATTTCATTCGCCATGTTTGATTCCCATCGCTGTGCGTTCCTCCAAACACAGCTGGTCTTGATTACAAAACTACTCCGTTTTTAATCTCATTCAAGATGATATCCAGACAGTGTATTACTAATTTTAAATGTAAGCAGCACGCTAAAATATATCTGAAAACAATATAGGTTAGAAATAAGCCACGTAGTAGCTGCATGCAATTGCTGCCCGTCTGTATCTGACTTGCAATGTTTTGTAAACAAACAACCCCACGCGTCGCGGAGCTACGTCCCATAGCCTGACACTGATTGGTTCAGAAGCACACAGCCTTCCGTTTTAGACTGAAACTTCAGAATAAAATGCCCAAAAAGCCATTGCACCCCAGCTTTAAAAAGATATCTAAACTGGTGCAATAAATATAAATACACATTAATTATTCTCTCCATGTGGCGCCCCTGGTGGCCACCATTTAAATGTGAAAACCTTGTTTGTGAAGAAAGATGAGATCCTAGACAGGGGATTCCCAGCTCGGTGCTCCAAACCACACATCACTGTGTAATTGTGTGATAAATGACAGTTTAAATATCATGCAGGTCTGTGAGGAAAGACTGAGTGGCCCCAAATGTCTCCATGACCTCGTTCTGCACAGAACATCACATTTAATTTGGGGTGTAAACCATGTAAACCAACTAAGTCGATCCACATGACAACATTGCTTTGTGTTTCTGTTTAAATGTAGTTAATTTACTTGGACACACACACACACACACACACACACACACACACACACACACACAGACACACACACACACACACACTCCTATGATGAAGCCATCTGCTACAGTGGGCAACAGGTTTCCTCTTCACCGCACACATTTATGCATATACATTTGGTGGCCGTGTGATGACGCATAGCTTCAATGAACCAATGAGGTATTTACGTCTATATATCTATCCACAGATGGAGGCATAATGGCTAAACCCATTAGGAGGGATAGAGAAGAATACAGCAAAAAGGCATACAGATAAACTGCAAAGTTTACAGTCACCAGAAAATATTACCAGAACTTGCTAGATTCCCCAATTACACAAAACAAAACCACAAATCACTTTAAACCTTGAAAACATGTGGCATTGATGGCATCCTAAAGTCATTGATAAAATGCAGACCTCAAATTCATTAGTCCTTAACATAATCCTTAGCTGTGGGAATTTCCCCAACGCCTGGGACCATGAACTGATAAGGCCACGCCACAAAAGTGCAGACAATTTTGATCTTGATAATTATCGTGGGATCTGTGTCAACAGCAAACCTCTGGGGGAAAAAAACTAAAACCCAAAATCAATCAATCACAGACCTAATCTTCACTGAAAGCAATGTACTGCGCAAATCTCAAATCACAGCAAATTATCATACAACCAAGTAAACAAAAACAAAATCTAATTTGTTTCAATTTGGCACAAACTGGCACTGGAGGAAAAATCTATGACATCACCAACTCAATGTGCAGTTTGTGCACCAACAGCAAGTGCGCCATTGCCGTTAAAAAAACAAAACACAGACTCCATTCTTCAAAGCCGGACGGTTGGACAGGGAATCAGGGATGCAGCCATGTTATAATATATCAAGCTGAACATCACAATTCAAATCTGGAACAATCAATCTATTGATCATTAAACATAAACATGGTCTGAAAATGCGCTGGGCCGCAAACACTTTCAAGTGGGCCCGAGAATCACATTAAGCGCGAGTGTGTGTGTGTGTGAGAGAGAGAGAGACCTGATGCATGAGCATATTAGCATAAACAGCAGGTGTACATGTGACAACGCAGCCAGCCGTGTCATTACGTGTCACACAAATACAAGCAAACACTGAGGTCAGACCGGGCAACCTAATTGTTTAATGGCGTGGGTCGGCTCCTCCTGTCCACATGTCAAAGTGTCCTTGGGCAAGACACTGAACCCCAAAATTGCCTCCTCCAATGAGTCGGTCGATGCTAGCTTGCCAACATTGCTGGATTCGACTATTTTGATATATCGTTAGCCTCATAGGATAAATGCATAAGTCATTTTTTATGATTTTCGGATAATAAGGAAAAACACATTTTCTCGCAAGTATGTAAGAGTTTTTAATGCAGATTTTTACAATGGTTTCCTGAGGGGTTAACAAAATGTTTTTTACAAAAAGATAAACATGAGAGTCATTCCATAACAAAAAAAAGTGACTTAGGCCATTTTCAAGAAAATAATCTGTGACTTAGGCATTTTTTAATACATGTCTACTAAACACCTGGGGGTCTATTAGAGTGATGTTAACTCCATACTAAACACCTGGGGGTCTATTAGAGTAATGTTAACTCCATACTAAACACCTGGGGGTCTATTAGAGTGATGTTAACTCCATACTAAACACCTGGGGGTCTATTAGAGTGATGTTAACTCCATACTAAACACCTGGGGGTCTATTAGAGTGATGTTACCATACTAAACACCTGGGGGTCTATTAGAGTAATGTTAACTCAATACTAAACACCTGGGGGTCTATTAGAGTAATGTTAACTCCATACTAAACACCTGGGGGTCTATTAGAGTGATGTTAACTCCATACTAAACACCTGGGGGTCTATTAGAGTGATGTTAACTCCATACTAAACACCTGGGGGTCTATTAGAGTGATGTTAACTCCATACTAAACACCTGGGGGTCTATTAGAGTGATGTTAACTCCATACTAAACACCTGGGGGTCTATTAGAGTGATGTTAACTCCATACTAAACACCTGGGGGTCTATTAGAGTGATGTTAACTCCATACTAAACACCTGGGGGTCTATTAGAGTGATGTTAACTCCATACTAAACACCTGGGGGTCTATTAGAGTAATGTTAACTCCATACTAAACACCTGGGGGTCTGTTAGAGTAATGTTAACTCCATACAGAACACCTGGGGGTCTATTAGAGTGATGTTAACTCCATACTAAACACCTGGGGGTCTATTAGAGTAATGTTAACTCCATACTAAGCACCTGGGGGTCTGTTAGAGTAATGTTAACTCCATACAGAACACCTGGGGGTCTATTAGAGTGATGTTAACTCCATACTAAACACCTGGGGGTCTATTAGAGTAATGTTAACTCCATACTAAACACCTGGGGGTCTATTAGAGTAATGTTAACTCCATACTAAACACCTGGGGGTCTGTTAGAGTAATGTTAACTCCATACAGAACACCTGGGGGTCTATTAGAGTGATGTTAACTCCATACTAAACACCTGGGGGTCTGTTAGAGTAATGTTAACTCCATACAGAACACCTGGGGGTATATTAGAGTGATGTTAACTCCATACTAAACACCTGGGGGTCTGTTAGAGTAATGTTAACTCCATACAGAACACCTGGGGGTCTATTAGAGTAATGTTAACTCCATACAGAACACCTGGGGGTCTATTAGAGTGATGTTAACTCCATACTAAACACCTGGGGGTCTATTAGAGTAATGTTAACTCCATACTAAACACCTGGGGGTCTGTTAGAGTAATGTTAACTCCATACAGAACACCTGGGGGTCTATTAGAGTGATGTTAACTCCATACTAAACACCTGGGGGTCTATTAGAGTAATGTTAACTCCATACTAAACACCTTGGGGTCTGTTAGAGTAATGTTAACTCCATACAGAACACCTGGGGGTCTATTAGAGTGATGTTAACTCCATACTAAACACCTGGGGGTCTGTTAGAGTAATGTTAACTCCATACTAAACACCTGGGGGTCTGTTAGAGTAATGTTAACTCCATACAGAACACCTGGGGGTCTATTAGAGTGATGTTAACTCCATACTAAACACCTGGGGGTCTATTAGAGTGATGTTAACTCCATACTAAACACCTGGGGGTCTGTTAGAGTAATGTTAACTCCATACAGAACACCTGGGGGTCTATTAGAGTAATGTTAACTCCATACTAAACACCTGGGGGTCTGTTAGAGTAATGTTAACTCCATACTAAACACCTGGGGGTCTGTTAGAGTAATGTTAACTCCATACAGAACACCTGGGGGTCTATTAGAGTGATGTTAACTCCATACTAAACACCTGGGGGTCTATTAGAGTGATGTTAACTCCATACTAAACACC
Organism: Protomyctophum parallelum; assembly: GCF_964188405.1. Lineage (NCBI taxonomy): Eukaryota > Metazoa > Chordata > Actinopteri > Myctophiformes > Myctophidae > Protomyctophum > Protomyctophum parallelum. The sequence goes on from NC_139706.1 coordinate 43,367,002, forward strand.
TGGGGGTCTATTAGAGTAATGTTAACTCCATACTAAACACCTGGGGGTCTATTAGAGTAATGTTAACTCCATACTAAACACCTGGGGGTCTATTAGAGTGATGTTAACTCCATACTAAACACCTGGGGGTCTGTTAGAGTAATGTTAACTCCATACTAAACACCTGGGGGTCTGTTAGAGTAATGTTAACTACATACTAAACACCTGGGGGTCTATTAGAGTGATGTTAACTCCATACTAAACACCTGGGGTCTATTAGAGTAATGTTAACTCCATACAGAACACCTGGGGGTCTATTAGAATAATGTTAACTCCATACTAAACACCTGGGGGTCTATTAGAGTAATGTTAACTCCATACTAAACACCTGGGGGTCTGTTAGAGTAATGTTAACTCCATACTAAACACCTGGGGGTCTATTAGAGTAACTGTTGTTTGCTGTGTATGCAATGTAAAAATGCCCAAGTCACACAAAGTGAGTTAGGCGGCAACGTAAAAATGCTCAAATCACACAAGTGACTTAGGCAGATCATCATTTTTGAAGATTGTGAGCTTTGTGATTGGCTGAGGACATAGGCGATGATCCAGAACGATGCAGCAGCCCCAGGAGATCACCTGTATGCAGAAATCTCAATTTCGCCAAAAAATGACTTAGGCATTTATCCTATGAGGCTAACGATATGTATAAATAAATGGACCATTGTAAAGCGCTTTGAGTGCTTTCACTCTCTGAAAAATGTGGAAGACCCCTGCTAAAGAATAAAAAGCTTTGATGCAGCAGTACGTCTTGGAATATCCATCTTTTATTCCAACTCGTAGCGACTGGCGAGACAAAAAAATGTGGAAGACCCCTGCTAAAGAATAAAAAGCTTTGATGCAGCAGTACGTCTTGGAATATCCATCTTTTATTCCAACTCGTAGCGACTGGCGAGACAAAAAAATGTGGAAGACCCCTGCTAAAGAATAAAAAGCTTTGATGCAGCAGTACGTCTTGGAATATCCATCTTTTATTCCAACTCGTAGCGACTGGCGAGACTAAAAACAAACAGGGGAGACCAAAACAAATCGACGTCGAAAAATCCCCCAAACCAGATTATCATTATTATTGTCATCCGGTCTGAAACCACACCTAGACTGGATCACAGTGATATAGTAACACAGACCAGGCTTTCCTCCTAGGTGGAAAGCTTGGTGACACAAGGTTAAATATACTGTATACATGTATTCATTCCATACATATTTTCCAACATAGTAGGGTTAGTGGGGAGCTATATATATATATATATATTTATATATATATATATATTAGGGCTGTCAAACGATTGCGTACGATTGTGCATGCGTATATTATTGAACAAACCAAGGTGGAGCAGTGCAAGTGAGTTATTCTGTAGTGTGGGAGTACACACCTTTCATGCCCTACTGAGAAACTTGATGTATAAATGTATGTGTCGGCTCAATGAGTCTCAAAACTGCATAATTATGCTGCTATGTAACCCCAGCTTCAGTAGCACTAGGTACCGGTCAGCTTTTTGGAAGCACTGGTATGAATGTTTATTGTAAACATGATGTTTTTATGGGTTAGGCCTAAAAAAAAAAAAACTTTGGTCATTTTGTCATTTTTTGGCTGAGTAGGTAGGGGATTTATTTTATTTATTTATTTATATTTCCGTGGGAAGGATGGGTAGCAAGGATTTATTTTTATTTATTTATTTATTTTCGTGGGAAGGATGGGTAGCAAGAATTTTTTTTATTTTGTTTTCCTACGGCAATGATGGATAGGCTTCTCTTTTAATAACTTCAATATTTGCCTGAAATACCATCTTTTAAATAATGAATGGTTCAAGTACACAACACTGTATGCCTACAGCTAAACATTTGAAAACTTTGAATAGAATGGTTGAATACACTGGTTGAATACTTTAGAGTTTTAATTCAACTCCAAACGTAAAAGTAAAGTGCTGCATCACTCACATATTGGATTGGATTTGAAAATAAAACATTTTACCCCAGGGTATGAGATGAGCTCAATTCAGAATGAGGAGCTTTAACAATTAAGTCCATTCTAAATACAGGACGGAGAAGCCGACTTGTCTCTCTCGTAGTAAGTCGAGTACGTCGTTAAACAACTCCTTTTTGTTCTGAGCTACTTTGGCTTTGGGCAGGTGTACGTTTTGTTGGGCTGCAAACAGCTGGTCAAATGCTGACGGGGCAGAACAGAAGCATGAGCCGAAGGACACCCCGAGGTTTCCTCCTCCTCCTCGCATCTCAGGGCTAGATACCGAAAGTCAAACATGCCCAGCACGCCTAGAGGCGGGGGGGGGAAGAGTATGTCGGCTGAGATAAACGTCCATTTATCCGCTCGGTCGTGTCTCCCTTCTGCGAACAAAAACAGACACCGGCACGGTTTCACCTCCTTAATTATGTCTGCAAATGATTTAGTATTCAATCTAATTATTTGTGGCGGTGCTTTGCACGGGCAGACGACAGATACGGTGCACAGGTCCATGCTGTGTTGTGTTGCCGTTGCGTTGGGTTGGGTTGTGCGTCTCCTCGCGATGACGCATTCCAAAACATTTGCGCACGTGATATTTTAGACGAAAGAAAACTTTATTTTGACTTTGCGCGTCCCGATGGTCTCATCAAAGAGAATTTTAATGATCAAAGACCTTTTTGGTCTTACTCGGTCTTATTCTGAGCATTTCTTTAATTATTATTATTTTTTCCACCAAATGCCAATAAAATAATATGGGTCGCGCATATTTAATAGAGTCGGTCGGCAACCGGAAACCAAACTTTTTTTTTAGTAGGCCTTAGGGGTGTTTCTTCTCTGTATGTAGTGTTTTATGTTGTCTGTTGTTATTGGACCCTGAGTCTGAACAAATAAAGTTGATTGATTGATTAAAAACTGTTTTTCCCTCATCCAGATAGGGCTAGATAGTGCAGAGTGGGTGGGATTATGGGATGTATGGGGTGGGCAGGGCTCGACAGTGCGACTAGGTACTCGCATTTGCGACTAAAAATATCACCGTGCGACTTGTAAAATTAAATTTGTAGCACAGGTGCGACTACAGGATTTGACCATTCAATCGTGATAAAGACAAGTCTCTGTCTACAGCAAGTGCACATTCTATCGTGGTTCTATACCTACATTTATATTTCTGAACGGCGGTGTCGTTCGCCAAAAAGAGAAGAGCTACAAGCTAACAACTTGTCGAGGCTCAATGCGGTGTTCATTTGAAGATCTGTCCCCTTTGCTCCCACCGCCCCTCCCCTCACTGTGTTGCTGCTCCGTGCTCTTCCCGGCTGTCACTGCTTGCTGACTGTCAGCGGCAGACAGAAAATAAGTCAGAGCGAACTCAGCGGGATAGCATTAGCATGATAGCACAGAGTCAGAAGGAATTGCTTGGACTCCGACACGGCGACACGTTATTTGCAAAGTTTGTTTGTAATGTTCAAAGTTCAAACGTACTTACTTTTAACCAAATGCGGGTGAAACGGTGTGCAGCCGTGCACGCACGCGCGCACACACACACATGGAGTGGACGGATTGATGTTTATCAAAAACAACCCTTGCTTAGCGTTTGCTTACAAAAGCTTGTGCCCAGCATAAATGATAATGCGACTGACCGAACTGGCTGGATTACCGTATTAATATCAGTCACTCAGTCAAAGCCAAGGAGAATGTTACAATACTAATTCACCATCGAGCAGCCTCTGCACTGTCTGAATGTCACACTAACATGAACAGCAGGATAAAAACGGATAGCCTGTCTATCCATCCATGAGCAACATATTATCTATCTAGCTCTGGTCCATAGCTCTAATGTGTTGCACGTATTAGAGGTATGGAACAGAGCTACTATCGATCTATCTACAAAGTATTAGCATAAAACAAATTGATTATATAGATTATATGAAAACAAACATAACAATGATATCATGATGAATATCACTATTTTGTGATAATTGCTGAAAAGATAGTAATATAATATTTTGACATTATTTTCCACCCCTACCTCATATCACTTCATTAAAGAAAAATCACACCCATGTTAAGTGAGGGCCGCTCTTGTCATCATACATCATCAGATATCATCTCATACTGGCCAATCAGAATGCCTGTTGCCTGTGATTGGTTAGCTGATTTGCTCGTTTACATATGACATACATTTTCCCTTCAATGGTTTAATTTATGTCATATTTAGAAGAATTTTGACGTAATTTCTCTGTTGATTGTCAATGGCTCATTTTGAGATGTGTGGGGACAAAGGCTGTATATAGGAGGGGCTAGCGCCCCTTAAAAATACATCATTTTTCATCGTGCTCCTAAAATAATTTGTGTGCTACTAGATTTTTCAACTTAGACACACACGTGCTACTTGGAAAAATGCTAAGCGTCGAGCCCTGGGGGTGGGTCATCCAAGCATGGATTAATTGTGTTAAAAGTGTATTAATTTCACAAATGAATTAACACATGGAAGGTCTTTACTGCCTGAGATGAGGGTCGGCGGGAAAAAATAATGATGGTGGTCATTGACATGAAAAGGTTTGAGAACCACTGATTTAGCAACATAGGTTTTTAAAAATGTTTTAGAAACAGCCTCAGGGTTAAGAGAGGATTTGTACACAGCTGGTGCAACAGGCTGACTGGAGACTCTAATGCAGACATGACTCAATGTCCCCGACTAAAATAGATCCAGATGGAGGGAGAGAGGGGTGAGGGAGGGAGAAAGAGAGAAAGGGATGACAAAGAAGAGGGGAAGAGAGGCAATGAGACGGGAAGGACGTAGAAGACAGGAGCGTTGTGAAAGACAAGAGAGATGGAGGGATGAACTGAAGCCTGTAGACAGGAAAGAAAGACCAGATCGATGTGGGAATGAAGCACATGCATCACACGGGCACGCGCACACATAAACACACACTATGGCCCTCATTTATCAACCGTGCGTACGCCAAAATATGGGCGCACGCCGAAATTACCGACATTTTCGGCATTTAACATTTCCGGCAAAGCTTGAAATTGAACGTGACAACGATCAAAACCCACGTCTACTCTGCAGCTGGCGTACGCTGTTTTTCAAGCGGAGCAGCCTTGTCTGAACTGCTGAGAGGCTGTCACAGGCATCTAAACATATATGTATTCACTCCTAAAATGTTTATATAAAAGGTATGTATAATGTATATGGGCTACATGTAAAAAATAAATAAATAAAAATGTTAAGGAATACATGTGTCATATGAAATTAGTAGGAGATAAAACCGCGCAATTAAAAACAATGTTGCAAGAGATGCTTAAGCCATTTAAACAGTGTTTTGCATGAGCGCATACATGCGAGGATTTGGGCTGTCTGTGCTGAAATATTTCCATGACGGGACGTTGGAGAGTATAGTGCAGCAGTCCCAACGTGGTATAGCCTACTGTAGCCTAATCTACAGCAGGCCGATGTCTTTCTTACGGTATGTGGACGCGTCGCTCAATGCCAAATGTACCATGCCAGGCTCCCAGCGCAAGTGGGAACTGCATCGGAGATATAGGTATATTACCCAGCCAGGCAACCACCAGCCACATGAGGCTATATACGGTTTTTGCTGCACATTCATATAATGACAGTTGACAGCCCGGCCGGCGGCCACTGCAGTGACGACTGCGAGGCAATCTAAATAGACTGTCGAACTTCGGAACGTACATGGTCAGTTGGTCACGGACGGACCACTGTGATAGAGAGAGACAGACAGACAGACAGACAGACAGACAGACAGACTGGACAGGAGGAGCACCTGCAAAACAGCAGCGTGTGTGTGCCTATTTGTTATTTAATTATGGTTCACAGGTTCAGGTTTTCGTTCACTAATATATCTTGTTGTATATCAAATTAAAAATACTTTAATGATTTAATATACAACTAACACCACACAGTGAAAAATTGCGATATGTGTGCGGGGGGTGAGGTGGGCAGCAAGGGAAACGAAGCGAGAGGAGAAACAGACAGCTTTATTTAATGTGTCATGTAGGTGCGTGCGTGCGTGGACATGACAGCAAGGCAAGCGAGGTGAGAGGGAACAGACAGGGTAGGCCTACAACTTTATTTAATTCATGCAGGTGTTCGTTGTTTATTTATTAACAACACACCAGTTAGTTGGGCTTGCAAGTTGCGTGTGCGTGCAGCTTTTGTGCGTCTCTGTGTGTGTGTGTGTGTGTGTATGAGAGAGGGGGGGTGAGGCGAGCAGAAAGGCACGGTAACCATGGTTTCCAGATCGTATAGCAGTGGTTCAGGTCGCAAAAACGAGGGCTTGATTTCATAGGGCGTGCCAGATAGATTTCAGCCGTGACATTTATTAACGTGAGAACGAAATTAAGGAAGGATCAGCTGTTTGCGATCACTTTATAAATGCCGTGGAGACGTGGGTGTACTACGAAACCTGCACTCGAATTTGTGGCAGATTTTACACTCAATTGATAAATGAGGGCCTATGTGTGAGGACATCTACGTTACAATTCTTTGCCAATTTCAACCTTAAACCTAAAGACGAAATACCAGATCTACAAGCTCACAATGCGTCGTAGCACGACACATTGTGAGCTTATGGGTGCATACATACTGTGCTAACCCTAACCCTATTAATTAAATTGAGTGGCCTAAACATTTTCTTTCAACATAATCTTAATTAGGAAGTTGTCTTAATCAGTAACAGCAGTCAATACTCTACCTAACCCGTAATCCTAAATGTCTATAATATTAACATAACCCCCAACTGTCTTACCGAACCAGACAGAAGAAGCATCACATTAATGGCTATATTGGATAAAGGTGGTTCTGTGGGTATTAACCACTTAAAACAGCAGCATCCGAATTGTGGTGAAAGCTTGATATTAAGTTAGGCTAGATAATAGCAGATAGACAAGCTTGCATTGTGACTGTGAGCTTGTTTGATCGGCTATTTTCAGCGAAAGCTTTCCCCACAATAACAGAAAACAAAACACCAGCACTCGATTCATCGTATATGGTAGATACTTCTGGTCAAACATTACTCAACTGTGAGTGAAAGTTGCTCTGTCAATTTTTTACTCGAATTTAACTGCCAGAGTAAATAGATAAATAATTCAGCGATTTCATATCATATTCATATCCAGTATGATTGATCCTCCGATCGTTGATAAACACAAAGTTTTTTTTCTTTTCGACCTCTAGGTTCTCTAGTTACGGTACAAAAAAGAACCAGACTCGTATAGTCACTTCTCCATTGGAATTAAGAGTCTTCCAAACCATTACCAAGACGTTTTTTAGAGACAGGAAGCACAACTGCATGTCAGTGTAACCCTTTAGTTGTTAATTACAGGGTACAGGACTAGTTACTAGGTTCGGAAGAGCAGTAAGCAAGGAGAATGATTTAGACCACAGACCATAGGTAAGGTTTAGTAATAGCCCGATGGCTTGTATTACAGCAATAAAATAATAGAATGGAAGATGCACAACAAACAATGACAATCATACAAAACAATAAACAAAAGAAAACAACTGTGCTTAGACAGTTGAATGTCACCAATAAATACCTCCTATTAACTCTATGCTCTCACAGGAAACAGGTAAGTACTATTTTAATCCTAGTTTAGTCCTATTTATTTACCATCTAATTTAGTTGTCCTTTTCAGGTTTTAGATCTAATCTAAGGTAAGTAAATAAGTTAAGTTGTTTTAAAGTAACTTATTCCTATTTTAGGTTCACAGTAAATATCACTTTTTAACCAATGAAATGTATTTTTATGAAATCAAAATACTTTGTTATTTATCAAATGACCTTGCTTCTTACTTCACCTTTAAACTATTCAAAGTAAAGGCATAATCAATTTCACTTATTCACTTGAACATGTACAAAATCAAATAATCACATTCACATTCCAATTCACATAAACATAATAACCATAAATCTCCTTTAAGTTATTATATTCCAATGAATTTCCCACTGCGTGGGACAGTGATAGAGTAGAAATGAATGTGTGTAGCTTTCAAGAGTTCACTGAGAGTCCATCTGGGTAGAAGTATTCAGTGTTCAGTGTATTGTGAGTTCACTGTACACTTGTACAGTATGTCCATCCAGGTATGGTAGGTGTGTGCAATGTGTATGCAGTGGAGGTGCACTACAAGTGGCTAGCACACAGAGTCTCACTGTGTGCTGCAGTGGTACCACACCACACTACCAAAGGCTCCATTTCTCATCTGATTTAAGGGGACAGCGGTGTTGAGGATCTTCATCCGTAGAATCGTGGGTAGCTCGCCAGAGTGATATGCCAATATCACTCGAATCAATCCAATCAAAGCAAAAAGACCTGACCGGTTTACAAAACAGGTCATATAATCACACATTAGGATCACACCCTTAAAAGTTTTGAAACAAAATAAAACATTGTCTTCATCTTAGTTCAACTACTAATAGTACATTTACAATTAGCTGGATATACAATTAAATCAAAACTGTTACCATGAAAGTTAGGCAGTGTAACATGGCTGCTGCTGCTGCTGCATGCAGTCAGTCAGTCACAAACACAGTAGCCTGACCTAAGCAGAGACATTTCTGGCCTAGATGGGAGGGTCGCGCCTCAGAAAAGCGCGCACCCTGATTGGATCTCATCGATCTGTCCGTCACCCCCGGCCCCTCCTCTCCCCCCTAGTACAGCGCTACGTCACATCATTTAGAGCGACGCCCACCCGGAAGGGTTGACTCCCACTTTTAGACTGGTTCAGCCCACGGCTTTTTCCAGGCTTTCATCTTTCGCGCAGACGAAATGAAAGCCTGGGTATCGAGGCTACAAACACAGTAGTTCAACTCACCAAGTCAGTGTTCACAAAGTTCACACAATTAACAGGTTCCAGGATCAAACTTCTCAAAAGGATCAGCACTCTTCTCTCAAAAAGAGACTGGATCAATCAAAACTCTTAAAACAATCTGTTCACATTCATCACATCTTGTCTTTCCTCTCAGTTTGTCAAATTGTCTGCTCAACAGGCTTCTCTCTCCCGTTTTCTCCAGAACATTCTGTGCTCTGCAGCATGCAATTAGCTGAATCACATCACCTGGCACTGGGCTGGTGATTCTCCAAAGTGCAGTCTATTACTTGAGACCCGATGGGTCAATTGGTTCATTGGCTTGTTCAGAGCACCTTACAGGGCTCTCAAACTACACAAGTAGATGAATGTGAATACAGATAGAATATAAACCCATACATTGTACTCTGTATAGTAAAATAGTCTTAGACTTAGTCTTAGATTTAGTTTTCATTGTTAAAGCTCTTTTGTAGAAGTTTGGTTAGTGTATTTTTAGCCTGGTTTATATCCTAAATACATTTATATTTAGATCTTTATTTTATTGACTTGGCTATTTTGACCTGGATTACACCAGGAATCAGACTTTATGCTTTAATTGTGAACTCATCACACATGGAGAGATCTTCGGCATCAATCTTTACATGGCTTTGCTATACTAGCTGAACAATACATACAGAAGGACAGTGAGGTGAGGGGATTGTGTACTCCCAACAAGGAAGGACAGGTGATGATCTCACTCCCCTGGACAGAGGGTGACCGGCGACCGCTGCATCTCACTACAAAAGGTATCTGACCAAAATAATGGACATTGTACATTTAAAAAGTAGTTCACCCAAAACAGTCATAGTCTGAAAGAGCCCTGTGCTTTTCTGGGCATAGAAAACTAGCACTGGAAACTTCCCCACCCCCCGTGCTAATGTTTTGTAGGTCCACAACACCGCGGAGAACACTGACGTCACCACATTTGGAGCGACGCCCCTCTGCATTCTTATTGGTTAGCAAAGTACAAGGTTCACTCCCACTCCTATGCAACTTTCCTGGTGGGCTCGCCCAGGCTTTTTTTCTTATTTTTTTTCTCCTTTGAAAACAAAATGCCTCCAGTCCCTGTAGTAATTTGAGTAATTTGATGACCGGCGGAGTCTTCGGCAATAGCAGTAGTACCTCAACTCGTTTGAGGTAGGAGACTCTTTGTGTCTCTATGACTATAGGAATCTTTTAGCACACACAAGGCTGCATGACTCTATTGTGAATCTTTTTTCCAAGGCTGCAGCACATGCACGTGGCCCTTATGAGCTGCCGCTCCTGGTGATGACATACAGGATCCAAGAATCCAAGAAGAAAGGCATCTACCTTTTCATGTCTATTGTCTCCCACAGGTCGATTAACCAGTTCCAATAATATTACATATCATATTACAGTTTTTAGAGCTGGGGGCGTGTGGTATGTCATATTGCAATTGGGCATGTTAAGAAGCGCTTTCGACACCCCGTGGATTGCGCAAAAACGGCCTTGAATTAGTCATGGGTGTGTTTAAGGCGTGTTTGAGACGTACCCAATCAACATGTCCGTACTATTCTCTTTACCAGTCAGCTGATGTCACATACGGAATGCGCACTTTGGGGATCGTGGTATTACATTTCTTCAGGCTGGCACCATAGAAGACATGACATGACTTTGTCAAATTTGGGGTAATTATTCCTATTGCACTGCATGCTGTCACCTTTATGCCTCAAAATAATTTGTTTCTATTGAAAAACACCAGTAAAATAACGTGTATTATATTTTATTTCATTCAAGTCATGATGAAGGAATGAGTTGAACGTTGCTGCTTAATGCTGTGCCTGTGGCCCCGATGTTATATGGTCTTCGCTCGTAGCATTTTATTGAAGAAGACTTGAATCGGGTGTGATACAGCATATGAAAGCAAACTTCCCAAGGATTATGGAGATGTTTTTATTTATTTTTAAGGTTGAGAAATGAAAGAATTATGGCCGTTTCTAATCTCAACATTTTACAAAAGAAAGACGCAAAAAAAGGCTGTTGCCATGTCTCATAGAAACAAGTAAATAGGTCTATAAAAATAAGCTCATATAACAGGGGTCTGCAACCTATTTTAAATGAAGTGCCATGTTTTTATTTTCTAGATATCCAGATTAATTTTAATGACACCACATTAAAATAAAAAAACATATTTTGATTGTCCACAAATATAAAGTTCTTCCTTATTTTTAAATATGTTCTTGCACATTGTTATAATGATCATTATATATATCCCCCTGCAGTCAGAGTTCATAGTTTTAATGAATGAATGTGATGCATTGTGAGCTGGTATAGATCTGCTATTTTCAAAAGTAATCTTGGAATTTTTTTATAATTTTTTTGGATTAGCCGTCCTTAGTTGGGCAAATGCATTCATCTGAGGATCCTTGACATGGGAATGTGCTGTGTGAGGATCACTGGTTTAAACAACATTAGGAGAAAAGCCCAAATAACCACTTTAGAAACAAGAAAAGCAACCACAAAATAGTACAACTACCAATATTTACAAGCAACTTTACAGAAAAAGAAGCCGCTTATAATAAACAGACATGGCAACACTCTACCAGCCTCCCAGAGCCGCTCAAGTGTAAAATCAAACAGTGCTTGTTGCGTTTATGAGGTGGTCAGACCCACGTCTAATCGTTATGCGCTGAGTGTCTTTAGGTCAAGGGGCTTAATCGCAAATTGCGCAAAGCGAAAATAATTAACATATGGACACTCCCACAATGCTAAAATATTCAGGAACGCCGTATGCCATAATGTGTGTGCGTTCAACACGGGCCGAGTGCGTTCAACACGGGCCGATATGCCTTTCATAATACCATTGTGCGCAGAGCGAGGGCAATTTATGTATTACCACATGGTAAAACGCACCTTCAAAATCTAGGCCCCAGTGTCTTGTGTCTATGTGGACGTGTGTCTCTGTCTCTCCGGGGCGTCAGCCTTCCTCTCAAAGCTGTCCCAGTAGGTGGGGTCTTCCTCCGTCAGGGGCATGGCCGAGCTGATGAGGTCACTGAATGACACCAGTGTGAAGGGATAGGGAGGGATAGAGAGGGATGAGGCCAGAGGCTGGGGGTGACAGAGAGACAAAATGTTACTAGGGAACGTTTACATGCATTCAAGTTCTCAGTCGCCACTGATTTCAGTCATTTGGAACTTTACAGTCAACATGCCTTTCTCTAGTCTACAGCTAAAACCTTGGCAATGCGCGATTTAATGCTGCCGGCAAGACGGTTATTGAAGTGGTTGCACCACTTAAAAATGGACATGACAATATTGCTCACCCCAGCTCCGGGCGTCACTGGGGGTCCGATCGCTACAGCAACATGGTGGTCTGCATCCAACAGGCTCTCCTGGAGAATGACACACACACACACACACACACACACACACACACACACACCATTTTAGGAAAGTGATTATATGAATGGCATTTAAGTTAGTCTTATAAAAGGGCTGCTTCTTCTGTTTTGATTTGGTCTTGATTGATTGGCCTTGTGACTGTTTGCTGTTAAAGGGGGGAGGGAGGAAGAGGGAGAGAGATAGAGGGGGGGGGGGGGGGGGGTAGGGACTGATGGAGGGTGTTTCCTCATTTTGTTGCTGTCGGGCATAAACCTTGTATCTCCATATTTTAACTTGTTTCTTTCATAAACTAACGCCATACTTCATACAGGTAGTGAACATAGCACATGTGAGATTGCTTGTAGATCGCCTATCTTCACTATAAATATAATGATTTTATATAATATAAAAAATAACAGCTTTGGACATACAAGGTTTCCACCCGACAATGATGAGCAATGATTGACTGAATGAAATTGAGAGGCTGTGGTTTGATTGAAACCACAAGTGGAAGACAAGAAGGACTTCTAGACAACTTGAAACGCTAACGACACTTAAAGCTACAGTACGGATCAACCTGGAGGAGAGGAGAAGAGAAGGGGGAGAGGGGAGGAGAGGAGGGGGAGGACGAATGCGGGAGGAGGGGAGAGGAATGAGGAGAGCTGAGAGGAGAGGGGATGGAAGAGAGGAGAGGAGAGGGGGAAAGGAGAGGACATTGGAAGTGGAGGGGAGGGGGTAGTATATAGTATATAGGGTAGAGAAATGATGGGAGAAGGTCAAGGGGTTTAGAGAAAGAAAGGGATTGAGGAAGACATGAGGAAATGGATTGTGGTAATGTGTCATCATGGTGTCATCATGTGTGTGTGTGTGTGTGTGTGTGTGTGTGTGTGTGTGTGTGTGTGTAAGTCACTCCTGAATAACTATGCGGATGCTTTCAGCAGCAGGCTCTCTGCACACACAGCACAGAGGACCTGGAAGAAGTGATTCCACCAAGCCTTTTCATCGTTTCATTCTACGCACATCCATGTCGTACAGACTGGGCCTGAGACTGAGTGGATCCATATACTGTAGGTAACAGTAAATCAAGCTAATACAATAGATTATAAACTAACATATTGACCATCAATTTTAATAAAAATAATCAATTCGTTTTTACAAATCCTATATTGTTTTTTACAAATCCTATATTAAAATTGGCTTAAAGGGAGGGTGGGCGGGGAGAGCACATTGTCACGCTCATGCCAGCCATAACCATATAATTCCCAATTCCCAATGCAGCTACGCCCAAATATGGAGTGTGTTGTCGAACCTCAAGGTGTTGTCATGGCATCAGGTGCAAACAAATCAGTCAGCTCCATATACAGTATGGGCACAAAAAGGGGCATGCCCATACATGGGAAATTTGACCTCGCCATGCCTCTTGACCTCTACTCACCTCAAACATCCAGTCCTCCTCCTCATCGTCCAGATGCATCTTGGTCTGGCGTAAGGCCCGGCCCTCTGCGACGGCTTCAGAGCAGAGGTGGAACTCCACCCGCTGCAGGTCGAAACCCAGCCCTGTGCCGATGGCTTTGATGAAGCTCTCCTTCAGTGCCTTGATGGACAGAGCCAAATCATCTCAAAGTTAGGATTAGGTATAGTTTTTGTGAGGTTAGGGTTAGGTTTAGGGCCCCGAAAACTGAAATAGAAAAAAACATTTTTGTCAACTGAAATAAATGAAAACAAGAATAAATAAATAAATAACTATAACCAACTGAAACAATATTGTGTGTTTTCAAAACTAACTAAAACTAAATGAAATTCTAGATATAATGACTTTTTATAATGCCTATTTTTTATATACGCTTTTTGGGATGATACGAAATCTTAATCCATTTATTTCAATGTATCAGTTTTACACCAGCTGTCGGCACCACACAGTATGGCACCTCACGGTCTATGTTGTATATAATTCAAACTGAATTAGGACAAAGAAAATGTCAGGATTAAATTTGGTGGGTGTGAGGATCCATCCCTCTGCTGATATCCCCTCAGGTCATTGTTTTTTGGGTATATAGCAAGAACAGCTGAGCTACAAGGTCACATAATCACAATGTGATGTGTTGTGAGCTTGTAGATTGGCTATATTTTTCGCCTTTTTGCTGTACATAAAATGTCCCTCCTTCTGTGTATTTATTTAAGTAGAACCTTGCCTCATTTCACGACGAGTACAAATTCACACACATACATGAAAGTGTGAGGGTGTTAGCACACACATAACTATACTGTATAACGTCGCTGTCGGGCAGAAACCTTGTCTGTATTTCAACTTTATACGTTTTGTTTTGTTTTGTAAATGAATGCCCAACTTCATCATGATACAGTGTCACACAAACGATCCGAAAATTGGGTTTTTATGAATATTGATTAACAAATATTAACAAGAGCTTAATGGTTCCATTGGAACACAGGTTATTTAATTTATTTCCCAGTTCCTGAAGAGTAACAGTTTTGTACGTACATGGTCTCCCCCCCCCCCCGACAGCGACCATACAGTATAACACACACTGTGCATTAATATAACAGGCGGTTTTGTGTAAATCTTGTGGCTCCAGACAAAACACTGCTCCAGAGCTAATGAACCACAATAATCGTATTTATTACTAGGCTATCACTATGGCAACTGTTGAGCACTCTCATCAGTCAATTAGTCAGCAATGATATCAGCCGATGTCCGCCACGCCTGTTTTGCACCCTCTCAATCTCACAATTATCTTTACTCTAGTGCCATTTGGGGGCGTTGAGTTGTGGCACAGTAGCAATGCAATTATGACTTTGCACAAAGGCAAAAAGATGTGTCATCACACCCTGAAGAAGGCTCAATGGCCGACACACATTGGTGTTTTTTGTAGCCCGTATTTAAAGGCCTTTTACTTTCCATCTCGAGTGCCTGGATATGAATTTTTATGCCTTTGTGGCATTTTTTTCCTCTCTCTCTCTTTTTTCCCTTTCACGAGCAGCGATGGTTTGAGGCAATTATTTTATGACAATTAAAGGAAGGGTAAATTATATGTTTTTGGGTTTGTTTGTTCAAAGGTTAAAGCGTTATAATCTAATAGTAGTCATTGTTTGTTCAGTAACAGGGATCTCCGCATCTCTCCAGCTCTGTAATAAAAATGACATACATTTTCAGGTGAGTTCAGCCAATCAGGAGAGAGTACCGATCTATAAGTCATTACTTCCAATTTCACTTGTTTTTTTCCTGTATCAGAAATATCACTTATCCCTACGTTTAATTCTAAAATGACATAATTGTGGTTGCCAGGGTTACCCAGTGGCGGTAGAAAGCGGTGAGTTGCTGGTGCTCCGAGCCAGATGATTGGATGACACTCCACTCGTGCTCCGTAAAGTGACGAGTCATGATGCGGAAGAATTCTGACACGCTACTGCTTCCTGGAGAGAGCGGGAGAGAGAGAGAGGGGACAGAAATAGAAGGAAATAGTGGACAGAAATAGAAGGAAGGAAGGAAGGAAGGAAGGAAGGAAGGAAGGAAGGAAGGAAGGAAGGAAGGAAGGAAGGAAGGAAGACGGGTAAAACCAGACAGAAAAAGGTGATATAGGTTATGATCATTCATCTGACATGCATCTCTTTACATTTAACGTTTACATTTTAAAAGTAACGTGTTCACCGTAACTTGGCCTAATTCTGTTTTATTCACACCAGTGATTCTCAACCTGTGGGTCAGAGACCACTGATAGACCATGAGCATGTGAGCCCCCAAATAATAATAATACATTATTGTTATTGATAATAGAACATTAACATTAAAACTGTCATGTAAAAAACATTTGTATTATTATAATGTTTTTCTTCTCCAAAACCTTGAAAATGAGTTTTCATTTAAGTAGATCAATAGGTCTTTAGTTTAGTTTGATTTATTTGCACATAAAATGTGTGCCTGCGCGTGTGCACAGGGACACTGTGTGGCCATGACAGGAAATACAGCTGTAACCAACAACCAAGATTAGAATGACATTTTTGAGGAACACTATCCCCTCCAGGACCTGAATGAAAACAAGACCGCAAAGACTGTTTTTGGTGATATGCTTTTAGACTGTACTCTGTTTACATTTCTTTTTTTAAATATATTTTTTATCCCACGATTTTGTAACCCATTTTTCACCCCTGTGTCAATCATCTAATGTGATCCTGGGCTCTACACACCCTCCGCCAACCTGGGGAGAGCAACGGACTTGAACTCATGCTCATGAGACTCATGAGTTCAAGCATCTGTTTACATTTCTGTCTAATAAAGTATTCAATCAATCAACGTCTGGCTTTCAGAAATTACATAATACTAGAGCGATGCCTGTGGGGTCTCTACAGCGGTGCCCATTGGGCACTGGCCTACTTGGAACGATGCAAGTTGGAAATGCATGCCCCACCCAGATATTATGTCTTTGTCCCTTTTATGCCCATATGGAGTTCTTTGTCAGGCATGCCCAAATATGGAGTCTATGCAGACGTCAGAATGATGTCAGAACATATGGACACTGGGCAGGGGCCCTGTCCGGAGCCCGGGCAGAGGCCTTTTTGGGGCAGTTCTGTTCAACCGTGGGTCCGACCGACTCAACACCGGACACTGCACCCCCTACGGAGGGGTGGAAAGCGTGTGTCAAATTTGGTGGGGCGGTGGGGAAAACGGTTCTCGAGTTACAGACGTACAAACGAGACTTGGTGCATTTATAGTTAGATGTTAGCCAAATCTATAATAGACAGACATAAAAAAACAGCACCCCACGTGATGACATGTGGCAGCCAAGTCTACAGAAATGTTAATGTTTGTTTAGAGCACTTTAACCCATTCTGAACGGGAACCCATTTTGGTGTTAGCATCATGTCGTGCTTTAGCTATTGAAAAATAGCAGATCTACAAGCTCGTAGCGCGCCACCGAGTGGCGCGCTACGAGCTTGCAGGTCTGCTATTTTTTTTTAAATCGAAGAACGACTGACATTTTTAGAATCTGATCTCAGGTCAGAATGGGTTGATCAGACCAGTGTGTGTCCAGTGGAAACCTCGTATGAATCTGATCTCAGGTCAGAATGGGTTAAGCAAATATAGTGTACAATGTTTGAATAAAGAAGTGATGCGCCTCACTTCACACAAGTGTGATTTTTAGATCAAATTCTTCTCTTTCATGTACAACGGTTAGAAGCCCAACCATGCTACAATAACTGGTTTGATGCTGGCATTGCTGGGGCCCTGTGTACTTCTGTTTTTAGGACATGTGACATATTGCCTTCTTACTTTTATTGATTTCTTCTTAAACCATGTACGTACCTACAGTATCTGTTATTACATCTGCTACTATTATTTTACTGCTATCCCACTACTACTTTAACCCATTCTGACCGGGCACCCATTTTGGTGTCGGCATCATGTTATGCTTTAGCTATTGAAAAATAGCAGATCTACAAGCTCGTATCGCGCCACCGAGTGGCGCGATACGAGCTTGTAGGTCTGCTATTTTTGAAAAATCGAAGAACTACTGACATTATTAGAATCTGATCTCAGGTCAGAATGGGTTCATCAGGACCAGTGTGTGTCCGGCGGAAACCTCGTATGAATCTGATCTCAGGTCAGAATGGGTTAAACATGTACCATGCACCACCGTATGCAGGCATATTCACCCTGCCATGTTGATATCACGTCTGTTCTGTTCTGTTTTTCTGTCTTTCTGCCTTCCTTCCTTCCTTCCTCACACTGCTTGTAAGCCAAACGATTTCACCCACTTCCTTACACCTGCATCCCTGCGAGGTGACAATAAAGTGGAGTTGAGTTTACCTGGCATGGTGGTCTTCATCACATCCACACCAACCTGCAGTCCCTGTTGAGCAGCCAGCACTGCATACTCCCCCTGGTGGGAGATGTTGAAACTCCAGGGCCAGGCTACAGAACCCAAACCGGTCACCTTAGAGAGGTATAATGTAGAACAGGGATTCTCAACCTTCTTGTCAAAGGACAGGACCCCCAGTTTGATATGCATTAGGCCACGGGCCCACATTTGATACCACTTTCTATTATGCCTTTCATTTCCACTTTTTTGATGAGATTTACTCATATTTGCTCAATATTTGAGCTTTTTCCCCCCCAGATGTATATGTATAATACATATAATGATATACGTGTGTGTGTGTGTGTGTGTGTGTGTGTGTGTGTGTGTGTGTGTGTGTGTGTGTGTGTGTGGCGATGCTTTCTGTACCCGTGATCTGTATCTGAAGCACTTGTTGTAGAGTTTTCTCAAGTTTGCGCATCCACTATTGTTTGTGTTCAAGAAGTTTCTTGTAAAATGTGAATACAAATAAAGATGTTAAATTTGTGTGTGTGTGTGTGTGTGTGTGTGTGTGTGTGTGTGTGTGTGTAATGGTGATTAGCAGTGGCATTGGTACTTCATTACGTCTTCCACCACTGACCGTCATCTTTTAAAAACTTCTCCTTTTAAAGTCATATCATGTGAAATACATTGATAGGTGCAGTACTTAGTTCAGACTAGTCATTGGTCTGACAAACGACAACCCACCTCAAACCCTAACCTAACCATAACCGCAAACATGGGAGCAGCGCATGTCCGACATGCGACAATGCTCCGTCGGAATTACGTGCGGACCCCCTAGTAAATAAGAAACTAGACTTTCACACATTTTCACGGTTTCAAAAGAATAGCAGATCTACAAGCTCATATTGCGAAGTGATTTTTTAATATCCAAAGTATAAAGTAATGGTAAGTGGTTAAAATGATTGTGATGCTATAGTTTTTTCTGAGAACCAATGTGCTATCTATATACAGGAATAAAATCTAAAATGACACAGATGCTTTCCCGGATTGAATGGTAATGTGGAATGTTGACATTGTGACTGTTGTTGACCCATTCAGAGTGTACCTTCGGGGGGTTGGCCAGGTAAGGTTTCCCTCTGGGAGAGCGCTCCAGTCGGACCTCTGACCACGGAAGCTCCATCTTCTCACATATGAACCTCCGCATCAATAACCTGCCAGCCTGGAGGAGGAACAGACACCAGGGTTAAAGGAACCGCTTTCATCACATTGTCAGAGCTGGTATATGGACTTCATGTCTGCTATAACATTACTATAGCGGTGGAACTCAAACTTTTTTTCCCCTAAAAAAAAAAAAACATTTTCAATGACCACCATACTTCTGAGTCTGAGTGTATAAAATGGAACCAAATGGACACAGGGTTAATAATTTGGTTCCATTTGTACACTCTCAGAGTTAGAGACATGCCTATAAGGGTCCATTTGGAACCCCTTCAGGTAACCCTGAAGGTCCCTCACTTTGAGAAACACTACAATTATATGTATGCAATCTTACTGCCTACTGTGATTGAATTTGTCTTTATCTATAATTATAATGAAGGCCAAAAGTATATAGGCTACAGTGCTGTTTTTTATTATTATTATTTGTGACATTTTTCATAGTGTGTGGCAGCAGCGCCATCTAGTGGTGTCCAGGACGTTCGGCACCACGGTCTTTGACTGACTAGGTCTATTTGGATTCAGAAACACAGCATAATTCTCACTGGCACTGCAGCAATGTCAGACAAGAAATCCAGAAGATTTGTAGCTAAATGGCCAATATGCTTTCCTCAGCGTATAAAATTGTCCCAGTCTGGTGTGTATCTTTAAATAGGTACTGAGCGGCAAAGCCAAATGCAAGGGGAATTAGCTCAAATGGTAGAGCGCTCGCTTAGCATGCGAGAGGTAGCGGGATCGATGCCCGCATTCTCCAAAGTTTTTTTTCTTTTCTTCTTTCCACAAGTCGGTTTGCACATAGATGTTTCTTTGTTGTACAATACATGCATATACATTGTTATTATAATCACACTCACCATTGCTGATTTGGCGTCCTTTGCGAACACGAACTGTCCGATCCTCTCCTTCTCTTCGGGCTGGACAGAGCGAGCCGCCCGCAGCCATTCAGCCCTGCTGGGCTTCCATGAGCCGCAGCGAAACGCCCACCGCACAGACCCCATCACTGGCACTGCAGACCCCACCACAAACAAGGTTTTTAAGTGTACAAATATATACAAAATGTCACTTAAATTGACACTTTCACAGTAATTGAACCCCACAACTTCGGCGCTGGTTCATAACTTCATACTAATGAAACTATCACTAACTACTAGTAGAGAGTCAGACTACAGACATGAACTAACAGTAATATTCCACGGAGCTGTCAACTTACCAATCTATCTAGGAAGACATGCACATTTAAACGTAACCTGTCCTAAGACGCCTGTGTAAAAGCAGTGCCAGTATGTGGAAACATTGTAAGCTTTCGCGCTGTGGTATCGTAGTGGATAGTGTTTACATTATTGCGTCTTGGCATGAGTCCGGAAGAGGAAGACGGAACTCGTGACGTATGTCTCTGCATTGTCCAATGGGAGCGTGTTTACAGTATCTCATCAACATGACGTATCTTGGGTCAATTCACTTTTCAGGCTAAATAAGGAGAATTAAATTCAACCCTCCAATTCATAATTTATATATTTTTTCTTTTAAAACACTTTCTGAAACACTGTTGTACAACTCTTCAACTCCTGGCTTTGTGAATTCCATAACTGTATACCTGTAACAGAAGTGCACATTTGTTTTAATGTTGTCCAAGCAAACAGATATGTTTAAAATCATATCTTCTTCTATGGTCCATATCCTCTGAACTAAAATCAAATATCTTATGTAACTGTTTTGGTAACAATCAGTTTTTCGCTCTGTACACCACTAATAATGTTTGTAGTTCAACCAAATCCATGATTTTCAGCAAGCCTGCTCTGAAATCCTCTAATAATTATTATCGCTCTTTTTTGTAACATAATCAAAGGAGTCATATTACTCTTATATGAGTTGCCAGACTCCATCATGGCACATAGCACTTATCCTATACCCCCTTAGATAGCATTTCGGTAGACTTAGATAGCATTTGATAGACTTATAGCATGTTAGGTAGACAGCACTATAATTGCATTGTATATAGTCATAGCACGCCATAGTACATATGTATAGCATAGTAGTATAGATATATAGTTTATATAGTCTCATAATATAGATATTCCACTGTTACTTTCTTAGCTTAGCCTACGCATGTTTCATGATAAATGCTTTTTTGTGATGTATTCCCATGCTTTTTGTTCCTGCTTAATGTAAATCGCTCTGGATTAAGAGCGTCTGCTAAATGCCTAAATTGTAAATTGTAAATTGCCCCACACTTCCAAACAGTAAATAAAATATGGTAAAACCAGTGTGCAATACAACATCCTCATGCAGTACATTCGTATCCAACTCATATTTTACTTTGTTCAAAATAAAAATACTTTTGGCCACCTTGGCCAATCAGGATGGAATATGATAAATCAAACAGACCTGTCTTGATCACATGACTATAGAGATCATGTGTACCGATTAGCGTGAAATTTGGATAAAATCTGAAGGAGTAATAAGTAAAACATGTGTTTTACATAATGTGGGCCTCCTGATGACGCTATAAAGAGTAGTAGCATAAAGGTTTTTTCTTGGCCTCTAGAGAGTGTGCATACAAAGTTTTAAACAGATCTGTGCAGTTATAGGTAATAGGCCAGTTATAGCGCCACCATGAGGCTGCATTTGTTCCTCGGCCTAGTGGGAATGTGCATGCAAAATTTCAAGGAAATCAAACAATGTGTTCATGATTTGCGTTTTATTGTTCAAAACTGATTACTCATGCATTCCGCTCTCAAAGGGCACCTACAGACGGCTGCAATTCGAAACTGGCCCCCGTAAAATCTGAATCCCCCCCCCACCCCTTTTCCCCCCACTGTATATGTTTCTTTTTCCTTTTTTACCTCCTTTATGATGAATTCCTGTTCTGTTCTTTGTGTCTATTTGTACGTCTCTAAATGTTTTGATGAATTGAACATGTTGGACCCTCTTGTAAACAAGTGTAATGCTTAAAGTTGACAGTATTTGTATTGAGTTTGTGCTTGAAATGTACTGTTATTCTGCAAACCGTTAATAAATATTTCAATCAATCAATCAAAAATGCAAACTTTGGAAGCCAATCTTAGCCAATAAATGGTACATTTATATAGCGCCTGCGCCTTTATCCAAGGCGCTTTAGCAATTTGGGGTTCAGTGTCTTGCCCAAGGACACTTCGACATGTAGACAGGAGGAGCCGGGATTCAAACCGCCGACCCATGGATCATTGGACGACCTGCTCTACCTCCTGAGCCACAGTCGCCCAATCAGGAAGGAGTATGACAAATGTGAAAGACCAGTTTCGTTGAATGGCTATAGAATAGAGAGACGATGTACCAATTTGCATGATGTTTGGACAAAATCTGATGTCAAAACGACCAAAAAAACCTTTGCAGATGGTATCACCATCACGTACCTCTGAAAAATGAATGGCCACAACATTGTGACGCCTTCACAATGTTGTGTAGTCGACGACGACGTAAGACGACGTAAACTATACCTATACCACAAAGACAACTTTCACTTCCTTTCAATTCCACATTTCGTGGAATTTTGATTCCATTTGTACAATCTGAGACCTAAATTATCACTAAGGAGTAAGGATTGTACATTGTAGAATGGTGTCCCAGAGATAAATGGGTGGGTGGAGAGAGAGAGATAATGCGTATAGGTGTGGAGAACATAGGATGGAGGGAATAATGTGTGTGTGTGTGTGTGTGTGTGTGTGTGTGTGTGTGTGTGTGTGTGTGTGTGTGTGTGTGTGTGTGTGTGTGTGTGTGTGTGTGTGTGTGTGTGTGTGTGTGTGTGTGTGTGTGTGTGTGTGTGTGCGTGCGTGCGTGCGTGTGAATTGGGTGAGGCTAAGCGGGTTGAGCAAGCGATTAAAGTTGTCATTTCAGCCCATCTTAGAGAAAATGGGAAAGGCTTGTTCGTAATGACCTGGGAGTGTGTGTGTGTGCGTGTGCGTGTGCGTGTGTGTGTGTGCGCGCATAGAGGTAATGGGAAATGCTTGTCAGTGGTGGTCGTGCACCAGTGAGTGTGACGTCCCGCGGGATGAAGGAAGTGGAAAAACGGCCAAATCACAGCGAGGGATCTTTAACCCCTTGTCTGCTGCTCCCACCAGAGGTCATTCAGCTGAGAAATGCTGTCTTTCTATAGCGCCGTTTATCCAAAGGGCTTCACAGTCAAGTCCATTACTCACTTTTACATTGAGTGTGTCATTTTATACTTTTTATTTCTACTCCAGTGGCAAATAATGTACTTTATTACTCCACTTCAATTATTAGAAAATGTTACTTTGTAGATTTAGATTATTAGAAAACGTGCAATTCTATTTTACACATTTGGCCCACGATATCCCGATATCCAGGATGACCAACGTCATGTTCGATAACTGTTTAATCTTGTATATCCATATTTTACCATTTTATACTTTGTCGTACTGTATGACTGTGTTGTACAAAAGCAGTTAAACTATGGTTTTGGACATTTGAAAGTGGTTAAGTCTGTGTGAATATCATAAACATCTAAGCCTATTAACACAAGTTTGTAACTAAATAACTACATTAGACCCATTGGAACACAGGTATTTTTCCATTTCCTGGAAAGTAATGGGTTTTTGCCATACAAGGTTTTCACCCGACAGTGACTTCATGTTTGCAAAGAAGCACCATATTGTCAAACAAATAATCACACAGAGAGATCAAAGTTTGGTATTGTTGTTTTACTAGAAAAAAAATAAACCAAATCAAATGGAAAGGAAGAGAGAGAAATAAGAGTGTTAAAGCCAAGAGTGTTTAGTGGACAGTAAACAGCAGAGATCAACTTTTAGCCGCCTGGAAATTAAAATCTTGTGTGCTGGAGGTGGCATATCAAACAGACAGACAGACAAACAAACAAACAAACAAACAAGCAAACAAATAAACAAACAAACAAGCACCATCATCTAGACATAAATGTTCATGTAGGTGTTTTGGAGAAGGCGTATAGCGTAACTGTCTCTTTTTATGGTTTTTATCTTGACGGCACCTTTCAACAGAACAGTATACATGATAATCATAAAATAGGGTGAAACACTCAAAACAAGTGTTATTATTTGAACTTTTGTGAAAACCCATTTGACATTTGAAACTGGGACAACTCTGGCCACACCGGGACGTCTGGTCACTGACCAATGCTAAGTGGAATTTGACTTTAACTGCCCACAGCCCTCCTCTGAGACACAGACTTAGCAGACACCGATGGTGCCATCTTATAATGAGCATTAGTGGGGACCCATTACACGAAGATAAGGTCTGAAAGTGCTCGCCCGAGCGGTTCAGGCCATCAGAAGATGTCAGGGGTTCTATTCTCCAGTCCTTTTCCGATGTCTGGTGTGACTGCATGGGGATCATTGAGATGCACTTTGCGCATACTGGTAGTAAAAACAAGATGAAGGGGGAAAGTGAGAAGATGAAAGGAAGATGAGTTGGAGATCGAGACGTTGGTGGGAGGGGGGCGGTGGCGTGGGGTAAGACGGTGCAGTGATGTGGATGGATATGAGGCCAAAAGACAGGAGAGGGAAAAGAGAGGTGTTGAATGGAAGGCTGACACCATTTTCTTAGAGATATATATATATAATCTTTTGTATATCTTTATCATTATATCAACAAATTGACGCAGAATTGTATTTTGTTATTCAATTGTCCTTTTTATAAATTATGTTCATTCTTCACTCCACTGTATGTAACACTCTGAAATGTTCTATACAAATATAGCAAATTTGCCTTGCCTTAACCCATTCTGACCGGGCACCCGTTTTGGTGTTGGCATCATGTTATGCTTTAGCTATTTAAAAATAGCAGATCTACAAGCTCATATCGCGCCACCGAGTGGCGCAATACGAGCTTGTAGGTCTGCTATTTTTGAAAAATCGAAGAGCGACTGACATTTTTTTAATCTGATCTCAGGTCAGAATGGGTTCATCAGACCAGTGTGTCCCCGGCGGAAACCTCGTATGAATCTGATCTCAGGTCAGAATGGGTAAGTACAACATTGCTGTTGGGTGGAAACCTTCTAAATGCCCAAATCATTCAAAATGGTGAAAATAGCCAATCGACAAGCTCGCCTCGCAGTGTTGTGAGCTTGTAGATCGGCTATTTTCACTAATTCTGTGCAACACTCTTGTATGATGAAGATTACGTTTTTTTTTTTTTTTTTTTTTAATAAACAAAAAAATAACATGAAACATGAGATTTCTGCCCGACAGCATCGACAATATTTGTGTTATTGTGTTACTCCAATAATCACATTTTTGCTTCCTCAAACTTTCCCATCACAAGATATTTCATCTGCTCTTTATCCCAACACAGCAGATTCAGAATTAGAAAGTGGCCCATTTGAAAGCAGGCAAGTCAACCTTTATCCAAATGTCCACAATAGCTCTTGTCAAAGTGAAAAGTGCCACTCATTTTGAACAATGTACAGACCCAAAGTGAATGCCCAAAGCAGCTGATATTATTTAAAGAGGACCTATTTACTTACGTTACGTTATATGCTTTTCAGTGGTTCCCAAACATTTTAGTTCAAGACCCAAAAGAGAAATCTTATGTCTCCCCAGGACCCAAACTAGTGGATTTCTTTCTCCTAATTTAATTGCATTAATAAAAAACTAAACGAAAAAAAACGAATCTGTGTTTGGGGAAACAGTGCTAAAAACATACTGGTCCAGTGACCTCTCCTTCCCATCAATGAAAATGACAGTTGACCAACGGTAAATGTCGGTTGACCAAACGATTGACGAAAAAAGCCTAAAGAAGAAGAAAAGAAAGTGAGACAAACCAACGAAACCATGAGGAAACAAAACACTGATACTTCTCATGTGGGTGCAGAGGAACCAACCCTGTGGATGACACATGTTTACGTGTGACTGTGCCTGTGCAAGTGTCACATAAACATTCAGTGTTGACGAGGACACACAAAGACAAGTGGCACATCAATATTGTCTAGTTATAAAAAAAACAGCCGTTGAACAGAACAGTATGCCGTGGCGTGGCCTCCCACAATCTGTAATCGTTGTTTTTCTATAGCTTTCTATAGACGTATAGATATATATTCATTTGTATTATATATATAATATGTAGATTTATAAAAAAAGATTTCTTCTTAATTACAAGTAGTGGCATTTTTTCATCTTTTATATCCATTATTGCAATGAATAGTTTATTTAAGATGGTTAAAAAAGAGAGGTGAATAAAGTTTTGCTATGCAAGGTATTTACAACGGTTTCTTAAAAAGCAAGCTTTCTGATATGGTCGTGTAACCTTTTCCCCACACACTGTTAAATACATTGATCCCAAATGACCCCCAACGTGGTCATTAAATAAACTACTTTTGAAATAACTGTATAGTAGCTAAGTCTATAGAGCCAGACCGATATATCGGCCATAATTTTACAACATCGGCATCGAGATTTATACAGCTAATGTGTCACAATTTCAAACCACTTCCAACCTGGTGTCCTTATATTTGGGCAATCTAAAAAAATAGCAGATCTACAAGCTCATGATTTAAGTGTTATTTTTGTATCTATCTAAACCTGTTTACAGTTCTGCAAATAGTCTGTTTTTCAAATTGAAATAGAAAATGCTGCACTGTTTTGGGTTGGATTAGCATCCTGACGCAAAGATCTGGCATCAGTTGGGCTCTAGTTACTGTACGTCTGCTGCACGTAGGCCTATTCTATAGTGAAAAGAACGTACAGTAGACAAAGATTGGGAAGGTGGTTGTACAAACAGTGACATGTGTGACCATGCACAAAATGAGAAACTTGGAAACCGCGATTAATCTTTTCAAAATAAAGGCTACTTTTCCCAAAGTTGTAGGAAACAATAATAGACACATTGATACCTGAAGTGCATTGGTGTTGGTAGTCATTTGAGATCCACCCCATGTAATATATTGTATATACACATATATTTTACACATATGTATATACAGTATATGTGTTATGTTTACGACGTATATATTTATAGTTTTCCTCCCCATCATGTTTCACAATATACAGCCTTCTGTTTCACACTCTGCAAAAAAGTGATCATCTATTAATTATTTAGCATTTACTACTGTCATGAAGATGTTTGTTGATGAAGAATTTCATTAATTACTACGTTTTTATTTTATTTTTACAAACACCTGTGGATTCTATGGCTGTGTTTCAGCCACCTGCGCAGTGAGTTGGAGGTTATTTCTGTTTTGGCTTTCTTTTCTTTTTCTTTTTTTTTTGACCGAGTATCATCATGATTTCGTCTTGGAAACCGGCCCAGTATGTGGAGTAAGAAAGCATGTTTGCTCGTTCAGTTCGAACAGTCCATGGCAACGTATCAGGTTTGCACAGTCCGAAGATTTTCAAGTTTACAGTTTTCTGGTCTTCTAAGGATGAGTTATTTTTTTCTGTCTCTCCTGGTGCTCAGTCTTTGCAGGCAAGTCAAAAATGATGACGAATGACGATGATGATGACGATGACTCGTTTGTTCTTGAAGTGTGATTTGCTAGTAAGGCGTTGTTGTCAGGGTTGTTGCCGTGGCTTTAAGGTCGATATCGTCCAAAAGAGCAGTCCTTTCATCGTTGGCCTTCGTCATCATCATTGTCATTTTATTCATAATAACCGTGTTTTCCTGTCCCTTTGTCAAAATGTTAATGGTGTGTCCCCCAAAAAATACTCCAATGAGATTTCGGGAGCAGTCGTCATGGTCATTTGTTTTTTAGTTTTTAGTTTTCTTGTCCCTCTTCGTTGAACTTCACTTGTTTGTAGTAGAATGGCATCAAGAGAGTGAGATGGCTGTGTACTGTGCGTACTGTGTGTAATGTGTGTGAGTTTGTGTGTGTTTAAGCGTGTGTGGCGTAGGGGTGTGTGTGTGTGTGTGTGCGTGCGTGTGTGTGACTGTGTTTATGCGTGCGTGCGTGTGTGTGTTCGTGTCCGTGTGTGTGTGTGTAAACATGTGCGAGAATGAGTGTCGTCTTGACGCACGTGTACGTCCTAATGTACGTACCGTATGTCACGTGCGTGCCGTGTACCACCGCATACACATGGAGCTGTATGTAAATGTAACCCAAGTCAATGCATGAACGTTGTCGTGTATGCGTAATTCACCTACTTGTACAATGTATGCATGAAGTGTGTGTGTGTGTGTGTGTGTGTGTGTGTGTGTGTTTGTGTGTGTGATGTGTGTGTGTGATGTGTGTGTGTGTGTACGTGCATGTGTATGTGTATGTGTGTGTGTTGACATAAGGCACGGCGGGTGTTTTTGGTTCTCAGGGCAGGCCGGAGGAGATCACCGCGAGGCCGGGGTGTCGGAGAGAGGCGTGGCCTATGTGCACGGCTTTCGGGCAGTCCGGGGTCAGGACGCGCCCGTTCTCCCCCACGCTTCCCGTGATGGACAGACGGGCCTTGTTGCGCATGGCTTCAGAGAACGTCAGCTGTCCGGGGGGGGGGGGGGGGGGGGGGAAGAAAGAGAGAAAGAGTGAGACTTTGCGAGAGAAAATGCCCTGGACACATATGCTAATATACACACAAAACGTTTGTGCATGCATGCGCACACACATGCATCCGTCTACATGTACTACACACATGTGAACACGTTTGAGTTGTGGAACGCCAGGCAGCTCATAATCCATACACGTATTATTGTTATGATGATGACCCTAAGGGTCCGTTTAGAACCCTCTCATAACCCTGAGAGTCCATGGACCCCACTTTGAGAACCACTGATATAAATGATCCAGTCCTATAGCTGATCAGGATACAGCAGATAAACAAAGTAACAGTAACATTATCACCTGTAACCTGCATTTACATAGCCGTGACTAAACCAATTTACTGCTAGGGGCCTATCACCAAAGATGGAAGGCTTTCAGTAATTTAATGGGCTTAATGTACTCTAGGACCAATGGTTTTATATAACAAAAGCATGACTTTGTATATCACTTGAAAACAAGGCAGGTGCATATACAAAACGAGATGAGCCCATTGCCAGCTCAGCACCGTTCCAGTTCCATAACGATAAGGGTCGGGGTCAGTAATATTCTATTTTAATAAATTGCACATAGTACCTGACAATGAAAGTATATAAGATTTTGCATCTAGAAATGATATGAAAACGGGTATTGTTAACAAAAGAGCAATTGCAATGATGAAGAAAAGCATGGCCAATTCATCACAAGCCTTGACCAGTCCTTGGTTATCAGCTTCGGGTTTTGATTTATGCTAAGCTCCATCCCGTTGGTGCCAGGCCCCTCCCATTTGGAGCTACATATTTTAACATACATGTCACAATGAAACAGTGTATACATGTAACATAACAATGCACGTATTAATGTCACTGACGAAGGCCTGCGCGCCCAAACACGTTTGTCTGCTTTGACTGCTGCTGCGGATCATCATTATTAAACAAGACTCTTACTACATATTAATTTAATAGCACTATGAAACAATATGTATCATAATGATAATGGATTATGGGTTGTCTGGCATTCATGCAGTAAAGAGTGAGCTACGTGAAGGCTTTCTATCACGTCACAGATAGTTCACATGTCACAAACTATAGGCTGCCACGTGCTGTGCAAACATGAACAGACCAACAAACAAACAAACAAACAAACAAACAAACAAACAAACAAAAGCAGAGAGCAGGCAGCAATCAACAACAATTTTCAATGGACCCGTGTGTGTTTTGGTTTTAGACATCTGCATTTCAACATGTGGCCATGCATTTCAGGGCTCTGGGTATAGAGTCTCAACAAGGTATGGTAAAGATTTTTGGAAGGAAAGGATTTGGAAGGTGAGGACGTTGCAGAGACAAAGGGGAGATCTTGGGAGTGATTTTGGTGTCAGATTTATAGAGAGGGATGGACTGACTATACCGCTCAGAGAAGGCATGATGCGTTGAAGAGAGTTACTCAGTGATGTTTCGTTAAAGGATGACTGTTGATCTTGGATTACAAAGTACATTTACTCAAGTGCTCAATTCAGAGGTTCTTTTACTTTACTTTACTTTTTTTTCCAGTACATATTTGAAATGAAAACTGTAGTCACTTTGTTGATTTAGATTATTCAAAATGTACAGCTTCCAATGCGTGGCATCACACGTTGTGAGCTTGTAGATCAGCTATTTTCAAATTGGTGTTAGACACATTTGGCATTATTTTGTTTCTTGTACAGTAGGTATGTTTCGATGCCAATAAACTAAGAATACAGAACATTTCCTTGTAACACTGCATTTCTATTGTTATATTGTTACAAATTTTAACAACAACAATGTCCTGCTGACAATAGATGAGAGGCCTCATATACTAAAATGTTTGAAATATTATATTGGTTTTAGAAGTGATTCTGTCAATATTAGATCAAAGATAAAAATTAAATATAGAGACTAAAACTGAGAAAAACACTTTAATTCAGTTATGGAACATTTTAGGACTTGACGACTATCTGCTTGATCAGTAAAGTAAGTTAGCCTTGCCGAGCCATAAGGTCCATAGGGCAGGAGCCTAAATTCTGTTTCTGTAGCGTGAGGCAGCTTGATGTACAAGTAAAGTACACCCCACTGGACATCACGCTAGTATATGTCGCAGGGATGACTTACCCCCAAATTCCAATCTAACCCTTAATGCTGAGTGCCAAGCAGGGAGGCACTGCAGGGTCCCATTTGTCAGAGACTTTGGTATAACCTGGTCGGGAATCGAACCCGACCTCCCAGTCCCAGGGCGGACACTCCAACTGAGCTGGTCACTGCTTGATCAGTACATGAGTATAACGAGCGGGATTTGAACCCAGGTGTAGCGCACAGGAAAGGACAATGTCAATGTCATCTTCCTAGGTCCATGGTTCTCAAACTATTTAATTTCAAGGAACAACTCAGAGTTACAGACCCTGTAAGGGTCCATTTGGAACTGAGTGTCTCTGGACCCCACTTCTGAAACCACTATACGCCAAGTATATCGGAATCGGGAAGGAAAAACGATATCGGTACATCTCTACTTGAGACCCCATGTCTCTCTGCTACATCAGAACGGTTGTTTTCTTATTACTTTCTGTTCTTTCCTACAGTATATCTGTTATGACTCATATCCGCTGTTCACTTAATGCATGACCAGCAGATATGAGTCAGACTCATAACAGGATATTGTCACTGTTGGGAGCTGGAAACCCTTTCTGTCCAAAATGATACTTTTCAGGAAATGTGTGTGTGTGTGTGTGTGTGTGTGTGTGTGTGTGTGTGTGTGTGTGTGTGTGTGTGTGTGTGTGTGTGTGTGTGTGTGTGTGTGTGTGTGTGTGTGTGCCAAACAGTAACGAATCGTTTATCGTTGATAAAGTAATAATAACCATAGCATTCGGTACGTGATGTGCTGATCCAGCAGATAAATGTCAATCCTAAAATGCATCGTCACCATAACAAGATTATATCAAATGCTTTGTCCCAGAAGTTGTCTCAGTTATTAAAGGAAACTACAATCCAGTCTCCGTGGCACGCAGGTGTACGTCGTTACGCTTCTTCCTACTGTTTATGTCCTGGCAGTCCTTTAAAGTTTAAACTCTCTGTATTACAGCTGTGATGGTTGAGAGAGAGAGAGAGAGAGAGAGAGAGAGAGAGAGAGAGAGAGAGAGAGAGAGAGAGAGAGAGAGAGAGGGGGTGAGGGGGTTCTCTCTTCTTTGATCTGTGCTGACACTGCTGCCACTGCTGCTGTTTATTAAACAGAAGACATGTGCGGATGGTCTTCACAGACATGGATTAAGCCTAAATCCTACACTAAAAAGAACATTTCAATCAAGATCTCCATTGAACTGTCGTGGGTGGAAACGAAACCCTATAGTGTCTTTCCCTTTTCACAGAGGGGTCAACATCACTGTTCAATGGGGATTGTAACACCCCCACTCAAGGTTGGTGAACATGTCAGCAGACATTAATTTTGGACTGTATAAATACGCTGCAAAAGCATGTACTGTATATACTAACATACATACACATATGTACGCACGAACGCACGCACGCACGCACACACACACACACACACACACACACACACACACACACACACACACACACACACACACACACACACACACACACACACACACACACACACACACACGCCTTTACTTCAACATCACTGAAGTAGCAACTCTATGAGGTGTTTAGTTGACCAGTTATTCGTTATCATGACCATATCTCCTGATTAGGACGTTAGATGAAGGGGAGCACAACTCCAGCCCTGAATAACACTAAATAGTTCCAGCGAACATCCCAACAGAGCAGAACTTAACCCATTCTGACCTGAGATCAGATTCATACGAGGTTTCCGCCGGACACACACTGGTCTGATGAACCCATTCTGACCTGAGATCAGATTCTAAAAATGTCAGTCGCTCTTCGATTTTTCAAAAATAGCAGACCTACAAGCTCGTATCGCGCCACTCGGTGGCGCGATATGAGCTTGTAGATCTGCTATTTTTAATGTCCTCAGAGATCATTCTGTAACTTATTATGTTTGAGCTATACTTGGCAAAATTGAATGCCATGCAGCTTTATTTAGTATTTTTGTGTTAAAATGCTGTTGTAGGAGTGGTTGTGCCACAGGTTTGCAATACTTTGGCCAAATGACAAAGTAATATTTGTAACAACACTATATATCCATTTAAGGGTATTTTTGCATAATTACATGTTCTACCTCTGGTAAAACAGACCTGAGTTGCAACTGCACTTGGTAGGCTTTGTTCTTAGTGTAGAACAGTGTAGAACAGTGTATAAAACAGTGTAAAGATTACACTGTTTTATATACTGTTTTTACACACCGGGACTGTTTGGAACCCTGGAGCCTGGTCCCTGGACCAGGCTCCAACCCCCCCTCCCTTATGTAAAGTACTGACTGCGGTGCACAGAGAAATGCACATTCTGTATTTATCCTGTTGGATATGTTGGGCATGGAGTTGTGTGTCCCCACTACAAGGCTGAGTTCCTTCTTTTTTTCATTCCTAGAGTACAATGCAGGTGCCTAGTCAAGTCATTAACCAAGATCATCATCATCATCATCATCATCATCATCATCATCATCATCATCATCATCATCATCATCATCTGCAGCCAAAGACGATGGAACCAAATCTGCAGTCACACAAAGCGAAGCCCCGGTCTAGACCAGGGTGAAGCGTACTATAGATAATGACTTAACAAAACACAAATCAGAAGCAAACAATCTGAATGCAAGGAAAAATCGACCAAATGAAATCCATGAATTCAATCAATGAAAAAAAAAAAAAAAGATCAATAGTTAGAAATGTAGAATGTGAAAAGCTCTCAGAATTGCGAAAACAAACAAACGAAACATAAACACGAAAAGACGATGTTGGTTCCACAATGCTTGACCACATACTCAATACCACGGACAACATGTTAGCACGGGGCACACATCCTGCCGTGGACATCTATACATGTCACAATACAAATAAACTCTACAGCCACATATACCCCCACCTAATAGGGTAGCACTCTAAATCCTACCCCTATATCTTGACCCCCTCGGAGCCGTACACGTTGTACCCCTCCCTATAAGTGGCTAGATTCTGGGTGCTGGGGGAGGGGCTGGGGCAGTGAGGGGGGCTAAGGTCCACCTTCATTCGCTTGGCTTCCGCCCGCGACTTGTAGCAGAACTCGACCAGGGCCACCAACATGGCCAGGCCCAGGCCGCCCACCAGGATGTAGAAGACCCCCGCCACGTTGGACAGGCTCAGGGCCTGGGACGACTTATCCTGGAGTGTGAGTGGAGGTGGTGGTGGGGGGGGGGGGGATAGTGCAAGATGGATGCCAGGGAAGAAGTAGGTTGGGGAAGGGTGGAATTAAGGATGTGGTAGGGTGCAAGGGAGTAATTAAGGGTTTAGGGTAGAGTGCAAGGGAATAATTGAGGGGTTACGGTGAAGGTGCAAGGGGAATAATTGAGGGGTTAGGGTAAAGGTGCAAGGGGAATAATTGAGGGGTTAGGGTAAAGGTGCAAGGGGAATAATTGAGGGGTTAGGGTAAAGGTGCAAGGGGAAGAATTGAGGGGTTAGGGTAGGGTGCAAGGGGAATAATTGAGGGGTTAGGGTAAAGGTGCAAGGGGAATAATTGAGGGGTTAGGGTAAAGGTGCAAGGGGAAGAATTGAGTGGTTAGGGTAAAGGTGCAAGGGGAATAATTGAGGGGTTAGGGTAAAGGTGCAAGGGAGGAAGTAAAGGGTTGGGGTAGGGTGCAAGGGATTAATTAAGGGGTTAGGGTATGGTGCAAGTAAATTGGGGTAGGGAGCGAGGTAAGGGGTTAGGGTAGAAAGGAAAGGGAAGTGCCATGGAGGCGGTAAAGAGAACAGAAAGAGGATGGGGTACAGGGATAAATGAGGACACAAGGTTAGACAGAACAGGAATATGAGACAAGGATACAAAGTACTTGTCATTTTATCATTGCACTAGTATCATATACATTCATATACTGTACTACACTACAACTAGAGTTACTACTACTGTTACTACTACAACGACTATGACAGACACTGCTTTAGCATCAATCTATTCAAATACACATTTTGCTACTGATTCTACTACGCCAACACATGTACGACACAACATAGATTAACAGCTACTCAAAACATGTCATTTTACAAACCTAAATGTGTAAAATAAAACACAAAAATACTTTTTAAGATCCTACAGCAGGCCTTTGGTGGTGCGATGATCGATTCTGATTGACTGTCAGACTAGAGTATTATTCAAATATTCAACCACATCTCTGAGAGCTTCAGTGAAATTATAGATTATAACAGTTTCTCATCTATTCTTAGGCTACAGTTTTTTTCTGATGCTGTTTCAACTAGAGCAACCAATGTACATCTTATTAAAAGATATACTGAAAATATGAATTAATTATAACAAAATTATCTCATTACAAGATACTATTTCCAGCGAATAGCCATGCATGTGTGCTAAGAATGACACAGATGCAATTGCTATAGCATTCATTCAGACTTTATGGGTCAGTGCATGAGATCAAACAGTATCAAATCTTCAGTGAATATATGGGTGTTGTTAACATGAAGAAACATAGCTTAATTGGTGTCTATGGACAACTTTGTAATGAAAATAGAAACATTATATCCAATATAAAAGAAACCTTGGCTGCATCCAATATTCGATACTATACTAACATACTATTCAGTACGCCGAATTATTGGTAGTATATGACACTTTTTTGTATGTCTGAAATCTACTCAATAGTGTGAAATGTTTACTAAATTTAGGAAAACTTAAGCCCAAACCACACACCAAAGGGTCGAGACGGGACGAGACGGTTTTAGCGGTGTGATATGTCCTGTTGCACGTCGACCCAAGTCCAACCAAGTGATTCAACTGGTTCAATTCAATGGCCCAAACCACACCAATGGGTCGCCATGCAACTCCTCGCAACCGTTTGGTTGCAAGGAGTTGCATGGCGACCCTTTGGTGTGGTTTGGACTTTACAGTATGCAATACTGGTGCACTATACACTTATAAATAAGTGTATAGTGCCCCATAATGCAATATGGTCGCCGTGACAATAACATACATGGCATGCAGCGACCAGACCATCTCATCTATTTAAACATATTATTTCTGTGTAGTTATTTGTGTATAACTGATGACGTGTCCAAGAAAACATAATTTAACTGCTGTACTCAGTGATGGAACAGCAACAGGTATGTGTAGTACCTATACTTTGTCACAGGATGGGGCACTTTCCCAATTGATTAATACATCCAAACTTAAACATGCTATTGCGTATGCTCTCAAAAGTATGTAGGGAAATCACAATTATGCTGTGTGTGTGTGTGTGTGTGTGTGCGTGCGTGCGTGCACGTAGAGCGTGCGTGCACTGCACACGCAGTACTGACCAGTGTGTGTGTCTTTTCAAGTGTGATTTGGTCCTGCTTTTATCCATTGCTACACACACACACACACACACACACACAAGGTTTGGCATAGAAGGGCTGCGGCCACCGCTTAAAAAATAGCATAGGGCCTACTGAGACTGAGTAGTATGTGCATAGCATGTGATTTCAGATGCAGCCATTGTGTTGTGTGGTCAGAATATATATACTGAAGATGAACTGAGATGGTGCTGCTAATCTAAGCAACAGTTAAATAGTGTAATCTGGAGGGTGTTCAGGATGAGTTCAGGCTAGCGTTTCTGCGTGGGGGTTTCGCAGTAGCATGAGACTGACCTTACTTCCTGAGTCCTTGGGTCCACACTCTCCCTTGTCATACCACCATTTGTTTTTCAGTTTGTCTAAGACGCCTGCTTCGCTCAGTTTCAATACTGCAAGGTTTACCGGGGTTCTTCGCGTGTAAAAATAACATAAATAACATCATAGGTCATGTTATTTTATGTTATTAGTATAATTCACATTTGCATTGGAAAGTTTAGTCACACAAGAAGAGTAACGTCTTCAACAAAGAGCGAGTGACCTAGAGTGGGTCCCACTGAGTACATGTGTGTACGCTCGTTTTGTTGTGGGGCTGGGGGGAGCGAGGGGCTATA
Source organism: Protomyctophum parallelum (assembly GCF_964188405.1). Lineage (NCBI taxonomy): Eukaryota > Metazoa > Chordata > Actinopteri > Myctophiformes > Myctophidae > Protomyctophum > Protomyctophum parallelum. Next base: position 43,403,783 of record NC_139706.1, read on the forward strand.
GGGGCGAGCTACAGACATATGAGTGGGACCCCCCTTTGTCACTTCAGGTAACGCACCCATGCTGCCCCGGCTGTGCCTGGCCCCAAACGGACGTCAGAGGTCAGCACCGTGAAGACAGGAATATTGGCCACAGGCTCACTCTATACTGACGGGCAGTGAGAGACAGAGGGACAGCGCTGATGTTTTACAGCAATTTTGATCTACTGTAGTGGTTGTCGTAGTCTCTTGAATAAAATTCTGTTTCGTTTTTAGTCATAGTTTAGTCATCTGAAATATTTTAGTTTTAGTCTGGTTTTAGTAGTCTAAATACCATACGATTTTAGTTGACTAAATCTGCAGTTGATTTAGTCGACTAAAATGTATTTTGGTGGGTCGTGACTCGTGATGACGTTGAAATGTTTGATTCATACTCAGCTGTGTGCCAAAAATAGCAGAACTACAAGCTCACAACGTGTTTTAGATCAGCTATTTTTTGGAGAGCAAGCAATCAATCATAACGTTATTTATTTTAGTCCTACCGGATCTGCTTTCCACCACTACTTCCTCCCTAACATTTTAGATCTGCTTTACACCACTACTCCCTCCCTGCTTAAGCCTTACATGTCTTTGCGTGGCAAATAAGCTTGTAGAATCTTTGAACATTATGAATGTTTTAGAATTTCTGATGGTGCCTGGCTTTTTATTAGACTAAATTGCTATTGTTGTGATTGGTTGGTTGGGGAGAGATAAATCTGAACGTCTGAATTAATCAGCAATATTTGTCACAATATCTCATAGCTCATAATACGATAACATTTACATTTCAAAAGAGTCTGTGGAAAATGTAATTGATACAACATTTTTGAGGAATGCCAATCAATTTGAGAAAGATAAAGAATCTGAGTAGACAAAAAAAGAGAATAAAGAAAACTATAGCCTGCCAAGCTACAGTCGGTACAGGATTGTCTCTTATCTTAATTGGAAGTCTTTTAATCTTTTAGTCTGTATTAATTACATGTGGATACTATCATTTATTGATCTGCCATGGGCCTGCCATGAGCATGCAATATGCATGCATTTCACATGAACCGTTCTTTCAATTTCCATATGTTTATGTTCTTCTCTGCTGTCTCTCCGTCCTTCCCCTCCTCTCCCCAGAGCTGCCATCATATAGAATTTGACTCTGAGAGGATACAACATATCCTTTCGTAGTCAAATTAACACTTCAGATTTCACTGTCTTGCGTGGGGCAGAAAATATTCCTGCCTTTGTGGTACAATAATTCCTCTTTTTCTTTCATTCTATCTGTTTCTCACCTTTGTCATTCTCTCTCTGTCATACTGGGTAAAAATAATAAAAAAATGTGATTTAATCCTGGCCAAATCTCCCGTGGGACAAAAACATATTATAATTAAGGATGCTTTCTCCCAAGAAGGGAAAAAGCTCCGACTTATTATTTTTCACTTGGTGTTCATTTGAAAAAAAGTAATTTTCTCCTGAAATGAAACTATGAGCAACAGCCTTTGTCTGTCGTGGCTCACAGAGATCAAGCACCTCTCCTGTATCACTGTGACTGCAGGAATTAAAAGCCACCCACCAGGGACAAGAGATGTGACATTTGTACAGAAACTAATCCTTGACACTTGTGCGCTTGAGATGTCACTTTTGTTGCCCCCCTATATCCTCCCTAACCGCTTTGCGACTGTTTGCCAAGGGCAGATGCGAGCGTTACGTACATCCCCGGGGTGGTGGGTTGGGGCAGGGGGCTTGGGGGGGTGGGGGTGGGGGGGTAAAAGGGCCAGCTGGTGAGCCGGGTCCCACCCCCTCCCCCGATGGTGGGGTTGGGGATGGGCAGACAGTGAGGGCTAACCTTGGAATCCCCGCCCCCGCTGCCACACTCTCCTTTGTCATACCACCACTTGTTTTTCAATTTGTCCAACAGGCCCTGCTCGTTGAGCTTGAGCACGGCCAGGTTGACCGCGTTTCTTTAAAGAGTGAAGAAGGAAGGGGGACAAGATAGATAAGTTTGGTCAGAGCAGAGGAGGGAGGGAGGGATGGAGGGATGAGTGGAGCAGGGATGGATGGATGGATGGGGAGAGGGAGGAAGGATGCACAGAGGGAGGGATGGATGCAGTTCACAGCAAAAAGGAGAGGGGTGGGGGGAGGCAGGCTGAGGGAAGAAGATGGGTTAGTGGGAAAAAGATTCACCCTGGACAACTCTCTCTCTCTCCTCTCTCTCTCTCTCTCTCTCGCGCGCAGCGCTCACTCTCTCTCTCACCCACTCTCTCTCTCTCTCGACCACTCTCTCACTCTTGCGCACTCTCTCACACTCTCCTTTTCTCTCTCTCAAGACTTAGTCTTCGGCAGGTCAATGAGATCAAAATTATGTAATTGCAGCGCAAAATAAGTTTGGCGTTGGGTTCAGCAATTTATTTTATTTTCTAACTAGCCAAACACCCGCTGGCTGAACGTTGTGGGTGAATGGTCAGGCACTCAATGTGTTTATGATTTATATTGTCCCTGCTTTGGAATTGGGATGCTGCAGGTCCTGCAGGACGCAACTCAAATCTAGTGGGAGCGGGCAGTGTGTAAGTTGGTGTGGCTGGGAATGTGAGGTTCAAAAGAAAAGGTTACCCAAAAAGGTATATGCATCTATTTATTAACCACTTCAAACGAGACATAAACAATACGATTTCTGAACGAATCGGACCACTGAATGTACCGCTATTGTCTCTCCCCCTGTCCCTGTCTACCATGCAGTAGCATGTATTTCTCTCTGTCTTGTCTCTCTCCCTGTCCCTGTCTACCATGCAGTAGCATGTATTTCTCTCTGCCTCTGTCTCTCTCACTGTCCCCGTCTTCCAGGCAGTAGTATCATGTATTTCTCTCTGCCTCTGTCTCTCTCACTGTCCCTGTCTTCCAGGCAGTAGTATCATGTATTTCTCTCTGCCTCTGTCTCTCTCACTGTCCCTGTCTTCCAGGCAGTAGTATCATGTATTTCTCTCTGTCTCTGTCTCTCTCACTGTCCCCGTCTTCCAGGCAGTAGTATCATGTATTTCTCTCTGTCTCTGTCTCTCTCACTGTCCCTGTTTTCCAGGCAGTAGTAGCATGTATTTCTCTCTGTCTCTGTCTCTCTCACTGTCCCCGTCTTCCAGGCAGTAGTATCATGATTCATGTATTTCTCTCTGCCTCTGTCTCTCTCACTGTCCCCGTCTTCCAGGCAGTAGTATCATGTATTTCTCTCTGTCTCTGTCTCTCTCACTGTCCCCGTCTTCCAGGCAGTAGTATCATGATTCATGTATTTCTCTCTGTCTCTGTCTCTCTCACTGTCCCTGTCTTCCAGGCAGTAGTATCATGTATTTCTCTCTGCCTCTGTCTCTCTCACTGTCCCCGTCTTCCATCATGTACAGCCAGGTACAGTATGTCTGTTTGTCTTTGGCACCATGCACTATTATAATGGGTGGCTGGACGTGTGTCATCCACATTTTAGCATCTCGCTGATCATGTTCTTCATGCTGCTCGCATGTTAATGTCCCGCTAGTCTGCTGACTGAGGCCTCTTTTAGACGGGGACCATCTCCATATAACACGTCAAAGTCCCGTTGCGTTCTCATTTTTTCTTACCCTTTACACGAGAACGCACAAGTTATGATATAATGTGCTATTATGCTATACTGTCGCTAGGTGGCGATAACGGGCTGCCAAATAGACAGGTCACCCACGTACAAGAAGAAGACGCAAGCGGCGCAACACTGCTCTGGGCGCGCCACGGGATGATATATATTTATTAAATAAACGTTGCTGCCGCGGCTGCCGTCTATCACAACTTCACAAGGCTTTTTATTTACATCATGGTTTTACATTCAACATCGCTGATGAGCAGCACTTTGTAGGCGAGGAGGGAGGCTTGTTCAGGAACTCCATTATATCATAATGATATTGCTCTGCATCAATGTAATAAACATAGGCTATGCGCTGCCGCTGTGAGCCAATTAACGTGAGCCATGATGTCATAAGTTTTGCGGATTCACCGTTTTGCCTGTTTATATGGAGACCATAGGAAACGGTGTTCTCAAAGATTTGCACTCTGGGAGGCGTTTTCACTTCGATGCGTTTTCACCTCCTGAGAACACCGTTCTCGTCTAAATGACAGCGCTAAACGGTACTTTATTTTGCCGTTTTTTATGAACACCATCCTCGTGTAAATAGCACCTGAGTGTGGCTGAGTGTGTGTGTGTGCGCGCGTGTGAGTGTGTGTCATGTCACGTGTGTGAGTGTGTGCAATGCTGTGCATGCATGTGCACACGCAAGTTGTTCACAGCCCTGGGGAGGATGACCTCCACACACAAATCAGGGACACAGAACAAGGCCAAAATAACACGGTCATGCTGTGTGCATGACGTCCGTCACATTTGCCAAAAGAAGTATACACACACAAACACATGGGCCCCATTTGGACAGTGACGCACGACTTCAAGCTAGGTTTAGTTCACGCAGAAAATACTTACTTTCTATCAATTACACACCCCATGAAGCCTTGAATTCACTCAATTTGAGAGTGAAGTCAATTTGAGACTCAATGAGACTAAATAAGTACTTTTTGGTGTAGTTCAACCCCAAAAAGTACTTATTTAGTTTAAATGAATACAATTTGGTTCCGAAATAAATCGACTTATTTGTTCTATAATGGAGACGGTGTAAATGTATTCTGTGCTGCTGCGGCTTTTCTATAGTTAGATTTAGCACCCTCTCTCTTTCACATCTCTCTCTCTCTGTCTCTCCCTCTCTGAAAGGCTGTAATCAACAACGCTCCTCTCATCCCAAAAGGTTAATTGAAACTGTCTTGTTTGGTGTGTGTGTTGTCTTCGTTATGGTGTGGCCACCCACTTGAGTTAGGATTAAAAGCAATTAGGGTGACGCTTTATACTTAAAGGTATTATATTATAATCACATTGATACAATAACAACAATATAATTATAATGTGCTGGTCATAATACATTATAAACTCAGAATATTATAACTACCGTACTTATGAAGTGTCTTTATAACAGACACTTTATAACAAAGTCAGGAAAATATTTATAATGAGCGTTTAATATGAAGCTTCATAAGTACATTATAAATGCATTATGCATTCTACTATAATGCATTCTATGCTGCCACATGTGGAATGACCTACTAGTGTACCAAAACCCATTCAAGGTCTCGACTCCCTCCCCAAACTCAAAACTAACCTAACCTGACCTCAAAATACAACGTGGACACTTAGGTAGAAGCATCCTCTACCCCCCCGCCCCCACCCCTCATTCTCTGTACATTTTGATGCTACTGATTTATTTAAATTTTTTACACGATTATGTATTGTATTACTGATTAATTAAGCACTATGGACCACAATGGACACTAGCTCCCAGGGATTTTTTAGTTAGGCTTAATGCAAATTTGGTGACGTCGGTGTTCTACTGGTGAGGGGAGGAGAGGGGAGCGGGGGAAGGGGAGGTGCATGGGCTCATACATTATGTTGGTGAACCAATAGGAAGTCAATGTCGGATTCCAGCGCTAGTCTGTCCCGCCCCTCTATGAAAAGCATAGGTCTCTTTCAGGCTATAGGTTAGGATTAGTTAAGCCTTTTAGCATAACTGTACTATACCTGTACTGTTGACAAACGAGCTAATAGTTTTGAATCAATCAATCAATCAATCAATCAATCAATCAATCACAAACTGAGAGGTTTAGAGAGAGAACGTGTCCTCCAGGGTGGCCAAACAAGCAATGAACAATTACATCCAAAAAGGAGAGAGGTAAGAGTTATCACAATATAACATTCAGGTTAATACATTGATATTAATATAAAACAAAGCAAACGTTAAAATAAAATCTGTATCCATAACTAATCAAATTAATACCAGTCTACTATCCATAATCATCACAGACATTATTATAATCTCAAATAATCTCTCTAATTCTTGCAGGGCCGGCCTGACGTGCACATGCATTCCCAGCCACGTGCACGCTCTTGAAGGAAGGTTTTCCAGTGGTTGGGAGAAGCCAGAGACAGCCGTGGATAGTCCTGTGAATGTCACGGGGGGCCAGGAAAAAGGAACTATCCACCCGCTGTCTGTCACTTTTCCCACGAAAACGGAAAGACCTTCGTAACGCGTTGGAACAATGTAACGTGACTTGGATTCTAGGGGGACATCATTGCGTGACACACAGGGTGAAGTTATAGAACAGGATGTGAGTTGTGTTGTTTGAGTTTGTTTGGGTGAGGCATAAAATGTCAATATTCACTAACAGACTTGGAAAGAAAGAGAAGAGCTCATTAATCAGAATTTGTTGAATCTTGTCTTTCTACATTAGACACCAGTACTGTCAAGGAAAGGTGTATTCTTCCATTCTAACAAGCTAACAATACAATCGCCTAGTGAAGAAAACAAAACCAAACAATCAATACAACAATAATTCATATCTCAGAATCATATATTCTGCCACTGGAATAGTGAATTTGGAAAGGTAATCCAGTCTTCAACTCCCTTTCCTCGTCTTTTTCTTTAGTTTGTTTTAAGGGAAAAAAAGGAAATGCTGATGGTTTCTGCGTTTCGGTATACCCAATCGGGATTCGGAGGTCTTTTCAAAATGACCAGATGGGATCGACATTGGATGGATTCAAGTAGAATTCAATCAATATTTATTTTATGTTATTTTTGTAAATGGGATTTTTTTAAGTGGGATTTTTCATTTCGTGTTCAGTCCCCCCTTTGGCTAGGCCCCTCTACTTCCGGTTTTCTCACGTCCTGTTTCCTGTTCTTCTATAAATTCAACCCTTGTGGCTCTGGGTGTCATGGCAACAGTCAGGCCACAACCTGCAGTGGTAACACCAGGCTAATCACCATCATCATCATCATCATCATAAATACTAGCAGCATTATCATATATCTGTCACTGGGGATGGCATGAATGAGGACACAGTGGTTCCCAAAGTGAGGTCTGGGGACCCCCAGGGGCCCGGTGGTTCCAGAGAGTCCCCAGTATAATTATTAATTTGGCTTCAATATTTTACACTTTGGCTATTCAAAAATAGCAGATCTACAAGCTCTCAATGTGACACGTTGTGAGCTTGTAGATCAGCAATTCTTTTTTAATTGTTGAATTTTGGTGAAATTATGGAATAACTTGGAATACAACGCAAAAACCTCTTACAGAGGTCCCTGGCACTTAACCCATTCTGACCGGGCACCAATTTTGGTGTCAGCATCATGTTATGCTTTAGCTATTTAAAAATAGCAGATCTACAAGCTCGTATCGCGCCACCGAGTGGCGCGATACGAGCTTGTAGGTCTGCTATTTTTGAAAAATCGAAGAGCGACTGACATTTTTAGAATCTGATCTCAGGTCAGAATGGGTTCATCAGACCAGTGTGTGTCCGGCGGAAACCTCGTATGAATCTGATCTCAGGTCAGAATGGGTTAAACCTTTTCAGATGGGGGGGGGGGGGGTCCTTGACATGAAAACGTTTGAGAACCACCAACATAAGAGTCAGGACGGAAGACAACATGTACAGATTTACCTGTAAGGTGTTCCTGCGGAGAAAAGGGGGGGTTATGACGAGAACACAGCAAGGCAGGGACAGAAAGGACGAAGGACTGGAGGGGACAAATGAAACAGGAAGACAGCAACAGAACAACACAGCAAGGCAGGGACAGAAAGGACGAAGGACTGGAGGGGACAAATGAAACAGGAAGACAGCAACAGAACGACACAGCCATGGAGCTAAAGGGCCTCTATGTCAACAGGAGGGTAAAGATACAGATTGGTGCTGTCGAGTGGAAACCTTGTATATCCAAACTGTTCCTTATTTATTATATATAAAAGTAAATAGTGAAAATAGCCGATCAACAAGCTCACAGCGGGTCCCATCGAGACCTGTTGTGATCTTGTAGATCTGTTATTTTCACTACTCTTGTATGACAAAGCAGGATATTACAACTAAATATGGAGATAGGTTTCTGCCCGACAGCAAATTAGTGGATGTGTGATAAGAGCATCACAAATGAAAGACAGAGAAGTCAAGAAATGCCCAGAAAGGAACATTGTCTCATACCCACTTCCCAAAACACACACATATCAACCACCGTCGTGTGAAAACCTCATATCTCCACTTTCAACCTTTTTCGATTTCTTAAACTGGAAGGCGGCACGTTCCTATAGTCTCATTAACGGCAATCTAAAAGTCAATAAATGTACCGTAATTTCCGGACTATAAGCCGCACCTGAATATAAGCCGCACCAGCCAAATTTAGGGAAAATCCCATATACAAGCCGCACCGGACTATAAGCCGCATCGGACTATAAGCCGCAGCTACGTTAGCTCAGAGCCTGAGATGGCTCTGCGTTAGCTGTAAAAACCGCACCGTTGTATAAGCCGCAGGGTTCAAATCATGGGTAAAAAGCCGCGGCTTATAGTCCGGAAATTACGGTAGTGTAAATATAAAAACAAACATCAGACGGGAAAACCTAAGACCCTTAATACTTGGAAAACGTCCTGACTCTCTCTTTTGTACCCAGCCGGAGATACAAGGCTTCCCTATGACAGTGGCGATACACATCACATCAATAGACATCCACTGGCATTAAAAACTACACAGTAGGGTAGATGGAATACCATAGCAATAGTATACAGTATGGCCCGTGTGCGGGTTACTGCATCCTATTGTTACACTACTCCACCCACCTTAACTGTGAGCCTTTTGGGGTGGCGATCCCGTAGCCTTTAGAGTCCAGGTTGCCCCCGACTTTCATGGTGTCGCAGGGCTTGCGCTGCTCCGTGTACTCGTTCATGGTGGCCTCCAGGAGGAAGGCGTACTTCCCCTTGGACTTGCGGACGCGCGCCACGCCCTCGGACGTGGTCTTGGTGAAGACTGTGGGCTCGGCCGACTTCATGTACGACCACATCTTCTCGTAGACGGCGATCTTGGACCGCTGGGGGGGGAGAGGCAAGCGAGAGAGAGAGAGGAGTTAAGGAAGATCAAAAGTGAGTTTGTGTTTCATTTAGAGAACTCTAAATTGTGTGTGCTTATGTCCTTGTATAGCCTCGGGAAGCCTGGGGTTAGGGCCCAGGAAATCTGGCCTATAGGAGTGGGAGTGAACCTTGTATTTTCTAACCAATCAGAGTGCAGAGGGGCGTCGTTCCAAATTTGGTGACCACTGTGTTCTCCCGGGGAGGCGAGGGATGGAATATGACAAATCTGACTGATACATCTTGATCACATGACGAAAGACAGAGTTTGTGCCAATTTGTGTCAGTTATTGACAACATTTGTAGGAGTAGTAGCAAAATATGTTTTTTGCTACTATACGTGTCACGAGGCGTGAGGGACTGACGGCCATATATGGTGGTGTGACATGTCACGAGGCGTGAGGGACTGACGGCCATATATGGTGGCGTGACGTGTCACGATGTGTGAGGGACGGACGGCCATATTATGGTGGTGTGACACTGTGTGACACAAGCGTGAGTGGAAACTGTTCTGAAATCTATCTGTCTTTCTTATTACAGACTGTCGTACTGTGGATACGTTACAATGCATTCTACTGGGCTTCTGCCTACTCTACACGCGCTGTGTGTGTGTGTGTGTGTGTGTGTGTGTGTGTGTGTGTGTGTGTGTGTGTGTGTGTGTGTGTGTGTGTGTGTGTGTGTGTGTGTGTGTGTGTGTGTGTGTGTGTGTGTGTGTGTGTGTGTGTGTGTGTGTGTGTGTGTGTGTTGGAGAGTGAAAATAACAAGGCAGCGAGTCAAACTGTCATCTTTTCCAAAAGCCTTCTGTTATTCCCTCGCTCCTCTTCTCTTCCATGCAGTGATAAAGTGTTGTTCTCTCTCTCTCTCTCTCTCTCTCTCTCTCTCTCTCGCTCACGCACTCACGCGTGTGTGTGTGTGTGTGTGTGTGTGGCATGTGGAGCCCTGGCTTAATGCACAGGCCTTAAGTGCTCCACGCCTGCACCCCTGGGCACCAGGCTCTGGGGGCACCAAATGCCTCGGCAAAGATGAAAGAAGATGTACTATTGCAAGTAACAGTGCCGGCGTATTGTCCAGGGCCTGCTGTCGTCTATAATGTAGTGGTGAAACCGTGACGGAACACATCAGCAGCACCCCTCACCCCACTGTTATAGGTCTTCACAAGAGAATAAGTTGGTTTGCCTCCTCCCAAACATCCCCAACACTGTTTGAGTGTAATCTATGTTAATCATGTATGTTTTATAATTTCAATCTCAATGTTGTTTGAGAATTTGTTATGAATGCAGAATGGAGAGAATCAATTAATGAATGCCTTTATTGCAGACTCAAGGTCATGTACATGTTAGACAGGCATTTGCGACAGTTATAAATTCAGGCTTTTAAGCCAATGTAAGGCTTAGCCAATGTAAGGCTATAGAGGAGTATATATAGTGCAACTCTTCACAGGGTTACTGATGATGCTATGCACAGACTTATCCAAGCGACACATGAATCTATGCATTAAGTTCCGGAGAACAGCTTGAAAAGTATTGACTCTTGCAGCCACAAACATTTCACTCGCACTGCACCATCTAGGCCTTTTGAGAGAGAGAGAGAGAGAGAGAGAGAGAGAGAGAGGGGAGAGAGAGAGAGATTCACTAGTGCATGACGGACACCTATTGTCACAATCTGCCTTCCGTGTGTTGTTTTTGTTGTTCTTGAAACTTATTCTGAAGTTATGCTATGGTGTTCTTGAATATTATTTTGAAGTGATGCTTTGTGTTTCCTGTTTTCCTTTGTAGTTGGTTCCTGCCTTGTCTCACCTTCCCTGATTTTTTGTTCTTTGTTTCACCTGTGTCTTGTTTTTCCCCGGCCAATCCTTGTGTTGATTTGATTTGAGTTCACCTGTGTCCTGTTCATCTTGTGCCTATTTAAACCCTGTGTTTGGTTGTGTTCTCTGTTGGATTATTCTTTATTGTCTTGTAAACCTGAGTTCCAAGTCTGTTTGTTTGATGGTGTTGCTCTCCTGCAAACCTCTGTTAAAAGAAACTTCCACTTGATTCTGACTTCCTCGCATTTGGGTCCTACTTGGATCACATCCTGACACCTATACGCCATAATAGTCACTCATGTCCAAATGAACATGTTGCCCACACCATAGAATCCTCCCTTCATTCGCCCCCTCTCGCTCCAGCCACATTTAGGAGAGGTAGAATGCTATCACATGAATTACCTGGCCGTTGGGTATAGGGGGATGGTAATTTTTTACCATTGATGAATGCCTATTCATCCATGATTAGTGGCTTCAGATGCACAAGGGTACAATAATCCATCACCCAAATCACATTAGGAATCCCAGCAATCTCATGAAATTATCTCTTAATCAGTTTGCTGAGCAACATTATGCAGGAATTGGATGTAATGCAGAGAAAGGGACTTGTTAGACATTCAACACTGCTGGCACCGTTCTGCTAATGCATTGTCGAAACAGAAATCTTGTATCTCCATATTTCAACTTTTTGAGAGGCCCTCCAATGCATGGCTTTTGAAGATTATGTTACATGGCTTGGCAGTCAAATCTATGGGATTCAGAATGACGAAACGTCAACCAGGTGAATCTTTGACTGGGAGCCCTGCAAAGCCACAGTGTGCAAATTTTATTTTTTTGCGTGACACAGAGAGCCAAGAATACAATAATGTGTCAGGGGGTTTTCCTCCATAGTCTGTTATTGTTAAAAGTAACTATATGCAGTGTAACTGTTTATCAAACTTAGCACTGAAAGCTAATGAAAACAATTAATTCTATTTCAAAAATGTTTTCTGAGGGCGATGTGACCAGAAATACATGTGTTCATATATTGTAGCATTTATCTCGCTATAGTTCTACTGAAACTGCAACTCTTGTGAACCCCTCTTTGTAGAATTTATTGTAGTATTTAAAGTACTGCTAAATATTGTAGGCCTATATAACCCATTCTGAACGGGCACCCATTTTGGTGTTGGCATCATGTTATGCTTTAGCTATTGAAAAATAGCAGATCTACAAGCTCATATCGCGCCACCGAGTGGCGCGATACGAGCTTGTAGGTCTGCTATTTTTGAAAAAAATCGAAGAACGACTGACATTTTTAGAATCTGATCTCAGGTCAGAATGGGTTCGTCAGACCAGCGTGTGTCCAGTGGAAACCTCGTATGAATCTGATCTCAGGTCAGAATGGGTTAAAGTACTGCTAAATATTGTAGGCCTATATAAGCAGTGTGATAAAGCATCAGGGTTGTTATTCATGTGTTGTGATGCATTGTGAGCTTGTTGATCCATTGTGAGCTAGCTCAGCTGTTATCAATGAGGGACAGAACATCCTATGACTCTGCTTGAGCTGGGTTGGGGTAAAGTGGTGATAACATAATGACACTGCATGCAAGTATCTGACAATATGTTGATGAGGCGGTAGTACTTTATTTCTAAAAATATATAAGGTTTTCTTTATTTCCTGAAAAAAAACATATGTAGTTTTTGTGTAGAGTTTCTGTGGTTTCTGCCCGAAAGCAGAGACATACAGAAGGTTTCCTCCTTACAGCAACGCTGTCTTTGAGTGAATATGTGGCTGCATATAGTCGCGGTGGGCAGAAACCTTGTATCTCTCAATAGTTTCACACTTTATGTTTCGTTTCGTAATACAATGCTTCATTATACAGTGATGGGCCAGAGTCATGTACAATCTACAAGCTCACAACGGGGCCGCTGTGAGCTTGTAAAACGTCTCTAAAATATATACCGTATACATATTATATTAACCCATTCTGACCTGAGATCAGATTCATACGAGGTTTCCGCCGGACACACACTGGTCTGATGAACCCATTCTGACCTGAGATCAGATTCTAGAAATGTCAGTCGCTCTTCGATTTTTCAAAAATAGCAGACCTACAAGCTCGTATCGCGCCACTCGGTGGCGCGATATGAGCTTGTAGATCTGCTATTTTTCAATAGCTAAAGCATAACATGATGCTAACACCAAAATGGGTTCCCGTTCAGAATGGGTTAAAAAACATACAATGTTTGCACCCGACATCGTCGATATGTCAGATTCTCTGACTACACTGCAGCACAAGTCCAAGCCGGGACATCATATCATAGCCGATCGTCAAACGCGATCTCGTCAAATCGACGTCAGATTGGTACGCGCCGAGCGCTGCGTGGAAGTGATCGGCCACTTTTCTGTCGTGCACTTGCTTGATAAACGAGGGCCATATGTGTGCTAGTGTGCGTTTACCCCTGTGATTAAGTGTCTTTGAGTGGGTGCTTGATTACGTATGTGTGTGTGTGTGTGCGTGTGTGTGTGCGTGTGTGTGTGTGTGTGTGCGTGTGTGTGCGTGTGTGTGTGGTGTGTGTGTGTGTGTGTGTGTGTGTGTGGGGGGGGGGGGGGTGTATCACGTTCCAGGTTCTTTAACAATAAGCGTCTGAGGAGAGGGAATGGATGATGCAAGTCACCTTCAGGCTCCACCACCGAACACAACAGAGCACTGAGGAAAGATGCTTTAGTGGGAGAGACGTGTGCGCACGCACGCACACACTTCCATGGATACACATACAAATTGGATGCACAATGCACATACATCCACACACATATTCATGGTTGCATGTATACTCACACACACACACACACACACACACACACACACACACACACACACACACACACACACACACGATAATTAATGGTGGTGAATCCCCCTCAGCTGTGGGAGAGTAAATTGCTTTTTCACCCTCCACAGATTTCAGCTGCTCGTTATGTTGATGGTGCCAGAGTGTGTGTGTGTGTGTGTGTGTGTGTGTGTGTGTGTGTGTGTGTGTGTGTGTGTGTGTGTGTGTGTGTGTGTGTGTGTGCGTGCGTGTGTGTGTGTGTGTGCGCAGGGGGAGACTTTTGGGGTTTGAGCACCCCCCCTTTTGCCTCAAACTGCTCTTATGCTGCCCAACATCCTTGGCCATTTTCATTTTGACAAAGTATTGCTTATTGTACTGTCCAATGACATATTGTGCACATCTTGCTCCATCAGCATAAGACATCCAATGTAGGCATTTCTGATGAGAAATGGCACGACACAAGGTGTGTGTGTGTGTGTGTGTGTGTGTGTGTGTGTGTGTGTGTGTGTGTGTGTGTGTGTGTGTGTGTGTGTGTGTGTGTGTGTGTGTGTGTGTGTGTGTGTGTGTGTGTGCGTGCGTGCGTGTGTGCGTGTGTGTGTGTGTGTGTGTGTGTGTGTACGCTCACGCTGCGTGTCTGTGCTTGTACAGTGGGTGTGTACTACTATTCAATTTTGTATTCCTGATTATCCTCCGTGTAGCAATAAACCCTTATGTCCCAGAGCTGTCCTGTATTCATGATTTGCGGAGTGTTATTTGGAGAGAAAGTGCACAGCAAAATCTTTATTCTGATGCTGTAAAATATGGACCACTTTATTTTCAATCTCACACTAACACTACTATTATATAGCTCGTCAAGATTTTATTAAGCAACGCCATCTTTTCCAATTAATATCGTTGATGTTATGTGGACAGCAACAAAGTGCATTTATTTGAGTTCTGTACTTAAGTGCATTTATTTATTTTTGGATTGACTCGTGTACTTTGAGTATTTGTGTTTTTGGATAGGCCCTACTTATGACACAAGTATTTTCAAAATCACATTACACTTCTGACTGCGCTACAGCCGCTACTGTACATTAATAGGAAGGGGAAAAATTACATAATTATAACCACTTAAGCCCTATTTCAGATATCTCAGTCTGAGGAATAGCTTTTGGCTCCAAAACGTCACCTCTTGGTGGTAAAAAAAAAAAAAACAAGTTTGGAGCATGGATCCATGCTCCAAACTGTTTGGAGCATGGATCCATGCTCCAAACTGTTTGGAGCAACACTATGTGTACGTGCTTACCCTGAAGAACTCTTTGGTGGAGCCTGAGTCCAGCGTCCCGTAGGCGATCTCGGTCTGCTTGGCCAGGTCCTCGGCGCTCTCGATGGGAGACACCATCCTCTCCACGGTCAGGAAGGCAGCCAGGTTGGCCGTGTAGGACGAGATGATGATGAGGGTGAAGAACCACCACACGCCTCCCACGATACGCCCTGACAGTGACCTGCATGGCAGAGAGATATACATTATACTGCTGTTACATTCAAACTTTTTATTTTGTTTTGTAAATTAACGCCCTACAGAGTCACACAGAAGCATCAAAAGTAGTAGATCCACAAGCTCGAAGAGTGTAGCGAAGCGACGCGTTTTGAGCTTGTAGATCTGCTACTTTTGCTGTTTTTTTATTTGAATCCTGAAGAGTTTGGACATCGAGGTTTCCACCCGACAGAGACGATCAACATCGTTGTTGTAAGTCTGTCTCTACCTCTTGGATTTAGGCTCTCTGCACCTTCGTGTCTCTGCACCTTTACCTCTCGTGTCTGTGTCCTCGGTGTATACAGTAATTCTCAACACCTGCAGCAGTTTATACGCTGATCTGGCATCACGGACAATACAAGCCGTTGACATGC
Organism: Protomyctophum parallelum; assembly: GCF_964188405.1. Taxonomy (NCBI): domain Eukaryota; kingdom Metazoa; phylum Chordata; class Actinopteri; order Myctophiformes; family Myctophidae; genus Protomyctophum; species Protomyctophum parallelum. The sequence goes on from NC_139706.1 coordinate 43,419,289, forward strand.
GGTTAACAATGCAAATCTGCACTGGACTCTGGCTGGACTTCAGCAGCCCCTAATCCCTCTTCAAGAATGCACTCCCAACCCCCTGGAATGACGGAAGATATCCTAGAAAAGCTTCCCCACAAAATTGCCTGCGTCACCAACTCAACCACTTTAATAACAGCAATTGAAGCTGCTGCAGCTCTTTTTATTTTCTCCTTATGCTTACCCCTGCACGCACGCATGCGTTGTGTGAGTAGAGTAGGTGAAGTTGAATGATATAACACTAAACATTTGTTTATACCTCTATTAGGTTGACAATAGAGACGCATGATGGGTGAGAGAGAGAGAGAGAGAGGAGAGAGAGAGAGAGAGAGAGAGAGAGAGAGAGAGAGAGAGAGAGAGAGAGAGAGAGAGAGAGAGAGAGAGAGAGAGGGAGGTGCATTGTGGGTATTGTCAGTGGGTCTCAACACATTTCAAAGCAACATGGAGTCTCATTAGCAAGAAAACAGATTTTTCAAATAAATAAAATATTCTATGTTCATACAATGACAGGGAGGACTAGGGTATTAATGAATTCAGGGCCTTACCATTGTTGGCAGAGTTAAATAGGCCCCCGGTGGAGCGATAAAGAATAACAAAAACAATAATGGTTTCGTTGGCTTTCATATTTCAGCTATTATAATTATGGGACCGGGGGAAACAGACCAGAATAGGACTCGAAAAGTCACCCCCAGCACCCGTCCTTCAAAGACGTTTAAAATAATATGCCTGTTGAATACAAGTACTGTAACAATGTTGTACTTACTGGAGTATATATATATATATGATATATACACACACACACACACACACACACACACACACACACACACACACACACACACAAGGCCTGCCCTACAAACTTAGTTGCCCCTCCCCCCCCCCCCCCCCCCCCCCAGCACAACACAACGCAAGGTGACAGCTTGTATGTACATTTCGAAAATATTTGATGTACGCTGAAGTGGGCTTATGTACCGTATAACATGTATCTCCACGAATGTATCTAGGCTAATACAATCAAGAAATGCCTCTATTGAAGCCCATTATTTTCACAAAGGAGGCCTAAACATAAAGCATGTATATAAAGTATTTAACGAATAGTGATACATTGTGATGTATCTATTAGCATTGTAGCGTGTGTGTGTAAGGTTTAACAATGAACTTTCCTCGTTACCATTGTTTGTAACGCCTCTAAACAACAGCTCTAATTATTGACGAGTGCATGTGTGCAGTAGATCATCACGGTTATTAACGGTTAACCGGTTATTGGCATTAAAAAGGTGGAAGAAGAGCAGCTATAAAGATGCTAATGTGGACAGTGGCTGTATATGTTTAGTATACTAACAGTACAAA
>NC_139706.1:43420859-43428359 GCF_964188405.1 Protomyctophum parallelum
GTGTGCGTGTGCGCGTGTGTGTGTGCGCGCGTGTGGTACAGCGTCAACAGGGCGGTGCCATATAATGCACCCATCCAAACATTACATAAAGTATACCTTTGCATGTTTACACGCATCCTCAACCATTTAAGACCACAATATAGTGAGGTGGAGACAGAGGGAGACATGCTGACCACAACACAGGAGATGATTAAAAACATATACAATAGAATGTCCTTGACGTGTGTGTGTGTGTGTGTGTGTGTGTGTGTGTGTGTGTGTGTGTGTGTGTGTGTGTGTGTGTGTGTGTGTGTGTGTGTGTGTGTGTTATGATGCATTTCATGCGCTCACGCAGTGTCATAGCCTTGGGGGAAAGAGGTGTATAAAACTGTGGTGGTTGATGTAGCGTGCCTGTGATGGAAACATGTGTGTGTGTGTGTGTGTGTGTGTGTGTGTGTGTGTGTGTGTGTGTGTGTGTGTGTGTGTGTGTGTGTGTGTGTGTGTGTGTGTGTGTGTGTGTGTGTGTGTGTGCATGAGTGCGTGCGTGCGTGCAGTGCATGCGTGCGTGCATTTGTATGCTTGTATTACTACCACATTTATATAAAGTATAGCATAATTAGAAAAATATATCATTTTCCTGCTCCTCACAAGAGGAATGGTTGTTTTATGGTTACATGTTTTTAGACTCATGAAGTCATGGGCTTAGACATGAACTCAGACTTAGGAGCTGGAGTTTTCAAAATGTGATACTATCTTGATCTACAAGCTCACGACGCGTTGCAATTCAATGTGTTGTGAGCTTGCAGATCGACACATTTTCAGTTAATTTTTTCTCCATTCGTTTATCTTTTTTAGCCATTTTCAATGGTGTCCTAAAATATTGATGTCCTCACAAGTATGGAATTGTGTGCATGCATGCGTGTGTGTGTGTGTGTGTGTGCGTGTGTGTGTGTGTGTGTGTGTGTGTGTGTGTGTGTGTGTGTGTGGCTGCATGCGTGCGTGTGTGTGTGTGTGTGTGTGTGTGTGTGTGTGTGTGTGTGTGTGTGTGTGTGTGTGTGTGTGTGTGTGTGGCTGCATGCGTGCGTGTGTGTATGCGTCAGGTATGTTGATATGCAACAGGCAAGTCAGAGTCTAGCAGGCCATGGATCATCTATGATAGGCAGCAGATTGCTTCCACTATCCTATGTGGAGGAGATTGATGCACGCTGTCACACACACACACACACACACACACACACACACACACACACACACACACACACACACACACACACACACACACACACACACACACACACACACACACAGTCTAAAATTATCGCTGCTGCCTGGGATAAAGAGGTATGTGTTGCAAGTGTGAGTCCATGTGTGTGTGTGTGTGTGTGTGTGTGTGTGTGTGTGTGTGTGTGTGTGTGTGTGTGTGTGCGCGCGCGTGCGTGCGTGCATGCGTGCGTGTGTGTCAAGGTTTCTGTATACAGGCCACTGGCTGACTAGAATCTTAATTTATTTCTTACTATATATTGGTTATCATAACAATTCTTATTGGGCTTTTAAATAAAGTAACACAACATGTAGATTTACAACCATTCAAATATCTAGATATATTTCTTTATAAGAACATAAATTGACTGATGAATCAAAGTGTTTCACAAGAGCCTGCTGTCTGCTATAGTAACCCCCCCCCCCACACACACACACACACACACACACACACACACACACACACACACACACACACACACACACACACACACACACACACCGCAGGCCTGAGTTGCATGTGGCGACAAAGCCGACATCTCTTGGCACATTTTCTTGGAAATGAATGATTGGATTTAGAAAAGCTTTGACATAAATATAACATAGAGAGCAGCGCAAAAAAAGATCAATGTATTGATTTCATCACAAAAGTGGCTCAATGAAAGATAAAGCCAAGCTGTCATCGTCAGATAAACTCATATCGCTGTAGCTAGAAGTTGTACAACATATCACAAAATTACATCAATCCCTTGCAATGAGTGACTTTCTTGCTTATCATTACTGTTGGGTAGAAACCTATCACGTGTATCTCCATAGCTTTAAATGAATGATGTTGATTGTACTACCGCACACAAAAAAAGAAACGTATAGCAGAACGGCAAAGTCGAAATGCGTTTCGAGCTATTTTTGAATAATGAAAAGTAACTCTCATATTAGGTTTCCACCCGACAGAGGCAATATCTATGTATATCTAATAGTGACATGGAGAGAGCGGAGGGGAAATGTGATGGAAGGACTTGATGAAATGTTGCAGGCAAAGGGACTTATTTTGGTATCATCAAACTGTGAACAACATAAAAAAAAAGGAAAGAAAATAATGCACGTCATCGCCTAATCACACTTATTTTAGATAATCTCAATTATTTAGCATAATTGTCATAAGTATAGACTATAGAGCCAAAGGTGAAGTATTGAGGATTAAAGTGGTTCCCTTAACATTATAGTAGTTATCACCAGTACAACATATGGAATGTCAGAACAGGTCAGCTCCATATATGGAGATCTAAGGGTGGTAGGGCCGGGCCTTCATTTTCGGGCCTGTTGAGAGCTCTAGTTTTCGCCGGCTGCCGGGAAGGCTGCACACAGAACTTTGGGGCAGGCCCGTCTAGACCTGCCCCAAAGTTATTTAAAGTTTTAAACTTTAAATGGACAGTCGAAAGGGAGACATCGAAGAGGAAGGATGGATAGGGAAGGATCACATTGCCGTATATGGGCTTAATATCCCTGATGATGTCATAGTGATGTCACGAGACCTGGGCACAATATGGGGGTTTTCCCATGTATGGGACTTTTCATATCATCCCTGATGATGTCATAGTGATGTTACGAGTCCTGGGCACAATATTGTGAGCAACGATTGTCAGTGACAGATTGAGTGACGTGAAACGCAAGGTTTCATAGTTAGAAAAAATTTAAAATTTAAAAATTTAAAAAAATTACATAAAATGGGATCTCTCTGGGTGTGTGTGTGTGCGGCTGTGTGCGCACATGCATGTTTATGCCTGTGGCAGTTGTAAAGATCAGAAACTATACAGTAGGCCTAGCTAAATTCCCATTTTATTCCAAATGGCGAGGACTGCTAATAATTATTTGTAAATCCAGGCCTACTCAGAGAACATGGGCCCTGGTTAGAATAGCGCACATGCACGCACACGCACACGCACACGCACACGCACACGCACACGCACACAGCACACGCACACGCACACCACACACACCACACACACACACACACACACACACACACGGAGTGATACAGAGTACAGACTAGAGTTTGTGACTCTCCATTAGTGGTTACACACAAGGCAATCAATATTTAGTGTTGGGTTCTTATCATCCACGAATATGCACTCCCACGGTGTGTGTGTGTGTGTGTGTGTGTGTGTGTGTGTGTGTGTGTGTGTGTGTGTGTGTGTGTGTGTGTGTGTGTGTGTGTGTGTGTGTGCGTGCGTGCGTTTGAGGATTGTATTGTTTTGTCTCCCTATATGCGCACCTGCCTGCCCTGCATGCACGTGTGCGTGCACGTGTGTGTACGCTTGGGAACATCTTTTCACCACCATTGATTCAGTTATGACAGCTTATACGATTCCGCCGACAGCCCTATGACATCTACACAATGGATGGTATATACCTGTTGGCAATAATACTGGCAAGTGGCCAGCTGTGTGCGTGCGTGCGTGTGCACGTGCGTGTTTGTGTGTGTGTGTGTACTGTGTACAAAAAAAGCAATCAGACCTGTATGATTACTACAGGGAATCTACGGGAGTCAGATACACTGAACAATACGACAGCGTGTAAACACAGGACACCAGGACACTATCTCAGCTCGTGTTCACCACATGGGGGTACAGTATGCCTACAGTACGTGCAGCCTATGCGCTGCATTCGCGCCGCATAGAGAGCATGCAGGTCCGCTATTCTCGCCGCGTGACATCGTTGCGGCGTGACGGCATTTTCACCCGACAGGTTCGATGGTACTGGGATGGCCCAGGCGGTTAGCTCAACCGTCAGGCTGCTAGCCTGACGGCGTGCCGCGGGTTCGACTCCCGATCCCGACGGCCTTTGCCGTCTTCCACCATTTCCTGTCTACTTTCAACCTATCAATAAAGAGAAGCCGGGATGATCGGTTTATTTTTCAAACACAGTTCTTATATGAAACGACCTAAAATCCCCCTATGGGGATTTCAACCTGCGTCTGCGCGCCTGTGTCAGACTTCAGTGCTCTATAGTTGTTATTATTAGTCACATTAATACTTTAATACTTTTCCTTGTTGCAATATTCATAGAACACAGACTTTACCACTTTCAAATGGTTTCAAAAAGTTGACAAAAAAAGCCGATCTACAAGTTCACAACATGATGTGTTAATAATAATCTCTGAATAAGGAGATAGCGGTACAAGGTTCCTCCCCGACAGGGACAGTATATATCTCTATTGATTTCTGTCTGTGAGATACTGAGATATCATTTGGTTGCACAGAGGCAGAGAGAGAGAGACTTTGACTTTTTATAAAACCCTTTATTTACAAACTAAAAAAAAAGCAACAATCGCTTGTTTTCAATCAAACATTCATGTCGTTGACCAAGGGCATTTTACCAAAACATAAAATAACATCAACTGAACAGATCGTTATTCATTCAACACCATTTTTGCACTAAACTAATGCAGAGGGTTCATCCAGTGACATGCTGCTGCTGCCCCTGAAACCCCCCCCCCTATACACCGAGTCCTCTGCACACCCAGCCCGCCTCTGGGCACAACACAACGCAAAACAACAGTACAGTACAAGGTCATTTTCATTTTCAGTGTCCTTCATAGACCGTTTTCCGCTGCACAGTTCTGGGAAGCAACCCACACGGCAGGATGATATCAGCCCCAGCAGATCAGCTAATGCTCCTGCATCAGCAAGCTTTGACCAGCTATATCTTTCCCTTCCAACCAGAGGCCCGTCTGAGAATCAGAGCCTACACGCAGCAGGCTCCAGCCGCTCCACCATTGTCCAGTCAACCAAAGCCAACCAAGCTCACAAGTGGCCGGCTGTATCATTGTCCAGTAAATCTTCATGTCCAAATAAAGACAAAACCAAGTGCAAAAGAGGACCCCAGCGCACAGAAAGGAACCCAGCGGCACCACCACCATCACGCTAGCCTTTTCAAGGCTTTTTCAATTTCCAATTCCGCATCAACCTCAGCACCAATTTCCTCATTCTGAAAATCTCTTGCTTGGTAAAGCATACTCCTTCTGTTAACTTCATGTTTTGCCTGGCAGCCAGCACAAAACTCTTCACATCTGGGAAGTACTTTTCAATTCGGATGAGTCTCATGTTTTTTGTTTTCAGCAAAAAACGTTTCATTTCTGACACCCCATAGGCATTTTTCTTTATTTTTTCACATATTTCATCATCGCTCAACCCAACCACAAGTACTATCTTCTGTATTGAGTTCTCCTTTCTCCTTTCTCCTCCTCGAGTTCTTTTCCTCCTCAGCCCCCATCTCCATGTCAGCTACTGTAGCCCCTCCCTCCTCCACTTGACTGACAGGAGGACTACTGTCCTCTTGGGAGCTCGTGTCAGCCACAGGTTCAGCATTAACCACTTCTCCTTCACCTCCACTGTTTTCCTGCTGCTTATTTACTTCCCCCCCTTCATCTCCACCTGTTTCCTCCTTCATCTTCACCCACAGCACCACCCCATTAACGTTTCCCATCTCCTTTTCAACATTTTCCCCCCATTTTTCCCCCAGGGGTTTCCCCCCGCCCTCCCCTGGTAGCATTGCTTGTCCCCTCGCCAGGGTCAACAACCCTCTCTGGACAGGACCTTATTAGGTGCCCTTCCACCCCACAGCCAAAACACTTCGTGTTCTCAGTTGTAGCAAAGAGAGTGTATTCGAAATGTCCACTTTGATCTTAAGCTGTAATCAGCTCTTTACTACTGTTTCTCAAAATCATGAACAGCATTCTCCTGTGAGAGAAAGCAACATGTCGCAACTCAGGTGATTTACACCCTGACGGGAGCTTTTTGATCGGCGACACCACATTCCCAAACTTGGTCAACTCTCTCACTATCAGCTCATCGTCAATGAATGGGGGGGACATTGCGAGTGGCGTTGCTTTCACAAGCGTGTCCTTAACTACAACGCCACTCTCAATTACAGCGTTTGCTTTATTCGTCCCATCGACAAAAATTACAACGCCACCGTTCATCCTGGCAGCAGATTAACGCTAGCGGGTCCGACTACTGTCACGGTCCGTGACATGTGTTATGATTTTCTAGTGTTCCTTGTTCCTAGTTTGTGTGTTTTAGTGTGTACTCTTATTTTGTAGTCTTGTTCCTGTGTTTCCTGTCTGCCTTGTTTGATGTCACCTGCCTTGTCAGTTGTGTTCACCTGTGTCCTGTTTTCCCCTGCCTTTATATACTCCCCATGTCTTTCAGTTCCTTTGTCAGATTGTTATTGTAAGTCTCGGTGTGTTCTGTTCCTTCGTGGTTGAATAAATCTGTTATATTTGAGATCCTCTGCCAACTACTTTCGCGACCGCTAAACTACAGTCCTCTACAGAACACGGGAAAGCTGGTGAGATCTTAAAGCCGTGCTTCCTTGTCAGAGTTGTGAAAGCCATGGCGACGCCGACAGCCGTCAGCGCGCAGCAAACACAAAACCACCAACAGCAGTTTAAACACTAGCCCACCAGTGCATAACTGCAAAAAACCAAAACTAGAAAGAGCAATAGACAGAGTATAGATAGAACAAACACTCACTCCGTAGATAGACTCACTCCACACCACCACCCCACACACGCTCGCACATGTGCACGAGAGAGAGAGCGAGAGAGAGAGAGAGAGAGAGATTGAGACACACACACACACACACACACACACACACACACACACACACACACACACACACACACACACACACACACACACACACACAGAGGACAGAGATACAGACACAGAGACACAGAGATAGTGTCAGAGACAGTGAGCCAGTCACAGAGAGAGACAGACACAGAGATAGTGTCAGAGACAGAGACAGTCACAGAGAGAGACAGACATGCACAGAGAAAGTATTAGAGACAGAGACAGTGAGCCAGTCACAGAGAGAGACAGAGACATAGAGATAGTATTAGAGACAGAGACAGTGAGCCAGTCACAGAGAGAGACAGACACAGAGATAGTATTAGAGACAGAGACAGTGAGGCAGTCACAGAGAGAGACAGACACAGAGACACAGATATAGTTTTAGAGACAGAGACAGTGAGCCAGTCACAGAGAGAGACAGACACAGAGACACAGAGAAAGTATTAGAGACAGAGACAGTGAGCCAGTCACAGAGAGAGACAGACACAGAGAGAGACAGACACAGAGAAAGTATTAGAGACAGACACAGAGAAAGTATTAGAGACAGACACAGAGAAAGTATTAGAGACGGAGACAGAGACAGTCACAGAGAGAGACAGACACAGAGATAGTTTTAGAGACAGAG
>NC_139706.1:43433359-43460859 GCF_964188405.1 Protomyctophum parallelum
TTTTTTTAATCTGATCTCAGGTCAGAATGGGTTCATCAGACCAGTGTGTGTCCAGTGGAAACCTCGTATGAATCTGATCTCAGGTCAGAATGGGTTAATACTCTGTGAGTCCTGTGGATTTCTTATAATGTAGCACATTACCAATACCAAATTATGAAGGTGCTGGTGCACTGTTCATTGGACGAAGAAGAGACAAATAAAATATCTGTATCAGACCCAATATTCCTGGGTGGTAATAGCAAATCAGCCCCTCTTTTACTCCATTTACGCACAATACAACAACGTCTGATTCTGAAACACGGCACTGCACCTCAGGTCAATGTCAAGGCTTACAGGCTTTTAGTACAACGCCTCACGCCAGTGCACCTGCCTCAAAGTTCGCTCCATTATTTGAGTCAGTCAGTCAGGCTGGTCATTTAGCCAGTCAGGGGATAATGTAACTCTCTGCCTTTATTCCCGCTATAAATGTCAACCTGAATGCTCTGCTCATGCTGATCTCCAGGGAAGAGGAGTGGAGTGAGAGTGAAAAGGAGGAGAAAGGTAGTGGTGTTCTCAGATTTTTTTACATCTGATTTTATATTTATATATATTTTTTGTATAAATGTAGACATGTAGACATGTAGACATACTCTTCTTACAAAGCTAAAAAAATAGGGTTGAATTGGTTAATGTTAGTTCTTTCTGTTGCCACAAAGGAAAAAGGATCCATCATTTGCGTATTTCCTGAATGAATGAGCTCTCTGTCAACGGAGAAGTGAAAGGCTGCAAGCAAGTTAAGCAACACCGTTGTGTTCCGGTGATACACAAACATTAGTAACCCATGCTTGACTTGTGGTGACTGCGTAATGCATAGATATAAAAACCTATCCATGCTTCATTGGCCGATGCAGTTCATTGGAGCGACGGTGTATCGCACGGGTTCCCAAAGTGGGGTCCGGGGACCCCTAGGGGTACTTGAGGGAGTTCCAGGGGGTACCTACTAGCTCAATTAGAGATATAAGGAACTAAATGGACCATAAATGGACCCTTATGGGTCTGTACAAATGGAACTAAATGGACCCTAACGGTTCCATTTAGTTCCATTTGTACACCCTCTGAGTAAAAATAACAGTGGTTTTACAATATAAATTGGGGTACCAGAGATAGAAATGCCATTAAATCGGGGGTCCGTAGCATAATGTGTGTGAATTTGGGGGTCCATGAAATGAATATGTTTCGGAATCACTGCTAGAGCCGTAAAAATCCTCCCTTATCGGTGTCACTTTGGCATATGTTGTTGCACGTGTGCGGAATGACAGAGATTGAGAGAAGACGCATAGTTTATCCTTCAGTAAGGCTGTGGAAGTATTATTATTTTGGATTCATTGGTGAAAGGAGGAGATCAACATCAATGCAAATTAGTCATGGTGAAGCTAGCCTGACCTAAGCAGAGACATTTCTGGTCTAGAGGGGCGGGTCGCGCCTCAGAAATGCGCGCACACTGATTGGATCTCATCGATCTGTCCGTCACCCCCGGCCCCTCCTCTCCCCCCTAGTGCAGCGCTACGTCACATCATTTAGAGCGACGCCCACCCGGAAGGGTTGACTCCCACTTTTAGACTGGTTCAGCCCACGGCTTTTTCCAGGCTTTCATCTTTCGCGCAGACGAAATGAAAGCCTGGGTATCGAGGCTATGGTGAAGCAAGCCCAGCACAGCTCCACAACACACCAGTAGTCACAGCATGGGAGCGTAATGTAAGTTACAGTATGTAACAATGATAAAAACGCACGCACGCACGCACGCGCACACACACACACACACACACACACACACACACACACACACACACACACACGCACACACGCACACACGCACACACACACACACACACACACACACACACACACACACACAGCCGTGAAGTGAAACTGACATTTGAAACGGGTCACTGCCAAACAAAACATCATTATTATGTTTAATATAGACCTCTGAATTATGGTTCTAAATCATTTGGCCTGACTATGTAATCATATTGTGTTGTTTGTGTGGCACTGGTGGCGGACAAAAACTAGTCCTCAAATATTTAATTTCAGCATTTACCCTGCGTGTCTGCCTGCATTGCATACTAGTGCATGCAAGTATGCCATTGCCAGCCTGTATGCATGTGGCCTGTTAGAGGTGGACAGTAACTGAGGAAATGTACTTAAGTACTGTACTTAAGTACAGATTCAGATTTTTACTTTACTTGAGTATTTGATTTTTTAAATACTCGAGTACATTTCCAAGACAAATTATTTTACTTTTACTCAAGTAAATTTCTAGGCTGTAGAGTACCGAGTACTTTTAGGTTGGCTGTTTTTTAAGGGGCTTTTTTAAGGGGCTCAAAAGGAGGCTTCACTAACACTGTGTATGGATCGTATGGAACCAAAACAAGATTCCAACACAGATGAGGTAACAGCAGCTGAAATACCACACAGTGCAACACTCCCAGTCATACAGATCAGAAGACTGTGGCAATCAGTCATGTTTCTAGACTGTGATATTGCAAATAAAATAAAATGGCATGTGTTTGTACCAAGGCAGCATCCATAGTTACAGATGTGCTTGCACCTGCCTCTGTGCATAGTTGTTTTTGAGTTAAAAATCACACCCGTGTGAACTGAGTGGTGCAATTCACCCCCCCCCCCCCCCACCTCTCTCTCTCTCTCTCTCTCTCTCTGTCTCTCTGTCTCTCTCTCTCTCTCTCTCTCATTAGCAGGCAACAGTGCAGCACTATCCCTCTCTCTGTTTCTGGCAAACAGCACCCCTACTGGTACTCATTATGGTGACACGGACATTGCTGTTGAGTGGTTGCACCACTCAAAAAACAAAAAAGAAAACACCAGTGGTTGAAGAACAAAACTACCCTACACTCCATTCTTTTCAGTTGCAGTAGTTGGCTTTGTTAGGAGGAAGTTGCTTTGATGAAGTAAACATTTCTCTATTGGCTTTATTGGCTCCTTATTGTTTGTAATAATACTCATAAGACTCATGTCTTCACAATCAAATGATCTTGGTTGGTTGTATTGGAATAGGAATGTTATTATGTTTGTTTTTGTGTACAATTCTTTCACACGTGCAACACAACCCCACATGTGTCCCACATTGTCCCACACAAACACACAGTTACACACTCTTTGTCCCACATCTGGTGAGTTGGGATCTGGTCACCCTAGGAGAAAGGCATTAGTGCCGAAATATTTCAAACCATAATTCAGCTGCACTGGCTGGTAGTGCCCCCCCAAAATTGAGACAACCCTACCGGGCTTAGTAATACTAATTAGCATAATTAGCTAATTATTCCCCAAAACAAGAATAACTATAACTTTGCTTCACTTAACTTAGAAAGGTGATCTATAAGAGTCTAAGGGCTCCATTAAGCAGTTCAAATAATATTACAGTTTTATGAGCTGGGGGCGTGTGGTATGTCATATTGCAATTTTGGGCATGTTAAGAAGCGCTTTCGACACCCCGTGGATTGCGCAAAACGGCCTTGAATTAGTCATGGGTGTGTTTAAGGAGTGTTTGAGACGTACCCAATCAACATGTCCGTACTATTCTCTTTACCAGTCAGCTGATGTCACATACGGAATGCGCACTTCGTGGGGATTGTGGTATTACATTTTTTCAGGCTGGCACCATAGAAGACATGACATGACTTTGTCACATTTGGGTTAATTATTCCTATTGCACTGCATGCTGTCACCTTTATGCCTCAAAATAATTTGTTTCTATTGAAAAACACCAGTAAAATAACGTTTATTATATTTTATTTCATTCATTCATGATGAAGGAATGAGTTGAATGCTGCTGCTTAATGCTGTGCCTGTGGCCCGATGGTATATGGTCTTCGCTCTTAGCATTTTATTGAAGAAGACTTGAATCGGGTGTGATACAGCATATGAAAGCAAACTTCCCACGGATTATGGAGATGTTTTTATTTATTTTGAAGGTTGAGAAATGAAATAATTACGGCCGTTTCTAATCTCAACATTTTACAAAAAAAATAGCAAAATTTTCTCATAGAAACAAGTAAATAGGTCTATAAAAATAAGTGCATATAACAGGGGTCTGTAACCTATTTTAAATGAAGTGCCATGTTTTTATTTTCTAGATAGTGAGTCTGCCATATCCAGATTAATTTTAATGACACCACATTAAAATAAAAAAACATATTTTGATTGTCCACAAATATAAAGTTCTTCCTTCTTTTTAAATATGTTCTTGCACATTGTTATAATGATCATTATATATCCCCCTGCAGTCAGAGTTCATAGTTTTAATGAATGAATGTGATGCATTGTGAGCTGGTATAGATCTGCTATTTTCAAAAGTAATCTTGGAAAAAAAATATTAAATTTTTGGATTAGCCGTCCTTAGTTGGGCAAATGCATTCATCTGGGGATCCTTGACATGGGAATGTGCTGTGTGAGGATCACTGGTTTAAACAACATTAGGAGAAAAGCCCAAATAACCACTTTAGAAACAAGAAAAGCAACCACAACTAGTAGGCTACAACTACCAATATTTACAAGCAACTTTACAGAAAAAGAAGCCGCTTATAATAAACAGACATGGCAACACTCCAGCAGCCTCCCAGAGCTGCTCAAGTGTAAAATCAAACAGTGCTTTTCGCGTTTATGAGGTGGTCAGACCCACGTCTAATCGTTATGCGCTGAGGGTTTTTAGGTCAAGGGGCTTGATAGCAAATTGCGCAAAGCGAAAATAATTAACATATGGACACTCCCACAATGCTAAAATATTCAGGAGCGCCGTATGCCATATGTGTGTGCGTTCAACACGGGCCGATATGCCTTTCATAATACGATTGTGCGCAGAGCGAGGGCAATTTATGTATTACCCCATTGTAAAACGGATCTTCAAAATGGCACCCTAAGTCTATGTTTGCGATGTTTAGAAATGCATCTGTTACCATGGTGCAATCATGCCACCCTTTTAATTTGCATAATTTGAATAAGTCGTGAAATAAATGAGGTCAAAATAAGGACATTTCTACATTTTAGGATAATGTGGTCTGATGAACCCATTCTGACCTGAGATCAGATTCTAAAAATGTCAGTCGTTCTTCGATTTTTCAAAAAATAGCAGACCTACAAGCTCGTATCGCGCCACTCGGTGGCGCGATATGAGCTTGTAGATCTGCTATTTTTCAATAGCTAAAGCATAACATGATGCTGACACCAAAATGGGTAGCCGTTCAGAATGGGTTAAAGAGCCTGATTGCTGTTGGTACACATTACACAAGTGTTCTTGAATCATTTGTTCTTACACATCAAAGAACGGAACAGATCCTTGTGACCACTTTTCTGGTGTGCCAAGATTTTGCGGAGAGGATGACTCAAATTGTCCATTATTAGCCCACATTTTGTGCATCTCTCCAAACAATATGCTTTCCTTTCCTTTTCCTATACTTTCAAAGTGCGTCATATTAAACACAATCTCAGAACCCATTCGGTTAAAGACACAGGAACTGGGTTTGGCTCCTCCCCTTTCTTAGACCACTTAATCCCGGGTGCTTCTGTGTTTATATTCCTACTAACAACACTACATGTTACGTTTAGTTTTGCAGTGACCCCTTCAAATGTCAGCTCACTGGCATGGTTTTAGTTTTGCAGTGACCCCTTCAAATGTCAGCTCACTGGCATGGTTTTAGTTTTGCAGTGACCCCTTCAAATGTCAGCTCACTGGCATGGTTTTAGTTTTGCAGTGACCCCTTCAAATGTCAGCTCACTGGCATGGTTTTAGTTTTGCAGTGACCCCTTCAAATGTCAGCTCACTGGCATGGTTTAGTTTTGCAGTGACCCCTTCAAATGTCAGCTCACTGGCATGGTTTAGTTTTGCAGTGACCCCTTCAAATGTCAGCTCACTGGCATGGTTTAGTTTTGCAGTGACCCCTTCAAATGTCAGCTCACTGGCATGGTTTAGTTTTGCAGTGACCCCTTCAAATGTCAGCTCACTGGCATGGTTTAGTTTTGCAGTGACCCCTTCAAATGTCAGCTCACTGGCATGGTTTAGTTTTGCAGTGACCCCTTCAAATGTCAGCTCACTGGCATGGTTTAGTTTTGCAGTGACCCCTTCAAATGTCAGCTCACTGGCATGGTTTAGTTTTGCAGTGACCCCTTCAAATGTCAGCTCACTGGCATGGTTTAGTTTTGCAATGACCCCTTCAAATGTCAGCTCACTGGCATGGTTTAGTTTTGCAGTGACCCCTTCAAATGTCAGCTCACTGGCA
Organism: Protomyctophum parallelum; assembly: GCF_964188405.1. Taxonomy (NCBI): domain Eukaryota; kingdom Metazoa; phylum Chordata; class Actinopteri; order Myctophiformes; family Myctophidae; genus Protomyctophum; species Protomyctophum parallelum. Next base: position 43,439,632 of record NC_139706.1, read on the forward strand.
TGGTTTAGTTTTGCAGTGACCCCTTCAAATGTCAGCTCACTGGCATGGTTTTAGTTTTGCAGTGACCCCTTCAAATGTCAGCTCACTGGCATGGTTTTAGTTTTGCAGTGACCCCTTCAAATGTCAGCTCACTGGCATGGTTTTAGTTTTGCAGTGACCCCTTCAAATGTCAGCTCACTGGCATGGTTTTAGTTTTGCAGTGACCCCTTCAAATGTCAGCTCACTGGCATGGTTTTAGTTTTGCAGTGACCCCTTCAAATGTCAGCTCACTGGCATGGTTTTAGTTTTGCAGTGACCCCTTCAAATGTCAGCTCACTGGCATGGTTTTAGTTTTGCAGTGACCCCTTCAAATGTCAGCTCACTGGCATGGTTTTAGTTTTGCAGTGACCCCTTCAAATGTCAGCTCACTGGCATGGTTTTAGTTTTGCAGTGACCCCTTCAAATGTCAGCTCACTGGCATGGTTTTAGTTTTGCAGTGACCCCTTCAAATGTCAGCTCACTGGCATGGTTTTAGTTTTGCAGTGACCCCTTCAAATGTCAGCTCACTGGCATGGTTTTAGTTTTGCAGTGACCCCTTCAAATGTCAGCTCACTGGCATGGTTTTAGTTTTGCAGTGACCCCTTCAAATGTCAGCTCACTGGCATGGTTTTAGTTTTGCAGTGACCCCTTCAAATGTCAGCTCACTGGCATGGTTTTAGTTTTGCAGTGACCCCTTCAAATGTCAGCTCACTGGCATGGTTTTAGTTTTGCAGTGACCCCTTCAAATGTCAGCTCACTGGCATGGTTTTAGTTTTGCAGTGACCCCTTCAAATGTCAGCTCACTGGCATGGTTTTAGTTTTGCAGTGACCCCTTCAAATGTCAGCTCACTGGCATGGTTTTAGTTTTGCAGTGACCCCTTCAAATGTCAGCTCACTGGCATGGTTAGTTTTGCAGTGACCCCTTCAAATGTCAGCTCACTGGCATGGTTAGTTTTGCAGTGACCCCTTCAAATGTCAGCTCACTGGCATGGTTGCATAATAAAAAACAGAGCTGTTCACTTATAATTACGCTGATGGTTAATGTAGTTCATTTTAGGGTCAAAACGGTCAATATCAAAAGACATAATTAGCCATAAGAACAGATCGGGAGACCAGTGTGGGCAGGGTAGGCTATACACTACACCCCCAGGTGCCTTTTTAACCCATTCTGACCTGAGATCAGATTCATACGAGGTTTCCGCCGGACACACACTGGTCTGATGAACCCATTCTGACCTGAGATCAGATTTAAAAAAATGTCAGTCGTTCTTCGATTGTTCAAAAATAGCAGACCTACAAGCTCGTATCGCGCCACTCGGTGGCGCGATATGAGCTTGTAGATCTGCTATTTTTCAATAGATAAAGCACAACATGATGCTAACACCAAAATGGGTGCCCGGTCAGAATGGGTTAATTGATTTGCTGCAAGAGCATTTCATTTAAATCTGATGTCTCTGTCAAGGTCAATGTGATATCTGGCTGGAGGCTGGCATCACTACAGTATGTCCAAGCAATAATTAATCAGCTGTTCTTTTTTTGGTTTGACAAAATGTTCGGAATCTGACTGGATTTATATGAACAAAGAAAATCCTTGCTCTTTCGGGGGACATTTCTCACTATCCACTGTGGATTGACTGACATTATGTTTTGCTATAGCCTGGAAACCAGTCAAATCTACCACAGGAAAAAAACGAATAGAAAACCCCCACAGTGATTAGTCAGGCCATACCTCAAACATTTCTGGATCAGGACCCACTTGAAAATCTCAAAAGCCAAAGGACAACATTGGACTAGTTTCATTAACACATTGAGTTCCGCCTGGTGGACAAAAGTGGTGGTGCTTGGGTGCCGGATGTTTTCAGGCTATTCCACTATGACTCACATCTGGTTTTGGCTTCCATCTTGAATGGTAAAGTATTAGCGTTAATGCTACTGAGCTAAAATAAGGCCAATCTTTGCTCTAGAAAACACCAATGTTCCCATCGCACTCACCGGATAATCAGAATAGTTCTGGTCAACACCACAGACTGCACATTAGTTTCTGAGAAAAAGCCTGCAAAGCGAATGGCTATTGAGAAACAACACCACTGCGGGCGGGGCCCTGGCAACCGTTTAAGCTGGTAGATTGGCTTTTATTTTTAACATGCACAAATAAAGGAGACACATCAGTTGCATAATTACCAATACCAATGACAACGAAAGAGTCGAATAATAGCCAAAGCATCTTTTTCCTCTGTATCTGTCCTGTACTGCAGCACTGCCATGACAACTGAACATCCCCCGCGGGCTCAATAAAGGTCTCTCTATCATATATACTCTTATTTTATTGTATCTTCCTTGAGCACAGTTTTTCTTTGAACATGCATCTCATGGAGACCCGAGTGAATGCGGAGCAGAGGGAATTGAATGAAGGCCAAGGAAAAGTGATATGAAAAGCCTTTTGAGTGGCAGGTTCCTTCTGTGGGGTGGAAACCTTGTATGTCCCGACCTGTTGGACTGTTGAACCCATGGAGCTCGAAATATGTAATACAAACATTGAATATTGGTTGTAATGTGTATAAAACCTATGACACACGTTTCACTTTAAAAAGAAAGTTCAAAAATAGCTCATGTCACTATATGACTCAGCCAAAACCATATGATAAGGAGTTACCACCAGATACAGACAGATATCTGGACCTAGTTGACACAAAACCTATACAAAGTCGATCCAGTTCTTTAACCCATTCTGACCTGAGATCAGATTCATACGAGGTTTCCACCGGACACACACTGGTCTGATGAACCCATTCTGACCTGAGATCAGATTAAAAAAATGTCAGTCGTTCTTCGATTTTTCAAAAATGGCAGACCTACAAGCTCGTATCGCGCCACTCGGTGGCGCGATATGAGCTTGTAGATCTGCTATTTTTCAATAGCTAAAGCATAACATGATGCCAACACCAAAATGGGTGCCCGTTCAGAATGGGTTAAGTGTTCTAAATAGTGTGGTAAATAAACCTGATTCTATTTACTGTGATGATGTATAATGATAAGAGCGCCCCTCACTTCACATGAGTGTGGTCTTTTTTCTTTATGCAGTTATTTATGATTGTATTTTTCTTTTTACAATTTTTTTAGATCATTCTAGGTTCACACAGAGCTGCTATCTGTGGCTTCTATAACAACGCATTCAAACCTCGGCCACTTCCTGGGGGGTGCAGTGAATACAGTACGTCACCATCCATCATCACTGGATCTACTGTACATCATTGCAGGTTTTCAGCGAGCCCACACAGTTTCTGCAGGAACTGCTTTCCAATTGTTTTTGTTCTACAATTCCCTGCTTTCATAAGAAATGAAAATGGAAGAATCACACTTGTGTGAAGCCAGATAAGCATCTTACACTGACATTTACTGCCATGAAGAAACATTAAAGTCCATAGACCTGGCTGGGGACAAAAACAAACATCACAACTGCCTCACAAAAAATAAGGAAATTATGTCATTTTGAGCTTGCATATGCTGTGAGACAGAGAACAAAGCTGACTTGAACTCCATGGCTATCGTCTCGGATTAGGGATTAGTGTAGCTTGGATACATCTCAGTTGTGAAGATGTATTTATGTTGACCACATGACGTCACACACAGACATCACGTGATGTCATTTGCCATTGATTTGGCCTGAAAGTTTGTACGGAACAAAATGCTTCATAAAACGTCCATAGAATTGGCCACACACAGGCACACCGCACACATGACATCACAGGCGGAACACACAAAGCCAAGCGTTGTAGGGGCTAGCGCCCCTCCAAAACTCAATGATGAATTCCAGTCACAAATGGAGATACAAGCTTTCTGCCTGACAGCGGAGATGTAAAAAGCCCATTGAGTGTCAGATTCCCTCTCTCTTTTGGATATAATATGGCATTTCTTAGTACAGAACCTATAGCATCTATCAGTTGCCATGACGGCAGTAAGCCGGCTCTATTCAACAGCACTGACAGCGGCAGGTGATTTCAATGACGAATGCTTGCTTCATGTTAAGCATCACATTATCGCTATGACGACCCAAGGCCTTATACACACTAGTCTATGGCAAGGCCCTATTAGTGACAGAGAGGTCTGTGTGTGTGTGTGTGTGTGTGTGTGTGTCTGTGCGTGCGTGTGCGTGGACGTACACACCAACTATCACACACATTGTCTGCCTGTACAGTGTGCACCATCACAGCGGTGTGTGTGTGTGTGTGTGTGTGTGTGTGTGTGTGTGTGTGTGTGTGTGTGTGTGTGTGTGCACAGCATTTGTGCATGCACAGCATTAGTGTGTCTTCCATTTTTCTGAGTTTCAGGGCTGGAATTGGCCTGTCACTCAAAGTAAAGCAGGAGAGGAGGAGAGTGACACAGTAGAGAGAGAGAATGAGGAGGGCTATATCAGCAAGCAACGAGTGCAGCGGAACGGACATGAAGTTTGGGTGAAAAATAAGTATGTTTTTGTAACTTTTTGCACAGGCTGTTAAATGCAGATGAGGAGCAGAACGAAGACCCTGCTGTCCTTCATAAACCGTTAACTCGTAGGAATACCTAAATACGTCCTAACAAGAGCACTGACTCAGTTAACCACTTACAGTACGTTTTAACAGCGGGCGACAGCCAGACGAATTCTCCAGAAGTGCATTATTTGTCTATGGGACCCAGTGACTCCCGGCGATAGCAGGCGAACAGGCAATGTATGGTCGAAGAGAGGGTGGAGCAACGTCGCCCAAAAAGATACAAATAATTCATCTTTTCGGGCGATAACGGACGATTGGGCGATGCTCGCCCGCTGTTAAAACGTACTGTTACAGCAGTGATTTTACTTTTGAATGACCCCCTTAACAGTGCAGGTTTTCAAATGCACACGTTAGGGTCCATTTGCTTCCATTTGTATACGGTCAGAGTTACTGACTTGTTGTAAGGGTCCATTTGGTTCCATTTGTACACTGTCAAAGTTACAGTCTTGCAAGAGTCAATTTGTCAGTTTCTTATGGGCTTGTGTCGGTCAAGTTAGAACTCCCTCAAGGACCCCTGAAAGTCCCTGGACCCCACTTTGAGAACCACTGACTAGTCGAGCACCACTCTCTTAGATCACAACACGTCACAGAGCTTATAGATCGGTTCCCGCCTAGCCCATTCTGACCTGAGATCAGATTCATACGAGGTTTCCGCCGGACACACACTGGTCCTGATGAACCCATTCTGACCTGAGATCAGATTAAAAAAATGTCAGTCGCTCTTCGATTTTTCAAAAATAGCAGACCTACAAGCTCGTATCGCGCCACTCAGTGGCGCGATATGAGCTTGTAGATCTGCTATTTTTCAATAGATAAAGCATAACATGATGCTAACACCAAAATGGGTGCCCGGTCAGAATGGGCTAGAACAGGGGTGCCAGGGTTCACGTGGTTAAATGCTATATTAGGCCGGGGTACCCTGAGGTTATGTGCTATAGATCCTGTAGCATTTCCCTCTACACCAAACCGCTTTGCCATAAAATAGCCGGTCTAAAAGCTATACTGTAGATCTACTGTTATTTTTGCCTAAATGTTCACCGCCAGAATAGGGACACGTGGTTCAAGTGAGTGCATTTATTACACAGGCTTGGATTTAGGTTAGAGTTATAGCTTCAAGTAAAGGCTAGACTCGAGTAGTTTATTCAATGCCATTGCATCTTTTTACATAATGTATTATAGATAATTATATACAGAGATCTGTGTATCTCTCTCTCTCTCTCTCTCTCTCTCTCTCTCTCTCTCTCTCTCTCAGCACAGGAGGAGTATCCAACTCCACCATAATTATACAGTATCAGCTGTATACAGTAAATGAATGCCCTACTTGATCATACTACAGCTTCACAAAAGCATAACAAGTAGTAGATCCACAAGCGAAGCGACACGTTTCGAGCTTGTAGGTCTGCTACTTTTGCTATTAAAAAATAAAATAAAATAAGTGACAGTTTTGGACATAATGAGGTTTCCACCCGACAGAGATGATATCTCAGCGGCTATACCAGCCGAATGCCAACGGACATAAAAGCCTGCATGGTTACCGAGGCTAAGCGACTACCAGACTGTCACATACAGTAGCTCTTCACTCTGTTCTGTTTCATAAATGTATACGGTACTCTCTCTGTCGTTGCACTCTTCACAATCACCTCCAATCCTGCATTCATTCTCTGCCCTTTTATGAGAAAAACTCAGTTTTTTTCTCCTAGCCGCTCCCTCCACCGCCAGTCTAGCGGATGTGATGGATATGAATATTTCACTGAACTGCATTCTCAGGTTATCAATAATAAAATGCCACATTCCCTATAAATATTCTACAAAACTCGAGCTGGACGGACCTCTGGCCCTTCAGTGCTCCATGAAAGATTCATGCATACCTACGGTAGCAAAATGCAAGCACGCCAATGTGGCAGCACCACATGGCAAGACCAAAGGGCTATGGTGTATGAGGGAAATTGTCAATTACTTACATTCCGACGCACTGCCATTCCGACCCTGTCCCTAACCCTTACCACACGCGGAAGCCACATACTAGTCGGAATGCCAGTGTGTGTGTGTGTGTGTGTGTGTGTGTGTGTGTGTGTGTGTGTGTGTGCATGTGTGTGTGCGCATGCGTGCGCATGTGCGTGTGTGTGCACGCGATTATATGGCATACAGTACAGTATGTGTGTTACTGTGTTTGTGTATTCCTGGTACATCTAACCTCTATTTCACCAGTAAAAATGCATTGAGACTTGAGTCTCATGGCAACGATGCAGGATATTTCACAAATTCCATGGGCAGCACAGTAAAATAATCTACAGACAGAATGTATCTAGCTCATTGCTAAATAAGGGAGGAAATGTCTAAAAAATTCCACAATTTAAGAAACTTTTCAATGAAGCCACTGTTATGTAGAGTCAGAAACTACACCTCCTGAATACTATGTAGTCAGAAACTACACCTCCTGAATGCTATGTAGTCAGAAACTACACCTCCTGAATGCTATGTAGTCAGAAACTACACCTCCTGAATGTTATGTAGAGTCAGAAACTACACCTCCTGAATGCTATGTAGTCAGAAACTACACCTCCTGAATGCTATGTAGTCAGAAACTACACCTCCTGAATGTTATGTAGTCAGAAACTACACCTCCTGAATGTTATGTAGAGTCAGAAACTACACCTCCTGAATGCTATGTAGTCAGAAACTACACCTCCTGAATGCTATGTAGTCAGAAACTACACCTCCTGAATGCTATGTAGAGTCAGAAACTACACCTCCTGAATGCTATGTAGAGTCAGAAACTACACCTCCTGAATGCTATGTAGAGTCAGAAACTACACCTCCTGAATGCTATGTAGAGTCAGAAACTACACCTCCTGAATGCTATGTAGTCAGAAACTACACCTCCTGAATGTTATGTAGAGTCAGAAACTACACCTCCTGAATGCTATGTAGAGTCAGAAACTACACCTCCTGAATGCTATGTAGTCAGAAACTACACCTCCTGAATGCTATGTAGAGTCAGAAACTACACCTCCTGAATGCTATGTAGAGTCAGAAACTACACCTCCTGAATGCTATGTAGAGTCAGAAACTACACCTCCTGAATGCTATGTAGAGCCAGAACCTACACCTCCTGAATGCTATGTAGAGTCAGAAACTACACCTCCTGAATGCTATGTAGAGTCAGAAACTACACCTCCTGAATGCTATGTAGAGTCAGAACCTACACCTCACCCCGAAAGCTGAGAAAAACATATAGTTTTGAATTCCCATTTCTGCCAAACAGCAAGCTAGTATATCCTTTGACTGCAGAAGTGGGGGTGGAGGGGCATCAGCTTGACCGGCTGGCGCTGGGTCATTTTCAGAGCTTTCATACAGACTGTATGGAGGAAGCATTTGAAAATGGAGAATACTTTCGTGAGAGAACTCCAGATAGTCACACAGGCAGAGTGCAGAGAGAACTAGAAGTTTATAAATGGCAAAATCGACCATCTCTTAGAACAACACACCAGCAAGAAGCACCATTTAGCATGGAAAACAATCAAAGAGCTGTCGGGCAAGAATTCAAACTACACCATCCGAACAAAGGTAACAAAACAAGAAGAGATACAAGGAGATAGAAGAGAGAAGTGCCCACACACAGTTTCACTCACCGTGGCGAGATGTCACAGCCCTGCTGCATGAAGGCACCCAGTGAGAACCAGAGAGAGTTGAAGATTCCAAACTCGTTGGGGGGTTGGTCAGTGGGACCCAGCTCAGTGGCGCCCTCCTCTGGCTCCTCAGCGTGCCACTCATATGGACTGAATCGACTCACCTGCGGGGTTAAAACACCAACAGAGATATTTCTGTGTTGGTTCTGTTCAGATTATCTCATACAGAGTTTAAGTGGTTATTTCATAATGCACCTTTCCCTTCCTAGTACTGTAGGAGAGTCAAAAGTGCATTTGTCTTGAAATGTATAGTGGAGAGAAAGTATCCAAAATACAAAAGAAACTCAAATAAAGAATGATACTATACTTACATGTTGCTGGACAGTAACGTGTACTTTGTTACTGTCCAGCACTGCTTAGCATGCTACTTCATGCTAAGGCTGTCCCCAAACGTTCGAAGGTTCGGAACTTCGCTCGTTACGTTGGCACTTAAACCTCAATGCATGGGCTCAAACCTTTTCCTTTTAATTTTTAATTATTTTGTTTGGTTGTTTTACAGGAAAAAATATATCAGAATGCCAAGCCCAGTCCTGCTAAAGCCCAACAAGGTTCTGTCCATCCATCTTCAACCGCTTATCCGTAGTCGGTCGCACGGGCAACAGCTCCACCAGAGTGCTCCAGACTTCCCTCTCTAGAGCAACATTGGTGACTTCCTCCTGGGGGATCCCAAGACGTTCCAAGGCCAGAGTCGATGTGTTTCCTCCAACTGCGCCTTGGTCTGCCCCGGGGTCTCCTCCCATGGGACGTGCCTCGAGGACCTAGTATCCTAATAACCAGATGCCCGAACCACCTAAGCTGCATGGCTCCTTTCCATGCGAAAAAGCAGCGACTCTACTCCGAGTCTCTCTCGTGTAACTGAACTTCTCACCCTATCTCTAAGGGAGATGCCAGCCACCCGTCGAGGAAAACTAATTTTGTCCGCTTGTCACGATCCGTGACGTGCTGGTTTTCATGTTTTCTAGCAATGGTTGGTGTTTTACTTTTCTGTTGTGTTCCTCTGATTTTTGAAGTATTGTGTACTTTACTTGTGTGCTTTTATTTTGTAGTATTGCTCCTAGTGTTTCCTGTCTGCCTTGTTACTGTTTGTCTGCCTTGTCTAACCTGCACTGTGATTAGCCTAGTGTTTCCAGTTTGTCCTGTTAGTGGGTTCATGTGTTTGGTCCGACGGAGCATTGGTCCGAACGACAACCTACCTCAAACCCTCACCCTAACCCTAACCTCCCCCGGGGCAGCACACCCAAACCTAACCCCAACCCTCTGCCGACCCCCAACGCACCTCGGACCAATGCTCCTTCGAACCAATGCTCCGTCGGACCATAGTATGCCTCCCCCTGTTAGTTCCCTAGTCTTTCCCAGTGTTGATTTTCAGTTGAGTTCACCTGTGTCCTTGTGTGTTTATACCCCCCTGATCCCAGTGTTTCCTAATTCATTGTGGTATGTTACGTGTCTCTTGTCATGACACCTAGTGTGCTTCCAGTCTTTTCGTTTGTATTTCTAATTTTTCAGTTATTAAATATTTTGAACCGACCTACTCTGCCTCAGTGCCTCTGCCTTCTCCTGCATTTGGGTCCTAAAAGCTCTCCTGACTTGAACTGTGACACCGCTTGTATTCGCGATCTTATTCTTTCGGTGACCCACACTTGACCATAGGTGAGAGTAGGAACGAAGATTGCTCGGTATAGACAGAGAGCTCTGCCTTCAAGCTTTGGCTTTGCCGACAAGGTTCTGCAATACAATAATCCTGAGTCCAACACCAAAGTAATGTAATGTCTCTGACAGGCACTTTCTCTGATGCATGCGTGCAGCCGCAGCATACAGTGCTCTTTCACGCAGATAGCTTACATGCAACAGATCACGTCCAATACGCTTAGCTAGATAAACGTGTTGTAGCTACTGTCCCCCTTTACCATTACATTATAGAGAGACACATGCATAGCATGGAATTGAATATTATCCAGCAGCAAATAATAGCAAAATGTATAAATTATCATTTAATGATAAATAACAACAATGCATAGAAAAAGGGCATATAAGCATAATCATCATGCAAAAGAATAAAGCCACTTTATATGATCCAGCAAGTAAACAGTTTTATGGTCTACCTTGCTTTCTTTGGGGTGAACTGTGAATAATATTAACGTGTCGCATCTATGACGCGCTGTGAGCTTGCAGATCAGCTATTTTCAAGACGTGGAAATTCACTTTTTTTTCCACCAATAGAGTATGCAATGTCACCCCCCATAGGATCCAAAATGAATTGAAGCTTGGTAAAAAAAAGCACGTTCTATGGTTTGGTGCTCGAAAGTAAAAATAAATCTATTAAATTAATTAAATACGATGGTTCGGGCGTCCCAGCCGATGCTCGAATCCTAAAAACCGGGCTCGGGTCATATACATACTTCATGCTTTCTTCAGAGCTTCATGCAGGTTTCCACACCATAAGACGTGATAACTTAGTACCTAGCCCTTCAACACTGAGTCTATAGGTGGTTTGAATGAGTGGGTGACAATATTATCACACGAAAAGATCAAATTACCTACCTAGGTTCCATCCTGGAGGCCAATCTTTCCGGTGATAAGATGGCCACCAACGTAATCAAAAAAGTCAATCAAAGAACAAGATTCCTTTACAGGATCTCCTCACTGGTCAGCAAAAACACCTTGAAGACCTTAACAGGAGCCCTCGTACAAGGTTTCTTTGACTATGCATCCACCTCTTGGTACCACAGCACCTCAAAGGCCCTTAAAACAAGGCTCCAGACCTCCCAAAACAAACTGGTCAGGCTCCTACTTGGCCTCACCCCCCGAACCCACCTCACCCCTGCCCACTTTGACAGGCTGGGATGGCTTAGGGTCGTCGACAGAGTACAGCATCTTGCAATGGGTCTGGTCCACAAGATTCGATACACCACCAAGATACCCATGTACCTGTCTAAATACTTCCTTAATGTAAACGAAGTCCACACCCACAACACCAGAGGGAGTGCAACAAACCATGTTCAACCCAGATTCGGCACAAACAAGGGACTAAATTCTTTTCGCTCCTATGCCACCAAAATGTGGAACGCCCTACCAACAGTCATTAAGACATGTGAATCCCTTGACTCCTTCAAAACCGCTCTCAAAGGGCACCTACGGATGGCTGCAATTCGAAACTGGCCTCTGTAAAATCTGAATCCCCCCCACCCCCCCCACCCCACTTTCCCTCACTGTATATTGTATCTTTTCCCTTTTTTGCTTCCCATATGATGAATTTAGCTACATAGAAATGTCTATTTGTATGTCTCTAAATGTTTGTATGTCTTTAAATGTTTTGATGAATTGAACAATGTGGACCCTGTTGTAAACAAGTGTAATGCTTAATTGGGTCGTCCACTCACAGTTGACAGTCTTTGTATTGAGTTTGTGCTTAAAATGTACTGTAAATTCTACAAACTGTTAATAAATATTTCAATCAATCAATCAATCAATGAGCCACAGTGCATCTGGTTTGGCCAAGTTTCTAAAGGAACACAGTTGGCTGTGTGACGTATATACACCTCTTTTCTAATCAAACCGCAGGTGGCCTTGGAAGCCAAATGGTTCTCAAACTGTACATTTCGAGGTCCCCCCCACCCTCGTTGGACTGTCACCCCTCTCCCCTTGATGGACTATTGTGAACACATAGGTTGCATATAAGTGTATCAGATTACTAGTACTTATATATAACTATTTTAATATATTATGCTTTTAAGCAGTAGTGTTTTACAGTAGTCATTTTTTTTTATAGTATTTTTATATAGTGACTGTGTATGTATTGTTTTTTCCTGTTGTCTTTTAACCACTGCACAAAAGAAGTTTCCGAAAGGAAAAATAAAGTTTGTTGAAGTTGAAGTAAACACTGTCACACTTACCAAGAACAGCACAACGCTGACTCCGATGTAGGCGAAGACGATGCACATCCAGATCTCGTAGGCCAGGGGGTCTAGGAAGGAGAAGACCCCCGGTTTGGACTTCTGGGGCTTTTTGATCATGATGGAGATGCCCAGAGACATGAAGGGCTTGGAGAAGTCGATCACCTCCTCCCTCACCAGCGTGATGGTCAGCGGGGCCACCGCTATCTCTGCTTTCTGCAAGACCAGAGAGAGAGAGAGAGAGAGAGAGAGAGAGACAGAGACAGAGAGAGAGAGAGACAGAGAGAGAGAGAGAGAGAGAGAGATAGAGACAGAGAGAGAGAGAGAGAGAGAGAGAGAGCTCAATGATTGGACGTATACTCTACGGCAGTGGTTCTCAACCTGTGCGTCCACATGGGGGGAGGACCACTCTAGGGGTGTAATAGTTAATTAATCTCATCTAATTTCATTAAATAATGTATTCATAATTGATCCTAAGGGTCCATTTGGTTACACCTGGGAAATTAAAGACCCTGTGTGGTAAAACCTGTGAAGGAAGTAATAAAGGGAGGCCCAACTTCTTTCCAATATGGCTGTTGTGAAAAGAAACAACTCATGCATCGTGATCGAATCTCTTAAATCTAAAATCTCTGAGAGTCGGTGAAGACGAAGGAAGGAAGGAGAATAACGATAGCAGCGAGGACAAAACCTGATCATTTATATTCCGTTTCCATCACACGTGGGTGTCATGCTCCAACACAAATAGCTGATCTACAAGCTCACACCACGCTGCAGACACATTGTGAGCGTGTAGATGGGCTATTATCGGCACACAGCTAAGCATAAATCAGGCATTACGACACCATCAAGGGACAAGGCCAGGGTAGGAGGAGAAAGGAGAGAAGAGCAAGAAAGCTGGCCGAGAGCGGGCATGAGGGGGAGGGGGAGAGGGAGACGGAAGGAGGGGAGGTGAATGAGGGAGGAGGTGAAGAAGATGGCGGAGAAGCAACAGAGGAGTATTTCATGGACATGTGGAGGGAACGTGTCCAGCAGGGGGAGTGGTTCTACCAGGCTAGAGGGAACGCGCGTGGAATATAAATCATTCATCAAGGTCTCACTCACTCGTCACGGATGCAGGTGCGCTTGCGCGCAAACACACAGGCCAGCTCACGAACATGCACGCACACTCACACTCACACTCACACGCACACTCACACTCACACTCACACTCACACTCACACGCACACTCACACTCACACTCACACTCACACTCACGCACATACAGTTCAGCCAAAAACATCATTTCTCCAGTGCTTGGTGAAGGATGTGAATTAGTCCAGGGGCCATGACCCCACATTTACCGAATCGGTAGGTACCATCTGGGCAATCTGGGCATCTTCCTATACATCACTGGATTAAATTTTTACATGATAGACCTTGCTGACTGGTAGCTCATTAGTGTTCACCTCTTAAAGTAATGACTGCTGTCATTCAAAATGAATGACAGGAAGTGCCTTCCCTGGAAATCTAATTTATTTCATTATATCCTCTCCCTGAGGTATGTCTGCATGCATAGATACATGTAATAATCTCTTATGTCATGTTTGAAGTAATTTGTCTAATAAACTGTTGTTGGTAGATTTTCAGGTTTTAAAAAGCTTTATTGTGATAGTGTTCGTGATCAAATTTGATGGGTCCGTTTATTAACACAGGAAAACATATTATGTTCAAAGTCCATATTCAGTACAGAACATCAACCTGAGTAGTCGTGTGTGTGTGTGTGTGTGTGTGTGTGTGTGTGTGTGTGTGTGTGTGTGTGTGTGTGTGTGTGTGTGTGTGTGTGTGTGTGTGTGTGTGTGTGTGCGCGCGCGCATGTGTGCATGCATGTGTGAGTGAGAGATATATGCTGACTTTCTTTTGGTTTTCTTTTTTGCATCTCATGCTCTCTCTTTCAATATATAATAGCCTATATTTCTGATCATGCAAACTTGCCTTGGCGTCAAGCTCTGCAAATTGAGAACACTTATTCTTTTTCTAATTCGGGAATGTAGTGTTTTTCGTCTGATTGCTGCAAGGCAAATTATGTTTTTCTCCACAACAGCCTTTTGAACTGATATTATTATTCATGGTCTCGAAGTGTGGTACACAACATGCAAGTCTATACATACACATAATTATGAAACAATAGGATAGTTTTGAGACGCCCCCCTGGGCCTTTAAATGTGAGTGTGAGGCATGCTTGCTTAACCATTCATATTGCCAGAGGCAATGCCGAAAGGGGAGACACCGAGACACCCGGCCAGCGTCTTCCTCAAACACTATAAAAGACCTAATCTGTTAATATTCTTTCTCTCCATTCTTCCTCAGGCTCAGGCTGCAGGAGCAGCCACAGCAGAGCACCTTTGCTTTGGTTTCACTGTTTAGGTTCCCTGTCCCCCTGGGCAGACCTTAGTGCACAGCCGCGGACAGAAGAAGCTGCATTTGACGTTGGAAACGAAGCTCCACCTCCGCGGCTGACTGACACGAAGGAGAGCGTTTCCGGGAATTTGTCCGTCGCGTCAGTCAGCTGCGGAGGTGGAGCTTCTTTTCCGTCCACCAGCTGTCTAAAAACTCGGAAATGACGTGAAACGCAGCTTCTTCTGTCCGCGGCTGTGTGCTAAGGTGGAGTTCGTCTGTCTGTCTGTTTAGGGTACCAATAGGTGACAAAGTGGCGCTGTAGAGCTTCACACTGTGCACAGGTGCATGATGGGAAGCTGAGTTTTTAGTGTTAGTGTAACACCAGCACAGAGCACAGTGCAGTACAGACTACGGTGTAGCACATGCACAGGTGCTACACCGATGAGAGGCAGTACAGAACAATACATACAGTAGTCTGACAGCCAATAGTCTGACAACCAATAGTCAGACAACCAATAGTCAGCCAATAGTCCGACAACCAATAGTCAGACAACCAATAGTCCGACACCCCAACAGCACCACTCAGTTCAGACAGGTCTGATATTTGTTTTGTCTTAGAGCCAGGCCATAAAACTGTCTATTGATCTTTAGGTTTTGTTTGACGAGGTTGTTTTATGGTGTGGCACCGAAGGGGCCAGCCATGCGTGCGTGTGTGACAGAGTTTTCCCATCTACTGAATATAGTCTTAATTCTGGTCCAAATGTAAGTCCATTTTACAGTTCCTATGAGCAGCAACAGTACAAGTTGAATAAACCACTAAAGTTTCAAACGTGGGGAGGAAATCAGAAAGCATCTTTGCTTCACCCGAAAAGTCTGGCCCCTGACTCAAAAGTAAAGTTAGGCACCATTGATAGAGTGTAAACCTACAGGGTCATGTGACCGATGCAATAGAGTGCCAAAGTCTTAACGTCACTCGCTCATCCCCTGGTTCGCGGGGTTTTTCTCTATGGAGAATATTAACTTAAAATCGTTTAATATAAGAATTGTGGTCCAAAAATAAACAAACTGTCTCGGCAATATTGTTGGGGAGGTATCTCTGTATCAGTATCAGTCAGTCACTCATATTTGATACAGTCTGTTTCTAGTGAAAATGCAGCAGTAACATTACCGTTTTCTCCCAGTCAGTTGATTCTTCATATCCATATGAGTGAAACCGCTGGGATGAGTTGTTTATTTTTCAAACACAGTTCTTATATGAGGCGATCTAAGATCCCCCCTATTGGGATTATAATAAAATAGTACACAAATGCGTGAAATAGCGCCCTCTAGCGATATTAACGCCAGACTTTGGTGCTCTATTAGGTAGACCTGGAACAGCTCTATGACGACTGAATGAGGAATTCTCAAAAAGCTCAGTGAGAGATGCCTGACGGACATCATGTTGGAAACTGTAAAATGCTCCCTAAGGCTTCTTCTATGTTTGCCCTTTGTGCTGCTCTGCTGTTTTAGTTGCCTTAGTTTCAATATTAAATAGGATGATGAACTTATAAGTACAGTTCTTGAGTAGCCTCGCGTTGCGATACTAATATATCAATGCCTTAGTTTCAATATTAAATAGGATGATCAACTTAAGTACAGTTCTTGAGTAGCCTTGCGTTGCGATACTAATATATCAATGCCTTAGTTTCAATATTAAATAGGATGATCAACTTAAGTACAGTTCTTGAGTAGCCTCACGTTGCGATACTAATATATCAATGCCTTAGTTTCAATATTAAATAGGATGATCAACTTAAGTACAGTTCTTGAGTAGCCTCACGTTGCGATACTAATATATCAATGTGCTGCAGCATATAAATATGCATTTAGGGGCGGATGAAGTCTGGCTGTGCCAGGCTAGTTCTTGAGTACTTTGTTATATTCCACCATTACTGTATGGCATGTAATATCTCATTTAGTGGATATCTTCATTTTGTTGTTGCTTTCCGCTGCAGTTCACTCAATATCTCTGATCTCTAAAGCTATGTAGTGATATTACTGTAGTGTATAGTAACGATCTCATAACAAGGTTCTCATTTAGTGGATATCTTCATTTTGTTGGGGTTTGCCCACGGTGGCAGACAGACAGTAGAGGAGTGATTTGTTGACAGCAGGGAATGATCCAAACCTGATGAAGCAGAACTGTCTACTGTCCCTGTTCCACACAGGAGACCCCAGGCTAATTAACCTAGCCTCCAAGGAATTGCAAAACGATTGTAATGAGGCTGTCTGCACACACACACACACACACACACACACACACACACACACACACACACACACACACACACACACACACACACACACACACACACACACACACACACACACACACACACACACACACACACACACACACACACACACACACACACAGTAGTGCTTTTATGAATGATATTTTTGCATATTTAGTTTTTGCCATTTTAGCCGCCGAAACATAACAGATCTAGCTCTTTGTGCATGGTAAAAGTATTAACACAAGCAACTAAATAATAACTACACTGGATCCAACGGCACAAACGTTATTTCCTGAAAAAGAATATAACCTTTTTGGATATAAGGTTTCCACTACGATATAATCATCAAAGTTGCAGACAGTAAATGCATACTTGCAAACCAGCAGCACACAAACTACCCAACCCCAGTGATTGAGTCACTTATAAGTAAACACTCCTGCTGGTCAAATATCACCCAACTACAACTGAAAGTTGCTTTTTTGATTTTGATTGGAGTCAAAGTACTGGAGTGCTGTGTCACAATGTTGATAATAGACTGTGTTACTGTCCACCACTGAAAACTCATCTAATGTAGTCTCTAGTGAATCAATAGACTGTGTTACTGACTGTCCACCACTGAAAACTCATCCAGTCTCACAGTCAACAACAGCAGCATACAGCAGTCAGTCAGTCAGTCAGTCTGTCTGTCTGTCTGTTTGTTTGGAAAGAAGGAGAGAGAGTTATCCTTCTGTCAATTAGTCCCTTTCTGGCCCTCTCCCAACTGCCACCATTTCATATCCTTCACTTCAGGAATTCCTCTGCCTCCATCCCTCCCTTTGCTCACCCCACCTGTCCGTCTGTCCTTCCTTCCTTACCCCGTACACAAGCTCTCCCACCATTCCGTTCCATATCTTGGTCTCGGGGTCTCTGGCTCCGTACTTGCCATCCGGTACGATGGCGATCTTGTATTTGATCCCGATGTGTTTGGCGATCTCGGCGGCCAGGTCCACGCAGTAGCCCTCGAACTGGTCGTTGCCCTCGTACAACTCCCAGTTCTTCTTCAACATGACGTAGGGCCCCTCCTACAAAAACAATAACAAATTAAAAAAATCACACTTGTGTGAAGTGAGGGGTGCTCTTATCATCATACATCAGCCAATCAAATCATCACATTCTGTGCTCAAACACATTCGGTGCACAAACACACTTATACACACAAAGCTGTGCATAGGAGGGGCTAGCGCCCCTCAAAAACATGTCTATTTGGAATGAAGACAGGAAGTAAGAACTTTGTTAATTCAAAATTGTTACATAAGGTCAAGATGCGTTGCAATGCAACACGTGAACTACAACTAATATGTTTGTGTGTGACGTGTGAGAGGAATAAACTTTAAAAATAACCCGTCCAGTAGAGCATAAAAGTCTAAATCCTTTCAGTGAAAATCCCATGAGTCACAACGCACAGCGTTTACATGGCAGGCGGAGAATTCTAACAGCCGGCTTTTAAAAAGGCCATTGTGTTTCGGGCTGCAACAATCGGGCTACAACAACACCAGCACTGACAGCAAAGGAATGAACAAAGGAAAAACAAAGAGAATTGCGCCGTCTTTGATAAAGTGCCATAAGAAGGCAATTTGTGCATATCCTTATGGGGCATGCATGCAACTGCACATTTGGAGTGTTGTGTTGTGGAGATGGATTGTTGAATTGCATTTATTGAATGACAGCACACTTGCACTTGACTCGCAATCAAAAGAGACTTGCCTGAATGCACACAAGACACATGAGCAGGCAAATGCATATGGACGTATGGAGAACACGTGTTCACATTGCCATTTGTCTTGTAAATTGTTTTGTTATTTGGGAACCACACCAGCCTCTACCATCGCTACAAGAGGCTGGTTCGGGCACCCCAGTGCATCGTGGGAGGTCAGCTTCCAGGGAATAGAAGCGATGTGTAGCCAAAGCTACAAAACTTGCCTGAATGCACACAAGACACATGAGCAGGCAAATGCATATGGACGTATGGAGAATACGTGTTCACATTGCCATTTGCCACACGTCACACAAAAAAAGAAAAAAAAAAAGAAAAAGGCAACTAAAAAATACGGGGAAGCAGCTTTTTGCTTCTACGGGCCGTCGGCATGGAACAAGCTCCCACTGTACCTTCGTCAGGCAGCCTCTGTAGACATTTTTAAAGCTCAGCTCAAGACCCACTTCTACAACATTGCTTTTAAGTGATCTTATATTTTTTTGTTATTCATGTCCTCACTGTATTGCATTACTGCTTGTTTTTTAATGTCGTTGCCTTGCTTTTCTTTTATTCTCCATTGTTCTGTAAAGCACTTTGAGCTGCATTTGATGTCATGAAAGGTGCTATACAAATAAAGTTGTATTATTATTAAAGCTGAGCAGATCGTCAAGGACAATCACAACCCCAGCCACAGTGCGAGTGTGTGTGTGTGTGTGTGTGTGTGTGTGTGTGTGTGTGTGTGTGTGTGTGTGTGTGTGTGTGTGTGCGTGCGTGTGTTGGAGTGATTGCAGCTTGTCAAGGGGCTATTTTCGGTGCACAACACAGCAGCACATATAATTCTAAATTAGGCATAATTCCACTAAATCCAACCAGAATCTGAACACACACGCACGTACATGCACATGCACGCACACACAAAGGGGGGACCTTTGACTGACAGCCTATCCATCCGTTAACAGTGTGCTATGATAATGTGCCTGCGGGGCTCCCCGCCCTGTAATCCTGCTGAAATAATGCAGCCTATTAAAATACTATCCAAGCCGTTTTAATCAAAACACTAATCTCATCAAATTAATCACACCCGCTAACACAATGCCCACCACACCCGAGCTATAACCAAACACATCATCCAATACAATGGAACAATGATGGCGTATATCGGAGTCCCTTTCTCCTTCTGGGAAATTGATTTGCACAGCCAATTGAGTGTCTAATCAAAAGGGTGTTTTACATGCAGAGGCTATAAACAATGGTTACATGATAATCATTAGCAATACAACAATAGGCATAGCAGCATGTCATTGTCAATAGAGCTAAAGCATGCAGGAACTTGTAGATTGACTATTTTTGTGTTTACATTTTTCAATAGGGCTTATGTGTTAAATCAAAATGAAGTTTGATTGTGTAATTAAAGTGGAATGCTCTTTTCATATAGGCTACCAGTATTAGATGTGCATGCCACTATGCCTGTAAATATAATTATTTTAATGCCAATAGGCCTACTTTGTATTTTTACTTATTTTGTAAGTATTTTTATATTGTGGCATTTTACTTAAAGTAGCACTATGTAGAAGGAAAACGGGTTCAAATCCGGGGCAGAAGAGGAATGTTACAACATAGTGTATCTTTAAATATTTATAAAAGTACTTTTTTCCACCCCTTAAACTAATAATGGTGTGGCCATGAATGTGCCTAAATGAAACCCATGTACCATATCATTTAATGTCACACAAATAAAGAAAGAAAAGCATCACATATATAAAGCAACACTGACACAATTTATGATAGCTAGCTTGTATATCCTTGCTTGCTCAAATAGTTTCATTGTGTGCATATAGCACAGCCTCCATCCCTACCATTTAGTTTTTTCAGTTTTTTCTTGGTTGCCCCACTTCGTGATTGTGTTGCTGTATCTGTTCTCTTTTGGAAATTAAAGGGACACTTCACCCCTTTTGCAACCAGATATTATTTTAATTATGTTTGGGAGACAAGAAACACTTTCCTGGGGGGTTTTTATGTGGGTAATATGTGTTTTTAGATATTTTAGTATTTTAAAGTGTCCATGATGTCATGGACACTGGTCTCACTTCCTTCCTGGACTACAATTACCATAATGCTTGGTGCACTCACCCCATCTTGTGTTGCAACTCCCCTCTCCCCCTGTCTCTCTCTCTCTCTCTCTCTCTCTCTCTCTCTCTCTCTCTCTCTCTCTCTCTGTAATTAGCAGGCAACAGCAATGATACCCGCCACCACATATACATCTGTCAAGTCATGAAACGATACGATGCAAAGGAACAAGCCAGAACACTGTATCATCATCATCTTCAGCCAGAGAAATAGAACCACCCATCCTGTTGTGCATACAAAAACACATTTCTCCTCAAATCTCATTATCAGAGACATTAGCCAGCCTCATGGCGCTCATTTCATGAATCACATGAATCACTGTGTTAATGAACAGCAAAACACAGCCCAGAAAACAACAACTGCAAAACTATTAAAAGCGCAATACATCGACACACAACACCACCACTGCCATTACATGAAGACATATGGACCCAGCACCTACCAAAGTGTTACCACCTAGCTCACACCTTGTGTCAAAATAAGGTAGGTCTCATGTAGGCCTAAATACTACTGCATACCTGCTTGTAAATTCGAAGTGTATGCAATCTCAGATTTTTGCCTCTCCTTGTTTAATTTTCCTCCATTCCA
>NC_139706.1:43470859-43483359 GCF_964188405.1 Protomyctophum parallelum
ATATGCGGGGACCAGAGAGGCTATACGTCCCCCGTGTGTGTAGCCTGCATGACCACTGACCAGAAGAGGCTCAGTGCCCCGGCGGTGAGAGGGGCTAGACTACATTTTGTCATGCGGAGCGACGCGGCGATAAATCATCATAGCTATATTGATTATTACAATGAACAAGCATAAACACACAGTTCACTTGAACAATGTTGTGGTACATAAGCTATTTGAAGACGGATATGCATTTTAGCCCGGTGCAGTGCCGCTACTCAACCTGTGATAAGGGCTCCGCAAGCAGGCTGAACTTAGCCCGTGGCTGAGGGCAGACAGGGCGGGAGAGACAGAGAGAGATGGCCGGGGGTTATGGGACTAGAGTGCGAAATTGCGATTATGCTACAGTTACCCTAAAACAAAAAACACGTCAACTCAATGTCATTGTAACAAAGATTTTCACATTTATAGCCAATATGACCTAAATGTACCGTCAAAAACGCTAGCCTGAGCTAGCAGCCACTTGTTGCTAGCGCGGCGCGCCGTAGCCCTGTTTCAAACAGTTTCAAACAGTTTTCAGTCAGACCACGTGATGTGCTGTACCACCCATATTAATTTCGGGGCGTGTCAGCGGCCCTTTAAGGACTTCTAAGACCCTTTTAATACGTCAAAAAGAAAGAAAAGAAAAAGATCATTACGGTGTGAAAAGTAATCAACAAACTGTACTAGTCTATAAATACTGCTCAAACATTGGCCAAATTGTCAACAAATATGTGAAAATAGCCGATCTATAAGCTCACAATGCCTTGTAGATCTGTTATTTTCACAATATGTTGACAGACAGACAGACAGACAGACAGACACACAGAACGAGGAAACAAAACAAAATAAGCATCACAACAACAGAGCTACTTCAGTCGAGCAGATTTCCCTTTGGAACTGTATCGATTGTGTTGAGAGATGCTCTGATCTGGCAGCTGAATCTTTCATTAAACGTACAGTACACTGCTGTCCAAGGAACACTCAAAACGTCGGAGACGCAGGCTAGGCTTGTCTTTCATTAACAAGCGACGATACATCCCTATCAAATGGAAGCATCATTATACGGTGTACTGCAATAACCTCACTCCAGAAAGCCCCTGCATTTACGTACTGCACTAATAAAGCTTTGAAACATATTCCATATAAACCTGTTGTTTTCAACTAGATCAGGGCCTACTTGAACATCTCGAAAGCGCTCAATTAGTGAATTCCATGATCATATTTATTTTAATGATTAATCAAATCGAATCAGATTTTGATTAACACATTGTTGAATGATGCCCTGAATTGTAAAACTTAGGCCTGGCTTTACCTATATGGAGCTTTTGCAAAACGGATATTTTCGTCCTGCCATATGACAAAGATATCTGTGTCCACACACAAACGCAGAAACGCATATAAAAATAGCGTTGAACACAGGAGAAAATCACTGCAGTACCACGTTTCAATTGTAGGAGATATTATATTTAACAGTGATATAAAAACATGAACAATCGGATAGATATCCGTGTAGTTTCCATGCAGGTGCAAGCTGCATTTCTCACCTAATTCTAGTAAAAAGAATGAGCGTTGACGTCATCATTTCTCAAAAGCTCCGTTTCGCATGACTACACAGATCCACTGATCCGGATATTTTGGAAAATCTTCACTTATTTATCCGTTTCCAACAACCTCCGTTTGAGTGGCGTGTTTGCATGTGGCTGAAAGGCCCAAATGCACAAATAAATGTGCTTTTGGAAAAATATCAATATACGTGTAGCCCAGGCCTTAATGTTGAATGTATTGTTTATTTATGCTGTTTGATTTGATGATTGATTGATTGATTAAACACTGACACCTGTGAATGGGCATGTATTATTGAACAGATGATTTGGGTGTGATCTAATTCTAAATAAGAAGCCTCACAATGAGTGGGCCACGCTCGGATGAGCTGTGTGAAGCAAGTCACGTCTCCAAATTGATATTTATTTATTCCCCTGCCGGTGCTACTTAGCCCTCCAAGCAGAACCCAATGCTACTGAAGTTTCTGACATTTGTTCGACCCAGTGCATTGGGTCCTGTTGCATCACTACCATGCCACCTGGTACGCGGCCATTCATAAAACATAAACAACATGTTTAGCGCCTGTCTGCGCTCTTTGACGACATTACATTAC
This sequence comes from Protomyctophum parallelum, assembly GCF_964188405.1. Lineage (NCBI taxonomy): Eukaryota > Metazoa > Chordata > Actinopteri > Myctophiformes > Myctophidae > Protomyctophum > Protomyctophum parallelum. Next base: position 43,473,036 of record NC_139706.1, read on the forward strand.
ATTTGTTCGTGTGAGCGTTTCTGAATATGTGAAGTATAAGTACCCATACATGCCGCTGCGATTATCTCCTGTGGCGTGGAAGCCGTTAAGTATTTTTAATCTTTGTTTGACCGATTTGGTCGCTTTGATTCTTCTCTTCCTTCCTTGTTTATTGACACGTCATTGTACCGCCTATCTGGCTAGCTATGGCGCTATAGCTATGACAGAGCAGATCAGAGGCAGGGACGTAGCCGCACAAGCCAACCGCACACCGGGAGGCGGTACAATAAACGGTAAACAAACAAGAAGAAATAAAGCGACCAAATCGGTCAAACAAAGATTAAAAATACTTAACGGCTTCCGCGCCACAGGAGATATTCGCAGCGGGATGTATAGGTACTTAAAGTTCCCGAATTCAGAATAACTCAAGCAAAAAAATGCCGTCACACGCAGCAGATTCTATCTTAGAGAGCATGTTTACTTCCGCGTTCCGGAATCCCCATACGAAAATATAGTCATGACCAGGGACCCAACATAAAACAAAATTTCAGAAAAGCTTTATGTAGGGTCCCGAAAGGGGCTAGGTGCTACTGTTTGTGTTGATCTGCAGTTCTTACGCTGGAATCGGTGCAGTTTAAGTAACTCTGCCAACACACATGATTAACATCATGTCGTATACTTTAGTATACTTTATGTTGATTGTACAGATTTCAAACATCATATCAATGTTATATTATCATCAATAAATATATCAAATGTTAGTGTTTTGAAGCTTTTGCCAATGATTTGAGGAACCACATGTTGGGAATCACTGCTAAAAAGCATTTCAGTCTTTTATATTACAGCAGCACTGATAATCTGCTGGGGACAGGGGAGCTTTCTAATGAGATTCACTGCAAACAGCTTTGCTCAGACTTCAGGCACAGTTCAAATTATCCACTTATTCAAATAGTTAGAATGGCTGACCCGTTGTCAGACCCAGTGTCAGTGATACAAACCATATCATATCTTTTGGGCTGACACTCAGTCTACTCTGAATATAACCTTAACTACAGTGTGTGTGTGTGTGTGTGTGTGTGTGTGTGTGTGTGTGTGTGTGTGTGTGTGTGTGTGTGTGTGAGGGTGTGTGTGTGTGAGGGTGTGTGTGTGTGTGTGTGTGTGTGTGTGTGTGTGTGTGTGTGTGTGTGTGTGTGTGTGTGTGAGCGTGCGTGCGTGCGTGCGTGCATGTGGCTGTGTGTGGCGTCAGGCTACCTTGCGTGGCCCGTTGCTCTTCAGTTCAAACACATCCATGGTGTAGTTCACCCGTCGCCCGTAGTGATCAAACTGGATGTTTCCTGTCAGGCCCTGAATGCGCACCTGGAATCATAATAACAGAAGAATTAAGATGAAGGAAAAAAGGTGTGCAGGAACAGGTGGGGGAAGAATAAATAGAATCAATGTTTTTTTAGTGCACATTACAAGACCATAAGAGAAGCTGGCAAGCCAAGACCTTTTAGCTCTTCATCAGGCAAATGATGAAGCTATAAAACAGTGAGGATATTTGTATCCTCTCCTTGACCCTCGCCTTGATGTCCAGCACCCCATGGCCTAAATACTGGCATAAGATGTGCACACAATCTTCTTATTTGTCATATCCACCCTGTGCAATTCATGATTAGCACTGAGAAAACTGTTGCGCCTTTCTTCGTCCTTTTCTTCAAACTGGGTGGTCTCAAAAACTTAGAGGAAACTTGACAGAAAAAAACATGAAGGAAAACTCCTTACCGAGACTTAAGAAAAAATAACTTTTATTTTAACATGCTCATAAAGTGCACTGTGCTCAAAGTGCAATTAAAAGTACTATATCAGCCATAGCCATATAGCACTGATGAAGGTCTTAGGACCAAAACGTTTGCTACTTTAAATTTCAACCTGTCCTCGATCTCGTTGTTTGCGTGCGTGCATGTGTGTCCATGCGCGTATGCACGCATCCATGCGTCTTACCTGTTTGAGTGTGCGCTCCATATCTATGCCTTGGTTCCAGGGAGCAGCCGGATTGGCCAGGCAGTCGCCCGCGTTCCCACGGCGACTGATATCAATCTTCTGGCGGCGAAGGTTCCGGAATGCCTCAGCCATCACCAGAACGCCATCATAGGTTAGAGCGGACGTGTACTGATATATGAGAGAGAGAGAGAGAGAGAGAGAGAGAGAGAGAGAGAGAGAGGATTTGTGGTAAGATTTCTTGACCGTACTTAAACACCATTTTTGATATATTATTTTACTCAATACCTTGCTGAACCCATTAAGACATGAGGTCGATTCTACAAATGTCTCCTGGCTGCATCCTAACGGTTTTCTGAAAATCGCTCTATAATCAGTGGACTGTAGGTGCAGTTTTGAGGAAAACTGCTATTATTGTTTACAAAAGACAGAAATCAAGGATTATATAAATTAAATCTACCACAATAATAATCCTGAGCATTCTTCCTCCTGCACACTGGGAGATAAACAGCATATTTACTACCAACTTGTCAGGAAAACAAGCCCAAAGTCACATTATAATAAGGATCCTTGGCAACAAACTGGTCCTGTTGTGCCTTCCAAGCACGCTCAACAGAGAGAGAGGGGGGGGGGGCATGATTCATGACAGGGTTTTATCCCATTCTGACCGGGCACCCATTTTGGTGTCAGCATCATGTTATGCTTTAGCTATTGAAAAATAGCAGATCTACAAGCTCATATCGCGCCACCGAGTGGCGCGATACGAGCTTGTAGGTCTGCTATTTTTGAAAAATCAAAGAGCGACTGACATTTTTAGAATCTGATCTCAGGTCAGAATTGGTTCATCAGACCAGTGTGTGTCCGGCGGAAACCTCGTATGAATCTGATCTCAGGTCAGAATGGGTTATATCATCCTCCAGCACATTATTTCCAATTATGACACCTTCACATTTCACACTGTTTGTGTTTCTGGTTCAAATCCGCCTACAGAGCCAATCAAACAAAGCTATGGGAGAATTTACTGGACGAGTAAACTGTGATGATGAGGTAATGGCAGTCGAGACAATATTCTAAATGGAGAAGGTTATGCTTTCATTAACCCATTCTGACCTGAGATCAGATTCTAAAAATGTCAGTCGTTCTTCGATTTTTCAAAAAATAGCTAAAGCATAACATGATGCTGACACCAAAATGGGTGCCCGGTCAGAATGGGTTAAACATGATATCATGGTGAGAAGTACGTTAGACGCATCGTAATTAGTTCTACTAAAGGTCACAGGGCTCAGAATCGTAGTTGTACTGTAGCTGCTACAAGGACGTATAATTATGCTGAATCAGAAAATCCTGGCTCCAATACCAAATATCATGCCATATAGAAATGTATTGTGTTTAATAAATTAATAAATGAACCCACATTCATGGTAAATGGTGCATTTATATAGCGCCTTTATCCATGGCGCTTTACAGACATTGTGCATTATACCCATTCACGTACACATTCATACACAGATGGCGAAGGAAACCATGCAAGGCACCAACCTGCTCATCGGGAGCAATTAGGTGTTCAGTTTGCTCACACACTAACTCAGCTGGCGGAGCCCGGGGTCGAACTGGTGAACCTTCTATAGTTCCCAAGTGGCCACTCTCCCCTGAGCCACTGCCGCCCCATCTGATATTGATCGCTCAGGGCTGGCACAACGGAAATCCGAGATTCATACAGAATAAATGATATGTAGCTTGCAGAGTTAGTTCAGTCAGATAATACTTGAGGGGCTCATTCCGTGCTATGCAAGTCCCACACGTCATACGCTGTCGTGGCAATCAGCTGACCAATTGGGCAAGGCTGCCTTATTTCTGTTGCGTTCCTGGTTGTCGTTATGAGCTGTTTTCTCCCACCGCCACCCCCAGGCCCCAGCACCACCAGTGGGCTCTGCTATTTCTGCTAGATATACAGTACAGGGTGTATACAGTATATAGGGTTGTTTATGTATCTAACTAAAATAGACATAAGGACACACTCACATTGCTGTTCATTGGAGTGGCTGCACCACTCAGAAATGTAGCAGAGCCGAATGCCAAGATAAAATATTATATAATATTATGCACACTTATTATTCTCATTCTATAATAATATTTGTTCAATCTATTTGTGAGTTATCTGACTGAATACTAGTTGGAAATTTTAGCTCCATATATTTATGATGGCTGTGAAGAACACTGGTCGAGACGTCATTAGGGCGGGGCGAGATATTTATGTTTATCAGTGGTGGAAAAAGTACTCACATTTTGGCTTCACTCACACCTTTCGATCTAGCATACAACATTGATCCATGCTAGATGTAAACAAAGGGTAAGTGTCATGGCCGCCCCAATGCATTTCCAATGGAAGTCACATGGTTTGACACAACATTTGTGTTGTACGGCTTTCGGCTGTGTTTCGACTGCCCCCCTTCCCCTCATACAACAAAAAGGTTGTGTCAAACCATGTGACTCCCATTGGAAATTAATTGCGAGCTTGCATCAGTAAACAAGTCTCATGCATCAGCTATACATCAATCTGTTGTGAAGGTGTGAGTCAGGCCCTATAGAGGTCAAGTCACAATATCCCATGACTATTAATGTAATCTGGATCAATTTACAATTACAATTTAGCCATTCAGCAGATGCTCTTAATCCAGAGAGATTTTAAAGCAATTAAGATTGTAATACATCAATATACATTAAATAAATCATCAAGAATCATACGCAAGCTAAGAACCTAATATCCGTCTAACAGTGGAATATCTATAATGATTAAATAAATTGAACCTTTGCACACGCCTGTATGGTCGTTGAGGCTAGGGCAAGTGCTATGGCAAGTGCTATGGAGTCTGTTCCACTGATGTTTTCAGACTACGGCAGAAGATTTGGAGTGAGTTTGATTCTGATTGCAGACTCACTCATTATCTGCTTGGCAAGAAAGGCAATTAAATAATAGACTTATGGTTAGTGGCGATGTCATTACCTCCACCCAGGAGGGTTCATCGTTTGTTCATCTGTTTGTCTATTGCAAAGTAATCAGGGGATTGCCGTACATACAGTTTGCTGCGTGTGCACATCCTTTGCCCCCAAGAGACAGAAGCTTGTTTATCCCATTCTGACCGGGAACCCATTTTGATGTCAGCATCATGTTATGCTTTAGCTATTTAAAAATAGCAGATCTACAAGCTCATATCGCGCCACCGAGTGGCGCGATACGAGCTTGTAGGTCTGCTATTTTTGAAAAATCGAAGAGCGACTGACATTTTTAGAATCTGATCTCAGGTCAGAATGGGTTCATCAGACCAGTGTGTGTCCGGCGGAAACCTCGTATGAATCTGATCTCAGGTCAGAATGGGTTATTTTGGTGACACCGTGACCTGTTCTCTAGCACCACCGTCGGGTCAAACATTTAATTGTCAAATGAGCGAATATCTCCTGCAGTGGGAAAAACAAAAAAGATTCACTGTGACCTTCATGCTCCCAAGAAGAAGATAACTATTGATTTGGGGATTTTCGTGACCCCGCCCCAATGTGCCCCATCCATCCCATGAACCTTAGGGCTCTGGGGAGGTTGTTATACATAATTATACAGAGTACATTCTCATTTGGTATGACACAGGTCTACTGAAGGGTAAGGGCCGATTCATACTCCTATTTTACCGCTGTTTCGGCGCTGTAGTGCCGAAATGATTTCGGCTCGTCAGAAATTTTCAGTAGCACCGAAGAGCCGACTTTAGGACGGTACCCGCCCCCCCGAACCTCAAATGACGTCAAATTGTAGGCTTTACAGCGCCAAACCGACTTTTATTCGGCTCTAAAATAGGAGTATGAATCGGCCCTAAGGCAGATCCTTCCAGAACCTGAAACTTCTAAAAGTTGTGAGGTACCTTTTTTATCAGTAACGTCAGTGAAACTGTGTGCATGTGTCTCCATGTAGCATGAGCACCTGCAGTTGATTACAACAGGGATTCTCAACCTGTGGGTCGTGACCCCCCCCCGGGGGGGTCGCCAAATTATTTAGGGGGGGGGGGGTCCAAAATATTTCAATGAATGGCTTTAAAATGGAAATTAAGAGTTTACATATTACACACAGTACATGCATAAACTTTCCTTAATGATTTCAGTATTTATTTATGATGTATTTTCGCTATTATTAAGGTTATTGTAGCGGCCAATTTGTATTGGGGGTGGGGAGGGGGGGGCGGGGCGGGGCGGGGCGGGGGTCGCGAGACATGGCCAAAGCATCTCTGGTGGTCCCAGCTAAAATCGTTGAGAACCCCTGGATTACAACACTGACTAGGCTACAGCACCACCGCCACACACACGCCACTAAAAAAGACACGCATGCACATTGGCCAGCATTGCATCTGTACTATGAACACACACTACACAGAAGTGGGGTGCACACACGATGCACACACAGACATATGGAGAGACGCAGCGTCCGTGCACACACACTCAAGTATATATGCACGCATGTGCAATGCACAGTAAAGCAGCGCACAGGCTCAGCCTGCTGTTTCAATCTTTAATTGGGTATGATTTGCTTCAAGTGGAGGGCTAGTGAGCAGCCTGTTGAAATACATGGACAGTGATTTCACATTGTTCTAGAGATTAAACGGTATATAGCTCAAGGGAATCAACTCATCAAAAGCACTCTCACACTGCATTGTGAAGCAGGCATATTGTGTTCAATTATTTTCAAACAAGTTTTTCATTAGAAAAATAATCACCCCTGAAGGGGGAGAAGTGTCATTTGTAACTGTAGCACTGGGAATATGCCGGTAGCCATGGCTCTCCAAAATGCACTGCAAGCCAACTTGTGATGGTTCATGCGCGCGTGCACCCGCACACACACGCGCACACACACGCACACACACACGCGCACACGCACGCACACACACACGCACACGCACACACACACACACACACTTTAATGAGTCGCTTGCAAGTCTAAACGGTTCAAACACAATTTGCTCCGTCTGGGTATTAGGCTCAAGTCATTAAGGGATAATTACGTGGCAGGAAACATACCTCCCAGGCAAGTACGGAGGCCGCCACAGCGCTTCTCCTCTGTGGCGGATTTGCACTAAAATATACCATTTCTCTACTTCTGTCTACTTCTCAAATACTACTGGGGAAATGTGGCCCTCACAAGTAGAGTAATACTAATACTACATGCATGTGCACACACACACACACACACACACACACACACACACACACACACACACACACACACACACGCACCATGCAGCCCCACTGAGCTGACATTACATTAATACATTACATTATTATTATCTGATTCATCTATAAGGCATTTGCACTTCAAAGCATCTCCCCCTCAAAGCCCAGGCAATCCCATCCAATGCAAGAACACACTTAACTTATACCTCCGCTGTACTTAGATTGATCCAATCCAATGCAAGAACACACTTAACTTATACCTCCGCTGTACTTAGATTGATCCAATCCAATGCAAGAACACACTTAACTTATACCTCCGCTGTACTTAGATTGCTACTAGGCTACCGCTGTACACCTACGCACATCAACGCATAGCTATAAACATCACTGTAAACATGTCTGTTACACGCACGCACACACACACACACTCACACACACACACACACACACACACACACACACACACACACACACACACACACACACACACACACACACACACACAACAACATAACAACAACATAACTTTCAATGCATCCACATACCACATAGATACTGATCACAATACAATCCATAAAACACATTATAATCAGAGATACCCATAACAGAACTATAGATACCACATATAGTACAATCCACACATCACGTTTATGATCGCAGAATCACCCATTACAGAAATATTGCCACAGGGAGGAGGCCGGGGAGGTGGAGGAAATGTTAACACTGACATCAGAACAACAGAGACAGTCAGCTAGCAGGAAGACTAAAGGCCTATTCATAGTCTGGATTTTCGGTGGTGAGGTGACCACCGCTCCAGTGGTGAGCTGACCACCGGAGCTGAAATAACGTTGAGCGGTGGTGAGTAAAAACAGAGAGAAGGGCTGGAGCGGTGGCGGTGGTTTGCTCTTCACCGCGGCTAGTTATGCTTTAGCTATTTAAAAATAGCAGATCTACAAGCTCATATCGCGCCACCGAGTGGCGCGATACGAGCTTGTAGGTCTGCTATTTTTGAAAAATCGAAGAGCGACTGACATTTTTAGAATCTGATCTCAGGTCAGAATGGGTTCATCAGACCAGTGTGTGTCCGGCGGAAACCTCGTATGAATCTGATCTCAGGTCAGAATGGGTTATTTTGGTGACACCGTGACCTGTTCTCTAGCACCACCGTCGGGTCAAACATTTAATTGTCAAATGAGCGAATATCTCCTGCAGTGGGAAAAACAAAAAAGATTCACTGTGACCTTCATGCTCCCAAGAAGAAGATAACTATTGATTTGGGGATTTTCGTGACCCCGCCCCAATGTGCCCCATCCATCCCATGAACCTTAGGGCTCTGGGGAGGTTGTTATACATAATTATACAGAGTACATTCTCATTTGGTATGACACAGGTCTACTGAAGGGTAAGGGCCGATTCATACTCCTATTTTACCGCTGTTTCGGCGCTGTAGTGCCGAAATGATTTCGGCTCGTCAGAAATTTTCAGTAGCACCGAAGAGCCGACTTTAGGACGGTACCCGCCCCCCCGAACCTCAAATGACGTCAAATTGTAGGCTTTACAGCGCCAAACCGACTTTTATTCGGCTCTAAAATAGGAGTATGAATCGGCCCTAAGGCAGATCCTTCCAGAACCTGAAACTTCTAAAAGTTGTGAGGTACCTTTTTTATCAGTAACGTCAGTGAAACTGTGTGCATGTGTCTCCATGTAGCATGAGCACCTGCAGTTGATTACAACAGGGATTCTCAACCTGTGGGTCGTGACCCCCCCCCGGGGGGGTCGCCAAATTATTTAGGGGGGGGGGGGGTCCAAAATATTTCAATGAATGGCTTTAAAATGGAAATTAAGAGTTTACATATTACACACAGTACATGCATAAACTTTCCTTAATGATTTCAGTATTTATTTATGATGTATTTTCGCTATTATTAAGGTTATTGTAGCGGCCAATTTGTATTGGGGGTGGGGAGGGGGGGGCGGGGCGGGGCGGGGCGGGGGTCGCGAGACATGGCCAAAGCATCTCTGGTGGTCCCAGCTAAAATCGTTGAGAACCCCTGGATTACAACACTGACTAGGCTACAGCACCACCGCCACACACACGCCACTAAAAAAGACACGCATGCACATTGGCCAGCATTGCATCTGTACTATGAACACACACTACACAGAAGTGGGGTGCACACACGATGCACACACAGACATATGGAGAGACGCAGCGTCCGTGCACACACACTCAAGTATATATGCACGCATGTGCAATGCACAGTAAAGCAGCGCACAGGCTCAGCCTGCTGTTTCAATCTTTAATTGGGTATGATTTGCTTCAAGTGGAGGGCTAGTGAGCAGCCTGTTGAAATACATGGACAGTGATTTCACATTGTTCTAGAGATTAAACGGTATATAGCTCAAGGGAATCAACTCATCAAAAGCACTCTCACACTGCATTGTGAAGCAGGCATATTGTGTTCAATTATTTTCAAACAAGTTTTTATAAGAAAGATTTCATTAGAAAAATAATCACCCCTGAAGGGGGAGAAGTGTCATTTGTAACTGTAGCACTGGGAATATGCCGGTAGCCATGGCTCTCCAAAATGCACTGCAAGCCAACTTGTGATGGTTCATGCGCGCGTGCACCCGCACACACACGCGCACACACACGCACACACACACGCGCACACGCACGCACACACACACGCACACGCACACACACACACACACACTTTAATGAGTCGCTTGCAAGTCTAAACGGTTCAAACACAATTTGCTCCGTCTGGGTATTAGGCTCAAGTCATTAAGGGATAATTACGTGGCAGGAAACATACCTCCCAGGCAAGTACGGAGGCCGCCACAGCGCTTCTCCTCTGTGGCGGATTTGCACTAAAATATACCATTTCTCTACTTCTGTCTACTTCTCAAATACTACTGGGGAAATGTGGCCCTCACAAGTAGAGTAATACTAATACTACATGCATGTGCACACACACACACACACACACACACACACACACACACACACACACACACACACACACACGCACCATGCAGCCCCACTGAGCTGACATTACATTAATACATTACATTATTATTATCTGATTCATCTATAAGGCATTTGCACTTCAAAGCATCTCCCCCTCAAAGCCCAGGCAATCCCATCCAATGC
>NC_139706.1:43488359-43533359 GCF_964188405.1 Protomyctophum parallelum
CGACTTTATAACCGCAAATACCCGATTTTTTTCCGCACGGGCGCTTCGCGCCCGTGCGAATCGCCCCCCCGCACGGGCGATTCGCCCCCCCGCGAATCGCCCGTGCGAATCGCCCCACATGTGGGCCGGTTCGGATTCGTCCCCCCCATCTGTGAAGTGCCGGATACGGCGCTGGGGCGGGCGGGCAGACGGACGGGCGGGCGGACGGACGGGCGGACGGGCGGGCGGGCGGGCGGGCAAACAGACAGGCAGGCAGAAAATGATGGGGCAGAGCCTGGCAGTTTGATAGCAGAGGTGGTAGAATTGACAGACTTCATTAGTGGTAAAAACACAGCAGGGAACAGCAACACACACCGCATGATCACCGCACGCCTCCTCTCTCTCTCTCTCTCTCTCTCTCTCTCTCTCTCACACACACACACACACACACACACACACACACACACACCCTCTAGGCCACTACCTCGCAGACCGAGAGACACAGAGATGGAACGAGAAGGTATGGCGGGCTGACAACTCTGCAGACACTTTTCCTTTCTGTGCAGTTTCTGTACAGTGTACAGTCCTTTTGTTACTTCCTTCCATAATGTGAAACTAAAGCATGCTTTGTGTTAGTGCAGACATTGAAGGCTGCAGCGGCTGAGTCACAGGAGGAGTCCCGTTGTCACATGACATGACCTTTCATTCAAAGGACAGGCACTCTCTAACCACAAGGCTATGGCTGGTGAATACAGGGGTTAAAGGTGATATAGACAAGTTTCCAGTGTTTGTACACAGAAGTGAGTGAGTGTTTCCAAACAAATGCATATCTAGCTCCACCCCCCTCCCCCCTCATTCTATTGGCTGAGCCAGGTCACTTCAGGCTATGGGATTGTTGTTGCTGCTGGGACGGACGCTATGGATATTGCGCTCGTATGGCTAAATATGACATTACAAAATTATGAATTTCTATCGATATCATAGTTACAACAATGACATTGAGTTGACATGTTTTTTTAACAAATGCCCCATGCCACTACAGCATCGTTCATTCATGTGAACTACTCTGTCCACGGTTATTCATTGCAATGAAAAAAAACGCTATGATGATCCGCGACGGCCTGTCACAGTTGGCGAGCACGGGTTGAATGCATGCTTCAAGCCGGCCGGCCGGCCGGCAGGCAGTCGCCGCGGCGGTGCAGGGTGAAATACTATTACTCACTTCCACTTCCACCATTTCAACAAAAGCACATACAACCCACTCCACATGAACGAGAAAGAGAACGATATTGATGTAGGCCTAAACAGGCGATTTTATTGGGGTCTGAGTTGTTCTGTGACTAAGGATCCTGAGTTCTGTGGGGTGCTTATTGCTGCTGGTGTTGTTCAGTTTCACACCACCCAACCATGCACTATACATAGCGATTCTCATAATTTCAATATGCTTACATATTAAATCATAAACATACTATTTCACATGCACAATGTTAGTGAAACTAAGATATGGGGATAATATTATACATTGCAATTGAAATCGCATCGCGTTTTCATTATAATACTGCAGTGCTGGGTTGAACACACCGTCACTGCCTCGCGCTGCAATTGGCTAAAAGTTTAAATCCCCTCCGACGTCCCGAGTAGTAAACTGTGGTGGATATAAACAGCGCATTCAGCCACAGGGGGGGAAAGGGGGAGTGTGCTGTTGCAGGAGAACACCTCAGCATCATAATATAGGGAAAGATACAGGGGGAAAAGGCCAAAAGAATACATTTATATATATTTAAAATTTTGGCTGAAAACTTGTCTATATCACCTTTAATGTGTCTTTGAAGCTTATTTTCTTTTCTTGCACTAAAACATCACTAAACCTGGGTATATATACCCAATGTAATATATTCCATAACAAATATTTCTCATCTAAATATACAGCAATACATGGTCTTCTTTAATATTTCATATTATCAACATATGGAATGTCAGAACAGGTCAGCTCCATATATGGAGATCTAAGGGTCAGATGTAGAGTTGCTGGCCGGCTCCATATGCAGATAGGTGATTATCCAGTCCACTCCATATATGGAGCGTGTCACGAGGCGTGACAGACTGACGGCCATACATGGAGCATAGTCACGAGATGTGACAGACTGATGGCCATATATGCAGCGTGTCACGAGTCGTGATGGACGGACAGGCGGACTGACTGACGTGTTTTGCAGGTTTTCATAGTAATCTGGGTTACTTAATCCTATTGGTTACCGGTGGAACATTAGGCTGTTACTGATTGGATAACCACATTCTGGAGGACCAATGCAGGTCAGGATATGGATTACTTAAATGAGTGAAGAAAAGAGTAAAGTTACTGTAGGCAGCTTTTAGGCAGAGAAAAATAATTGGCCTACATTTATTGAAGAGAGATTATTTGCCTTTAAAGGATTTAAAGTTTTAAACCACGCCATGGGACGTGTGGAATGGGTCTTTAATGGAACAGACCGGCAAGTTATCCAGCTCTTATTCTTGAACTTTTGGCAATTTAATTAAATCTACTGGCCTGCAATGGTGGATTAAGTATAATCTAAATCTTACTTCAAAGTAAGAACAAAAGTATTGGCATCAGAATATACTCAAAGTGCTGTACTCAACCTTTTCCAAACTCTTTTGAAATTTTCTAATATAGCTACAGTATAAGTATTTGATAAGTTAATACAAATACTTAGATACAGTACATTCCGCCACTGGTCATAACGTTTATGAACTTATGGTCATTTAATTAAGGATATTAAGTATGCTAGCCTATGTGGACTTTCAATACGTTATACCACTAATAATAAGACCATTCCTCATCATCTCTGGTGTAAGGTTTGGTTTAGGCAATTTAAACATATCCAGTTTAATATGAATGATAAGCAAAATCAATAATTCCAGCTATTAAATCTGCTGCCCTGTGTAGACTTTCAAAACTTTTACTATTACGATTATAATACTAATATTAACATTCATCAGTATCTCGTATAATGTTGGGTATATTAAACAGATCATTATACTGTACGCTGATAAATAAGTTTGTACTAGCTTGGATTCCCCATCGATGATGTCACTGCATGGTGGGCGGGTTTCTGAACTGCCTGCCCACAGCCCTCACATGAGACACAGACGGAGTAGAAAAGAATTGTGGCATTTTATCATGAACATTAGTGAGGACCAATTATATGGTTGAAAAGTGGTGAAGTGGTCCTTTAATAAGACCAGATTCACTGTATTTTTTATTTAGAAACTCCTGAAATGTCCAAGTCAATTACTTCCTGTCAAATAAAAGCACAACACGTGACTCCATCGGCAGGTCCAAACCAAATTCTAAGAAATAATAAGATGAACGTTTGTCAAAAAACAGATCAACATTCGCCATAAAATCTATAAGCTCACAACGCGTCACGAGCCTGTATCGGCTCATTCGTCAAAGAGATTTGGCATAGTGGGCAAAAAGGAGGGCCCATGCAACTACAGACCCCAGGGTGATCCCAAGAAAGTATAATAGAGTTGAAGTGGTTAAACACAGGTTATAAAATACATGCTGTGAACCTTTTTATTGTGTGACAGATCAGTGATCAGTGACTCACAAGGCCGACCGGTGACCTGTGAGCTCATTTAAAGACATACCACGGCGTTCTAATTGTGGATCATTACCTCAGAGGGGGTGTGAATCGTGTGATGGATGGTCCGGGGGACTGTACAGTCTACGCTGTACACTGTACAGCCATTAGCCAAGATTATCTTTCTCCGAGGCTAAGCGCTGCATGGCTCAAGGCTTAATTGATAACAACTCTGGGGGAGCCCGGGATCGAACTGGGAACCTTGCGGTTCCCATTCGGCTGCTCTACAGGCCACTCTACCCCTGACCCACTGCTGCCACAATTCTGGAACCCCCTCATGGTCTCCTGGGGCATGCCCATATCCCATGCTGAGAACCAGTGGCCTAGAGACATTTTGAAAACAACCGTGACCATGGGAGGTATATATAGCTCAGAGAAATGGCATTTTCAGTCAGTCTGCTGCTGTCTGCTGCTGGTCGAGGAGAAGTTGTTTTGATTTATCCTTTTGTAACCATGGTTAAAAATGCTTTTTTGTTATTTGGATCTTGATCATTTGTTTTATTTTATTATGTTTGAGTTATTACTTTATATAAAAATGCCTGATTTATAATTAAATTACTTATATTATAATAATGGTTAATTTGAATGGATTGATTTAATTTGAAATTATGTATAATATATGCAATTATATATAAGTTTTGAATGTATTTTATTTTCTAATTTCAGATTTTTGGTCTCCTTTGTTTTGCCGCTTTATTCTGCACTTTATGATACTTTGGGGGAAAAGCACGAAATGTCGTGCTCTGCTTGTGCACAAGTATAGGCCATACATGGCCTACTCTTGAGAGTGTAAAATGAAACAATTTGTTTTAATTTCATGCTCTCAAGAGTTAAATTATTAAAGTTAAACACCTGCATTACTTAATTTAGAAGAAGTCGATCTACAAAATCTACTTACAGTAGAAGAATTGTCATTTAGATAATGTAATTTTGTAGAAGTCAGTTTGATGTTACCTCGCCTATGGTAGAGGAGATCTTGAAAAAACAAGAAGGTGGCACCACACCAATAGCCAGAGTGCCAATATTTATTAGGACAGCAGGCAAGACAGAATTGCATCCAACGTTTGGGCGGTTAAGCCTTCATCAGGGAATACAGGGCACTTAATGGTTCACACTTAAATATGGTGCCAGAGAGTCATGCAACCAATCAGAAGGGGTTAGGGGAACACGGGTTGAGTAAAGGCTCATACATAGTCTGGATTTTCGGTGGTTAGGTGACCACCGAACTACAACATGACGTCACGAGCCACGGTGAAGAGCAAACCACCGCCACCGCTCCAGCCCTTCTCTCTGTTTTTACTCACCACCGCTCAATGTTATTTCAGCTCCGGTGGTCAGCTCACCACCAGAGCGGTGGTCACCTCATCACCGGAAATCCAGACTATGAATAGGCCTTTAGACCTGTCCCTGGCTGTGATATAAGAGGTAGGGATCATGGTCATGTGGTGTCTCAAGTTCACATAGAAGAGTTTATCTCAAAGATGACTATAAGGCCTCATAAGAGGCTCTGGAATATAAATTCCTTGTCATAGAGACACTACAATGTATCTCAGAATTACAACAAATATACAAGTGTGAAATATAAAACCATATAACAACGAAATCTATACAAAATGTATACAAAATAAAGTACATAATTAATTACATTCAATACAATCAATATAGAAAAATATTAAAGGATTTGTAGTGGATTAAATCCATGTACTGGCAATCGATCACAGTTATAGGGTTAAAAGATGGGTTTACCAAGGGTACAAAAATATTGTAATTGTATATTATTTTTACAAAAAGGATTTGAGGTCAAAATCAACATTAAGGCCAAGGGGAGATAGTGTTTTTAAGGACTGAATCCAGAAAGCTTCGCGTTTAAGCAGAAGCTGATCAATCTGTCCTCCTCTTCTAGGTACAGACACTTTCTATGCCTATATAGTGTAGAGAGGATACAGGGTGGTTGGCTTCCACAAAATGGGCGGCAACAGGATATATAATATTCTTGCACCGAATAGTGCTACGGTGCTCATGCGTGCTTTTAATTCACGAGAAGTCATACCTACATACGCCTTGCCACACGGGCATGTCAGAAGGTAAATGACAGCCCTAGTTGTGCAGGTAATAATGCCTCTGATGGGGATATTTTTACCAGAATGAGGATGCTTAAATTTATGACATTTGCGAGTGCTGTTACACGTTGAGTGGGGGTTGGGACAGGGGGTAAATCGGACTTGACCAAGTGATTTCTAAGACTCTGACCAGTGTGACCACGAGAGAAAACAATCAGAGGAGGTTTGGAAAAGGTGTTATTAAATAGTGAATCAGATTGTAAAATATGCCAGTGTTTTTGTCTCCACCAGGCCGAAGGCATGTGGGGAGAGTATGTTTTGCACTCCGTCCGTCCGTGTGTGTGTGTGTGTGTGTGTGTGTGTGTGTCTGTCCGTCCGTCCGTTAGTAGCTAATCTCGGCCACCGTTAACCCGGTCGATGGCACATTTTGCACACACACTCCCTGGATGCCAACGATGAACCTCTGCCCCAAACTTTCCAGAAAGGCCTGTTATAGCGCCACCAGGAGGCCGCTTTGTGCAAAACAACTTTTTGCACAGTACACCTACAGATTTTGTCCAAACATCACGCAAATTGGTACACAGTCTCTCTACAGCCATTCAACGAAACCGGTCTTTCACATTTCTCAGACTCCATCCTGATTGGTTAAGATTGGCTTCCAAAGTTCACAGGAGTGCTCAGTTTCAAACAAAATGCTGCAAATCATGAACACATCGCGTGATTTCCTTGAAATTGTGCACCCACATTCCCACTAGGCCGACGACGAAATGCCACATGAACAATTTCAACTCAGCCTCAAGGTGGCGCTATAACTGGCCGAAAAGTGTTTTTACCTCTAACTGCACGAATCTGTGGATCACTTTGTATGCCAACTCCCTAGAGGCCAAGGAAAAACATTTGCCTGGAATTTTTCACATCTGCTCTTTATAGCGCCACCAGGAGGCCCACATATGTAAAACACATTTATTACTCCTTCAGATTTTATCCAAATTTCACGCAAATCGGTACACATGATCTCCATAGTCATGTGATCAACACAGGTTTGTTTGATTTCTCATATTCCATCCTGATTGGCCACGATTGGCTCCTACAGTTTTCAGGAGTAGCAAATGGCCACAACTCGGCAGCGTCCGATTGCGATGAAACTGTGCACGCATATTCCCACTAGGCTGAGGAAGAATCCTGGTGGAGACCTGTGCCGATTGGCACTTTATCTAGTTTATGACTGAAACTTTCAGACATTTTAGAGTAGGTAGAGAAGATGGTTGACTGAGTCTTGTTTTCTGACCGTCTGTGAAATAAATCAGACCTTGGTTTATGATTGATTTTGTCCAGGGCGTTGTCAATCTGGGTATTGGAATAGCCCCGTTCTTTAAATTTAGCCTGCATATTTATCAAATGCCGGTTCAAATCCGTAGGTTTCTTGCAAATACGTTGACAAAATTGGCTATACGGTAGGCTGTTTTTTAGATGTAGAGGGTGACAGCTGTCAGCTGTCGCCTATGGTACCACATCAATACAGCGATGGTATTGTGGACAAAATCGTATCCAACGACAACAAAAAGTCTTGCTCAAACGCTGAATAAATAATGGACCTCGGTGTGAAAAGGGTTCAAAACCACTGACATAACAGATGCAGAGCCACACCCCCAAACAATGCAATACCGTCACAATAAATGATTTCATCTTGGAGAGAGAGTGTCTGACTGATACATTGTCTGCAGCAGTCTAGTAATAAGCAAACAGCGGAGGACAATTGATGGAGCTGCCAGCGGCTAATGAGGATTTATCAGATAAATATGAGAATGATGATGACACAATTAACAGGCTTCCCTGGGTGATAAAAACGGCCATGACTTTGTGTTTCACCTTGCACATCGTTAGTGTGCGTGCGTGCGTGTCCACTTGCAGAGCTATACAGGGGTGACAGCTGGAGCGGCTGATGTATTTTAATGGTTTGGTGGATATATTTCCAGTTCATATGCAACTAGCAACTAATCTGACAGTACCCAGCCAATAGTGTACTGACAAAGACAGAGAGACAAAGAGAGGAAGAGAGAGAGAGAGAGAGAGAGAGAGAGAGAGGGGGGGTATTATGAAGGAGGCAGCTATGTTTGGTCAGATAGGGTGAGATAGGTGAAAGAAAGAGGGTGTGAGGTGAGGTTAGTAAAAACAGGAGGACAGAGCCAATGAAAGGGATTTATAGAAAGATGGCAAAGTGAAATATATTGGGAGTACACTACATCAAACAGACTGTCATCTGCTTTGCTGCTTTTTTGTGTGTAAATTAATGTGTTACTTGATCATACTACAGCATCACACAAAAGCCCCCAGCAGCATCCCACAAGGTCGCAACACGGTGTGAATCAACACGTTTTGAGCTAGTAGACTTGCTACTTTTGAATTGTGAATTTTGGACATAATGAGGTTTCCACCCAACGATGCTATGGAACCTGCCACGGCCACAACATCAAGTAGTCCTATAGTGACAGCTTGGGACAACATATGGCCCACTCTCGACCCAACGCACACACTGGAATGCGGAAGTGCCATTCTAAATCCCTTCAGACAAATTAATCTGCTAAAAACCAACAAAGCAGACTTTAGCTGTAGGAGAGGGAGTAGCTGCACCAAGCGCTGCGAAGTCTGCTTCAGCCAACTTATTGCTGTAAATCATCATGCAATCAGCAGCATGCAACGTCATGCATGGCCGTCACGGCACGGGTGTGAGAATGCGTTGACAACTCAACTGATTGATTGATTATAATTAAGTCTACTGCCACTCAGCCTGCTCTTTATGGGGGGACTTGTTGGCTGTGATTCACCTGGAACAGTCTATTTCATTGGTTCTCAGACCTTATAATTTCAAGGACCCCCATAACTCGTTCGTACACTCTCAGAGTTGCAGGATTTGGAACCCTCTCAAGGAACCCCTCTATTTGTAAGAGTCTACGGGTCAGTGCATTCTGGTAAAACGTCAAAGTGGTCGCAAACGCTGTGGGCACTGGGGGCGTGTTCTCTACTCTGTGTAGGATAGGTGCATGGGTTGGCAAAAGGGCCTTTCTGTGTGGAGTTTGCATGTTCTCCCCGTGTCCCCTATAGGTACCCTCTCAAAAAACATGCAGCAATCCTGGTCTCTATACTGCCTTCCCCTGGCCAGCCAGGGCGTCCGATGGAGGGGAAAGGAACTGGTTGGAATAACGTGTTCCTTCCACGTGCTACGTCCAATCGGGGAAACTCCCCCCTGTCACGTGAAAAGAAGCCCCTTGGACTCCTCATGCATTGAAGGAAGCATTAGGTCCGTTGCTATCCCCAGGTTGGCAGAGGGAGTGTAACCCAACCTTACCCTAACACACCGGAGACAAATAAACTCTAACCTTAAAAATGTTAACAAAGAGGTAACATTGTAATACTTTTTATATTGTGTGTGTCCCCCCCCCCTTGGGAGCTGCTATCTGAAAGAGTTTTGGCATTGAGCCTCTACTCTGTAGCTATAATGCTACCTGTCACTGTGGCACTGGCCAATCCGTCACTCCAATCCTCAAAAGTCACAACACTGATCGGCTAAACAGCTGTGCCCACAGTGAAGGCTGTAGCAGTGTGATTGGTTAAATTACAGCAGTTCTCAAAGTGGGGTCCGGGGACCGCCCCAGGGGTCGCTCAGGAGTAACAGGTCTGTAACTTCAAGAGTGTTCACTCTCTGAGTTAGGATTTTACATTGTAGAATGGGGTCCCAGAGATGAAAACTTATAAATGTATACAAATGTGGGTCTGTGGCCTAATGTTCATTGTCTCTGTTGGGTGAAACCTCAGATGTTCCAAATTGTTACTTTTCAGGATTCAAATTAAAAGTATCAAAAGAAGCAGATCTGCTACTTTTGATGCTTTTGTGTGACACTGTAG
This sequence comes from Protomyctophum parallelum, assembly GCF_964188405.1. NCBI lineage: Eukaryota > Metazoa > Chordata > Actinopteri > Myctophiformes > Myctophidae > Protomyctophum > Protomyctophum parallelum. The sequence continues at coordinate 43,497,949 of NC_139706.1, forward strand.
TATGATTACGTACAGTAGTAGTACAAAACAAAAACAAAACAAAAACACAATGGAGATATGAGGTTTCTACCCAACAGCAACAATATCAAACTGGGGGTTTGAGAAACAAACGTTTGGGTAACAAAAAGGCTCTGTGCCTATCTAACGCCCCGTGTCACACCTGGACTACAAGGCTGGGGACAATGCATGACGTAGGATCAGAGAGTATAGCAGCAGCGGACACCCAACTAAAGACAGGTGGTGGCGGGTGGCCCCGAAGAGCGCCGAGATCAAAGTGTAAGAAAATAGGGTGTGAATAAGCACTGGCTCCAGGTGTCACTCTCTGTGTCTAATCATGCATGTCAAACACTGTGACCTACAGCTCAACCAGCTGTAGAAGCCGCTTTCTAATTGGTTCATATGATACATCACTGACGCAGGGTGGCATGAAGAGACGCACGGCACGAAGGGTTGTGTGTGTGTGTGTGTGTGTGTGTGTGTGTGTGTGTGTGTGTGTGCGCACAGATTGCACATATGGATGCACATCTGTGTGCAGTCCTGCAGTGTGTGTACTGTACCTTGTCACGCACTGTCACTGTGCAGATGACCTGCTGCTGCTGTCTCCAACCAAGGAAGGACTACAGCAACTTGATCTCCTATACACAAATTCTCCCAGACGTGGGCCCTGACAGTGAACGTGACTAAGACTAAAATCATGATATTTCAAAAAAGATCCAGCCGCAAAAAACACAATTCTTTCCTAAATACAATCCCATTAGAACAAACAAAAAAACTATACCTACCTTGGCCTAAACATCAGCAGCACAGGGAACTTCAACCAAGCTGTAAAGGACCCGAGAGACAAGGCAAGAAGGGCCTTCTAATCTATGCCATCAAAAGAAACATCAAAACAGACATCCCAATTAAACCCGGCTTAAAATACTGGACTCTGTGATAGAATCAATTTTCCTCTATGGTTGCGAGATCTGGGGATAAACACCAAATAAACACCAAACCGAGACCCTATACACACTGCAAATCCATTTTCCGGACTCAGCGAAAAACACCGAATTATGCATGCAGGGAAGAATTAGGACGATACCCACCCACAATACACCATAAAAAAGAGAGCACTTAAATTATACAACCACCTAAAATAAAGTGACCCATAAGGCACTCACACACGAAACTCTAAGATGCCCCCTCAGTCAGCTGAAAACTGGAACTCAGAGCACAAATACACACAGAGCCAGCTGTTCTCAGCACGCCACACCGGCCGGCATGCGACGGAGCAAAATCATTTGGTCTTACAGTAGTTTCCCCATACCTTGGGTGGGCTCTCGGATCCGGGGTATTCCCTCTGGTCCAGTTTGTTCCAGCGCTGCATCAGCTTGATGACGATGGGCCTACTGAAGTCCACTAGCTGGAAGCCTGTCACGTTAGCTCCGCCATGCATGAACCTCTCCAGAGACATGTCCTTGAAGCCCTGAAACCAACAGAATGGAGAGACAACGTCTAAGGTTTGAGGCAAATCAGTCTGCTCCCGAGCAGATGTGCGTTTGAGTGTATATGTTCAACAAATACCAAAATAAACCAGACTCTCATGTGCATAATTATAAGTATAATACCTGTGCGTACCCAAGCTTAGTGCATGAGGCCCTTGTCTCTAAAACATTGCAACCCAGACAATGGAGAGATACTTTTAAACACTGCATCCCAGACGATTAAGGAATATGTCTTTAACGCCCTGCATAGGCAGGGATCAGATATCAGTAAACAATAAAATGACCTGCGCAACTTCTACACTTGCCTAAACAGGACAACTTTAGTTAAGCAACGTTTCGGTCAATGAGATGCCTGAAGAAGGTCTATTGACAAAGACGTTGCCTAACGTTGTCCTTTATATTGTGCAATTGTCAAGCACCCCCAAATGAATATGTATTTGACTATGGGCCATGAGAAGATTTTATGGCAGGGAATTCCTACAAGCTCACAACATGTCACATTGCATTTGTGAGTTTGTAGATTGTGTACAGTACATTTTAAGTGGTTAAACTGATTCTGAACAGTTTTGCTGCCACTTTGAGAGCCACTGGAATAGCAAATGACACTGAACGCCCCCTCAATCATCATGTCGCAATAATGCCATCTGGATGGAGATACAGTAGGCAGTATAGCCGCTATAGAACTTTGAGATGGGAGAAAAACCTCGCTTGAGCATGAGTTCTGTCTCTCCAACATGTTGTAATGGAAGTATTTTTGGGATTCTATGTATCGTCTTTTTTTTGTTATCAAATGTTTTTTATTTTAAGACAAAAATCACAATAATACACGTTAACAACATGAATGACTTAAAGAAAACAAAACACATATAAAACAACACATAACAGCAAAAGCAAGGAACACAAAAACAAACAATCCCACCCACCCCTCCCCCCCCGAGACCAAAGATGCCACAAAATGTCATTACTCCTACTACTGTGCGATGGAGACAAAAAAATAATAATGATAATAATAATAATAATAATGATTAAACCATGCCCTTAACCAAATCTGCAATACCAGACCAAATCTCAATGTTTTCCTCTTTTGCACCATGCAATCTTGCTGTAGACATTTCTAGATAAATGATGTCTAGAAAGGTCAAAGCCCATTGGCGAAATGACAATGTACTGTATGAGGCGGTTTCCAGTGCGAAGCAACCATCTTCCAAAGAAGACACGAATACGGGTGTTATTTAATGGCAACTGGGATACATCATTTAATAAGAATTTTGTATCGTCTTTACTGTATGTTGTGTTGTGTGTTATTGTTCCTTATGTGTTTCTAAATTGAACAGGCTGTGATTAGTGTACTCTATTGGATGGAATGGAGAGGATAGAATAAGACAGTATAGAATGGAATGGATAGAATGGAGAGGATAGAGACAGTATAGTATAGTAAAAACTGAGTGAAATTAAAATAAAAACAAAGAGAAATGAGGAGAGCGAAAGGGAAGAGCAAGATCAAAAGAATATTGATGTAACACAGATGGAAAGATGAGATGATGATGATGATGATGATGGAGGAGGAGGATGGTGGTGATGGTGATGGTGATGGAGAGACATTGAAGAACAGAGGAAGGAGGACTGTTGAATTGAAGGGTAACCCTGGATGGATGGATGGATGCTAATGTATTGCTAAAAGCTTTAAGAGACAATCTAGTTTGACCTGAACACATTAGCCCCTTTCTCACTGTCTGTCCCACTGCGACTGCAAAGTGTCTGTGCAGTAACAGAAGTCTCCATGTCCCTCATATTAGTATCCCAGATTGGGATGCAAATTGTATCCAATCAGGAGAGAGAATTCACACAGGATACAGGATAAATGAGTGACATTGCATATGATAAAACAAAGAAATGAGCAGACACAATTACAACTGGAACTCTATACAACTGAACATGTATTTTCTGTTTATTAAACATCCCATAGAATTAACCTTTGTGGAAGAAAACAAATGTTTTAACCAAAAAATATCACTTTCAATTAGGCATTGCGGGTAGTTAAATAGTTATGAATGTCTATGAAAGTCTGCATCATTTAAGAACAACAACAATAATAATAATAATAATAATAATAATAATAATAATAATAATAATAATAATAATAATAATAATAATAATAATAATAGGGATTATATTTTTATTCTTATAAAGGCAACAAAATATTTTGCAAAGAATGTTGGTTTTCTTACCAGGTTAGCGACGATGTAGTGGTAACCCTTCACGTGTTTACCCATACTGACTGCCTGGGGAGAGAGAGAGAGAGAGAGAGAGAGAGAGAGAGAGAGAGAGAGAGAGAGAGAGAGAGAGAGAGAGAGAGAGAGAGAATACATTAAGATTTCTCATCTCACATCTAATCATGTGGGTTCAGTTGTGAGACTGTAAAGGAAATCGAACAGTGTTATTCAATGCAAAGGTCTGTAAATGCCATTTAGTCTCTGTTGCCACAGACGGAAAAACAGTCTAAGTCCACACTATTGATCCATAATGTATACATGATAGATAAGGGTTCAGGACAACGAGGCCTTTTCGTGGAGGGGTCAGAATGAAATTTGTTTTTCGTCTGTGGTACTGTACACATCCAGGATGTTCATGTACGCCAGTGGTTCCCAAACTGTCCCCCCAAATTGACACTAATTACCCCACGGACCCCCATTAGAAAATATATGCCAAGGACCTCCATAAGAGAAGATGTTTACAGCTCTAGCAGTGACCCTCAACCATTTTATTTTCAAGGACCCCCCAGTTTCACATGCATTAGGCTACGGACCCCCCATTTAATGGCATTTATATCTCTGGGTCACCAATTTATATTGTAAAATCAATGTTAATTTAACTCTGAGAATGTACAAATGGAACCAAATGGAACCAAATGGACCCTCGGTTCCATTTTGTTCCATTTGTACACTCAGAGTTACAGTCCCATAAGGGTCCATTTGGTTCCTAACTATATTTAGCTAACTGATATTTAGCTGAGGACATTGGTCAGCACATGATAGAAAAATGATAGCCTATAGCCGAGTATCATGCAGCTTGCGCTTGTATGCCTATATGCATGCATTCTATGGTTCACAAACATAACGGTCTGACAGACAGACAGCTGACTGACAGTCACTGTTGTAAACTCTAAGTACTGGACCCTCGTCTGGTTCAGACAGGTAGTGTGTGCAGGCTGGGTGGTGTGTGATCTCTCGATAATTCGGTTGAAGTATTCCTTCGGTACGGCGACTGCGGCGGCGGGCCCGGGAGAACAATAACGCGACACGAGACCGTATCACGCTAAAGGTTCACAAAGTTTATTACACAAACAGGAGCATATATAGTGCTGGATCATAATGACGTGACAACAAGATATGAGACATAATAATGTGCATACTGCAGCAAGGCTGACCTTGCTGTCGCTGAGATGTCTCTCGTAGCCTAACTATAAAGTATGCTACAGTTCCGGCAGTACACAATACATATCAAGTACACTGTGTCTCAAGTTTAAGTACACAGACATGGGCAACTCATAACTATAACAGTCACTAGGGCTAATTATATAAAAAAAGTCCACATTATTTAATGGCATTGTGCAAGTCGGCCAGTCATACAGTAGTTTTAAGACAGCTCACCTCTCCAGCGCTCTACTCCAAAGGTAAGATAAGCATGCCTTAATGTCGCTGTGCTGCCATTAATTCATTAGGCAACTGTAGCTGTAGGCTACTACTGTACTACTACATTGATCTCATCATGAGATCAATCAAGTTTGCCTCAGCATCAAACTTCCATTATGCCAAGTGCCAACTAACGCCAAATGTCCCGCGTATCATTTTAATGATGACATCATGAAATGGATCATTCATACTGTAGCCAACTTAGGTTGAAAATTGAAATACAGTAGCTACGTGTCCAGAACATAGAGGTCCAGAACAAATCCATTCCCATGGCATTCAGACAGACGACAGTGAGATGATAATGATAGTAATCCTCTGCAAAGGTGTGAGTGAGCAATTGTTCAATAGAAAAAACCTTTATAATATAATTGCCAAGTATAGCCTTGGTCCTGAGGTTGAACTTAAATAAATACATTAACTAGAGTTGCATTATAATAGAGCTTATAATTTTAACGTTCAGTCAGTTGACATTGCGAAAGAAAATAAGCTGATCTACCAGTTCATGCAGTGCGGTGCATCGCAAGACATGGCCAAAGTATTTCCGCAGGTCCCCAGCCAAAAACGTTGAGAACCCCTGAGCTGGGAGATGAGTAGATCTGAGCATTGTGCAGGCTGTGATGACGTTTTTCACCTGAGGAAAGATATTTCCTGTTGCCTTATATGGCGTGGAATGGGGCGTGAATGTTCAATTATACCAGTCGACACCAGGCGAATCGCTTGGGAAAGAGGCGAAATGAGATACACGGGCGATCCGCACAAATGAAGTCATTACGCGCCACCTTTGGTGAATGACACATGAGCTTGATCGTTCAGATTAATACACTCTCATTATGCACTTCATTTACACCTGGTCGTAAATTTCCGTTGTGAATCTGGCCCTAGGTGTTTATATTGAACCACTGTATTTGACTTTGGACCATTCTCTCTTCTGTCCCTTCCTGTGCGATCACGTATTCATGCCACGCATGCATAATTTAATCTGACGGACACGGCGGTCTCTGGGTACGATTTCACGCTATGCGGTTGAAGCGTGTCAATGGGTCACCCCCCGACCTCATCTGGGCTTTCTCAGATCGTCGCACCAGCCAACCCTGTGGGGTAAATTGCTTCACGACCTTGGGGACCCATTCTAATGTGTCAATTTGTGCTTTCTTTTCACGTATGCAAGCCTTGCTGTGGAGTGGACCCTTGTGATAATGTCTCCTGAAGACGGTTGGTGAAGTGTGTGATGGACAGCAAAGCGTTTTGTTTTTGTCCAAACATGACGCAAATCGTTACACATTATCTCTGATCTCTTATCGTTAAACTAAATGAGTCTTTCAGTTTTGGTCATTTGATCAAGACGGACCTTTTTTGAATTTCATATTCCATCCTGATTGACTAAGATTGACATTATGGAAAATGTTGAATGCACTGTCCATTTGGGGTGAAATTGCCCTATTATAGTGCCACCAGGAGGTAGATTTTTTGAAAACATTTTTATATAACTATAAAATATACAGCTTTTCGTCACAACTCATGTCACATTTGCCATTGACAATGAAAGGAGAATTTACGTCATAATGTGTCTGAGAAAATCTGCTTTTTTAAACACATGCCTGTAATGCAATTGTTTTAATTCAGCTCAGGGAGGAAAATGCACCTGTGTGTGTCTGTGTGTGCATCTGCAGTCAGTGGCTCAGATGTGAAGACAGCTGGCAGAACCAATGGGACGGTGCACAAAAATACCTGGGTCAAGGGCCATGCACGCACGCACGAACGCACGCACACACCGGTGACACCTGTCACATGACTTGTCTCAAGGCATCAAACAAGACACACACTCTAATGAGATTAGACAAGCGAAGGAACACATTGTGTGTCCTACAATGTGTGTGTGTGCGTGTGTGCGCGTGTGCATGCGTGCGTGCGTGCATGCGCGAGCAGTGCACAGACATCCATATTTAGTGCGATGTGTTTCTGCTCAGTGGTCAGACAGAATGCAGGGCTCCATTGAAGCAGCACAGTGCAGACCAAGCCAGTGTCCACTGCACGCAGCAGTTCAATACTGTATACCTATTACCACTGCACGTATCCTGCACTCAACACAAGGGCAGTGCAGTCCTCTACCAACAATACAATGTGGACCCCCAAAATGTATGTGTGTATTTGTTTGCAGACCCCCAGTGGAAATACGTTGTGCCAGACAGTGACCTGCATGACAATTGTTGAAATGTTTCAGAAATATTCAAAGATGTAATCCTCCCCCCCCCCCCCCCAACAGCGTTGATATTGTAGATGTGTTACTTTCAAATAGCTGATGCACCGTGTACACATAGGGTTAACGTATTTAAATTGATGTTTGATGCTATATTAGTACATTTGCATGGGGATCCCCTGGACCCCCCTAAAAAGGACCCCAGAGAGTCTCCCTCTGGACCCTACTTTGAGAGCCACTGATCTAATGGAACAGTGGTTCTGGATCAGGGCCCACTTGAACATCTCTGCATGCAGGTGCATTTTCAGAGCATGTTTAATTTAATGGTCAATCAATCGATGACCATTACATTTTGGATTTTGGATCAATGGAAGTAATGCAGTTAGTTAAGCTCCTATTTAACCCATTCTGACCGGGCACCCATTTTGGTGTCAGCATCATGTTATGCTTTAGCTATTTAAAAATAGCAGATCTACAAGCTCATATCGCGCCACCGAGTGGCGCGATACGAGCTTGTAGGTCTGCTATTTTTGTAAAAATCGAAGAACGACTGACATTTTTACAATCTGATCTCAGGTCAGAATGGGTTAATCAGACCAGTGTGTGTCCGGCGGAAACCTCGTATGAATCTGATCTCAGGTCAGAATGGGTTAACCACCTAGACCCCGGAGTCCCGCAGGGCCAAATAGGCTACTACTGTATTTTCTGTTTTCTCTTATTGTGAGGAAAGCTTTTGCTGACAAGCTGATATTTTCCTGCTGTCCAAACCTGTCCAAAGTCATTTCAGACAGCCTTGGATCAAATCAGTCATCAAGGCTTTTTAGACATAACATTTTTGTAATCATCCTATCCTTGTTGATATAACGCCATTTAGGTCAATGATATAACATTATACAACAGGTAGTTCCAACAGGTAGGACCAAGCAATCTGAATGTAAAGCGCCTTGGATAAAGCCGCTATATAAATGCACCATTTACCATTTACTCCGCAGTCCGCTCCTGATCAGACCATAAATACTGTATGGCTTGCACCGCGCTGTCCTTAGCCTACTGGAGGGAAAACTATGCAAAAGAATTGTGCAAGCTCCGGAGAACAACAAACAGCCAGCGTCGTTCAGAAATGGATAATATTGAAAATTTTGATTTATTTGCTGGACGTACTTGTGATGAATGTTTGGAAGAGGATGAGAAGTAATGGTTAAAAGCCCGGCATATTTTATTTATACAACAAAAATAGCCAATCTGTAAGCTTGTAGATCAGTTACTTTGAATCAACAGGGCTGCTACTTTGAATCAACAGGGACAATGTCATGTCTCAGTCAATTTACAGGAAAACGGAGGTCGAAACATTATTTTTATTTTGATAGTGAATTGCCCCATAATATGAATACATTTTGACGTCCTTTTGTTTTGTTGATAACTGTTGTATAATCACAATATTACACTTGAGGGTCTGCATTACCGTCATTATTGGCGCGACAGTGATGTGTTCAGGAAGGAGACAAAGTCCAGTTCCACCAATGCAGTGCAAAATGAAAAGGGCCCGGCAAATATTCTAAACTTTCCCAGATTCTGCTAATTATCATATTCTTTTTGAGCGGTCAAACAAAGAATGACGTGCCGTTGATCCCCTTCCCCTATTCGCTCATTCTAGAACATGACAGGTAGAAGAATAATATACCTTAGGATTCTACTGAGCTTTGTTCCAAAATATGTTTTTGTATCATATTTGTGTTTGAGTGAATTAATTGAGTACAAAGGACCACAATGGAAACAAGCCCCTTGGGGGATTTTTGTGTTATCATTTTAGCATAACCTTGACTTGACTGTACTACCTGTACTGTTAATAATCATGTTAATAAAGTATAAGCAATCAGTCAGTCAGTCAATCAATCAATCAATCAATCAATCAATCAATCAATCAATCAATCAATCAATCAATCAATCAATCAATCAATCAACCAATCAATCAATCAATCAATCAATCAGTCAGTCAATCAGTCAATCAATCAAACAAACATTTATTTTAAATCACCCCTGACTAACAGACAGGCCCCACTGTCATTACTGTCAGAACGTTGACGTGGTATGATGAGTGTCATATTCGGGTAGTGGCTGAGCCTGAGGTTTGGGACAGGATGAATTTAAACCAGCTATTATATTCATTGTTGTTGGGAAGCAACCTCTTATCTCCATATTCTAATGTTTTGTGTTTTTTTTAATACCCTACGTGATCATACTACAGCGTCACACAAAAGCATAAAAAGCATCAGGTCTGCAAGCTCAAAACGCGGCGCTAAGTGGCACATTTCTGCTGCTTTTGCTAGTTTTGAACAGTGCTTGAATACATTCATGTGCAAATCAGCAAGGGGAGACACAGAAATCTTTCTCTCTCTCTCTCTCTGATCTGTGTGGATTTCTATAATGGGGGGGAGGGGGGTGTGTGTGGAATTATTAAGTTCTAAAAAGCAAAGCAGGCTGAGATGTCTGTCTGTCTATCGATCTCCACTCCTTTTCAGTGTTTTCATTTAGTTTAAACAACAATATTAGGAAGCAAGCCCAAATAAGCGATCTACACTACAAACAATGCCAAATAGTCTGCAACCCAGCAACTATCCAAAGTCGCTTATAATGCGACTTTGGCATGGCAACAGTGGTCAATTCCTAGCTCTAGTGTTATCTGCCACTAGAGCTGGGATCTGGCCGACTTTATACAGCCCGACCCGGGCCCGACACAGACAGCTTTGTGTCCGAACCGAAACGAGCCCGACCTTAAGTATTAATATATGCGCCCAGCCCGGGCTCAATACCCGGCACTTTTGTCCCCCTTCATTTTTCTTTGAGGAAGGCACTTTAATAATTACACTGACAGCATACAGCTTGCCTGGCTGTTACCTTTAGACATATTATGCCACACTATGTCTTGTAAATTACCATGAAAGGGGTCCGTCTTATATCTATAGCCTACTACGTTGATTAATAACTAACTATAGTATAACACGCCGTGCACACTACAAAGCACACTGCACAGCACTGTGCGCAGTCAGATGCACACACACACACACACACACACACACACACACACACACACACACACACACACACACACACACACACACACACACACACACACACACACACACACACACACACACACACACACACACTCCTGCAGTCTTACCAGCATTAAAAATGAAATTTAGTGCAGTCAAAGGTACATTACTGGTCTTTAAAATTAAGTGAAGTGAAGGTCTATGTATATACAGAAGATACAAATAGCCTACTCAAGGTAAATTACAGAACCATCAAAAATAATATTAATCTTTAAGTGCACATGTGCCGAGAGTTTGGTGATGAGGTTTTTCAAGTGCGGTGTGGTATTAGCACTCGGCCATTATAATTAGTAAAATGGTGCTGTTTATTAGACAAGTGCAGCGTAAAGAGAGGCAGTGAGTGTAGGAGGGGACATACAACACAGATCATGAACCACCATTATCTTAATGAGGTATGTGTCGCTATATGTGGCTACACAGTGTGTCACAATCACAGGCATGTTGGGAATCGCTGCATGGATCAGCGTGTTGGTTTGGGTTTCCAGCACTGAGCCTGCATGGGGGTTAAATGCCTGCGGTGAAATATCGGCTGAATCATCATCACACATTCTAGCATTAAATATATCGTCTCTGTCGGGTGGAAACCTCAAATGTCAATTTTCAGGATTCAAATTCAAAACAAATCAAAGTAGCAGATCTACAGTACAAGCTCAAAACACGTTTCGAAGCTTGCAGATCTCCTACTTTTGATGCTTGTGGGTGATGTTGTAGTATTGATGCTTGTGGGTGATGTTGTAGTTTTGATGCTTGTGGGTGATGTTGTAGTTTTGATGCGTGTGGGTGATGTTGTAGTTTTGATGCTTGTGGGTGATGTTGTAGTTTTGATGCGTGTGGGTGATGTTGTAGTTTTGATGCTTGTGGGTGATGTTGTAGTTTTGATGCTTGTGGGTGATGTTGTAGTTTTGATGCTTGTGGGTGATGTTGTAGTTTTGATGCTTGTGGGTGATGTTGTAGTTTTGATGCTTGTGGGTGATGTTGTAGTTTTGATGCTTGTGGGTGATGTTGTAGTTTTGATGCTTGTGGGTGATGTTGTAGTTTTGATGCTTGTGGGTGATGTTGTACTTTTGATGCTTGTGGGTGATGTTGTAGTTTTGATGCTTGTGGGTGATGTTGTAGTATTGATGCTTGTGGGTGATGTTGTAGTATGATCAAGTACAGCGTTCATTCACATCCCCTCCCTCACTAGACGGGGCTTTTCTTATCCATCTTTCTTTTTACATGAGTAGCGTGTTGTCATAATCTACTAGAGCCTGGAAAACCATTCTGGCAGCCAGCTCCTAGCATGGCTCGTTAGTCAAAAGACTTTCAATCCATACCTCCTGCATGGGTTTGAATCCTGCTTATGCCATTATTTTTGTGCCAACCTCAAACAACATTTTTTGCAGATAAAGTAAAGTTTAGACCATGGCAATGTAATGTTTTCTACATGTACCTGTTCCAGAATGCTGTGCAGTCTCAGGCTCCAGGTTAATATAGGGTTAGTTAGTGTTGCACTATGGGAATGTAGTGTTTTCTACCTTTTACAGAATACAGTCTCTCAGGCTCCAGGTTAATCTATAGGGTTAGTTAGTGTATTGTTTTAGTTATGTATTGTTTTCTACCTGTTCCAGAATGCTCTGCAGTCTCTCAGGCTCCAGGTCGATGACGTATTTCCTCTCCTGGCGCCGGTCTAGGTCCTCTAGCAGACGCCGGTACCCTGCCTCGTTGAAACTCTCCACGCAGATCGCACTCACCTGTGGAAAACACAAGTAACGTAAAGTGTGCGCTTAGTTTTTTTTTTTTTTTTTTTTTGCAAAAGTAGCAGATCTAGAATTTTGAGTTAGTTTCGAGCTTGCTGATCGGATACTGTTTTTGTGTGATGCTGTATTATGAAGTAGATTAGAACCTTGATGCGTGGCCCGCATTTCAGCCGCTGCCCGAAAATTATGAATATAGGAGCTTTCTCTGTCCCTTAATGGTATTTTCGTCCAGTGTCACCAGCTAAGATATAACATTATCCTGATTCCAACCCGGCCACGAGTGATGATGATAAAACATGGATCCGACCGGTGCAGGTCTCGGGTCCTCTCGGGTATTCTCAGAATTGAGGGGCCCGTGAAGAGCTCCAATAAGAGCTTTCTGCCCAACAACATAATAATTATGGGTGTCATTAACATGCTCTTGCGTTCTGTTCTGTGTGTCTGTGTATGTGCGTATGCGTGTATGTGTGTGTGTGTGTGTGTGTGTGTGTGTGTGTGTGTGTGCAGCCTCACCTTCCATCCATTCTGGCCAGCTTTCTCCATAATGGCCTGCAGGATAGCGTAACCTAGGTAACAGAGAGTGTGAGAACAAAACATGGATAAAGAATTAAGATGTAATACCTGGATCAATATGGTGTGTGTGTGTGTGTCTGTGTGTGTCTGTGTGTGTGTGTGTGTGTGTGTGTGTGTGTGTGTGTGTGTGTGTGTGTGTGTGTGTGTGTGTGTGTGTGTGTGTGTGTGTGTGTGTGTATGTGTGTGTGTGTGTGTGTGTGTGTGTGTGTGTGTGTGTGTGTGTGTGTGTGTGTGTGTGTGTGAGAGAGAGAGTCTGTGTGTCCGTTCATTCATTATACAAGTGCATCCATTCCTTTATGGATGGATGAACATAATAATGTTCTCCAACTATTTTTTCTACAGGCAGGTTTTCGGGTGAATTTTACCTGTGTTTAGTGATAGTGAAAAATCCCATACACCCACAATGGACTTTTTTTGTTCTTCATTCTCACAACCACTGGGGCCAGTAAATTAATCCACAAAACTAGCGTCATTTGTATTGTTGACCTATTTTCTAAATCAATTTATACAGTTGTTGCAACCAATATATGAATGGAAAGTATTCCATACAGCTTAAAAAACTATTATGGAATATTTTACATTGGGAAAATATACCTGTGTTTAGTGATGGTGTAACAAAAAAATAAGTTTAGTGTTCTAGGGTTAAATTCGAGACTTAATTACAGCATGTATACAATCAATATTTTGTTACTATTTTCCATCTACAACAAATGCTGCAATTACATAAATTATGTGGCACATATGAAGTCATTCACTGCCAATCACGTTTCCAAAGCCCACATGTGTTTTGACGCCTGTTGTGTGTGTTTTTACGCTAGATTGGACTCTTCACTAACTTATGAGTCACCATTTAACCCTGTGTCATACTGAGAAACAATTAATCACGTGATCACAAATTATCAGTCACCATTGACTTCCGTGTGATTGGATTTGTAAAAAAAAGAAGAAAAGAAACAATCTCGCCTCCCTTCTTTTTCGCCTCCCTTCAGTTTCAATTTGTTCACCATTGAATCTGTCAGTAGACCGAGACTCGAGAACAGCATGCATTTTAGTCTCGTTGGAGTTTAAGACAAGTTTGGGACTAATTAGAGCCAACTGGAAAGCACCATAAGCTGCCCACAGTCTTGCAGTGGTGAATGGATGAGTGGGCCCAATACTTCTGGGTCGTGTTGTGTTTGTGTGTTTGTGTCAGTGGCATAGTAATTGACATCACAATGCGGGGAGGGGTGTACAATATTAATAAACTGGACCCCTGTCAGACACCTTTACCAATTATAAGACCATCGGCAAGACAGAGACAACAGCTTGAGTTCTCCCGGACAGATAATTAGAGAACCCACTGACAGCTGATGCCTTTGAGAGTCAATGAAAATAACTGCGCAATGCTGGTAATGGCAGCCAGACCTTTCAATAGTTTGCGACAAGCATTGTAGCTCTTATAGGAGAATCCCGATTCTTGAGGTTGGAGAATAGTGTACTGAATGCATGCAGGAAGTCACGCTAGTGGGAACTTGAGTCTGATAGGTATTCAAGAAGCTTGGCTAAAGAGCACCATTTTGATATGGGAAGGTGTCACGGTAGCAGAACGACTGAACCCAAATGCAGAGGAAAGTTCAAAATAAACAGATTTATTAAATGTAAACAAGGTCAAGCTTACAGCAAAGTCTTAGCTGTAGCTGCAGGCACAAAAATCAGGAATGCAATGCAAAACTCTTCAAAGGCAGAATTATATAAACAGAGAGTCAAAAAGGCAAACCTTACAAAATGCACCAAGAAGTCCAAAACCGCCAAACATTCGGAAGAGCTAAGCAAGGAACCAGAATCTTCAAGGAAGAGCTATAGAGCTATAGAGCGTTGCAGTCCTGCCCCCTACCAGGGCCCAGGCAATGATTATCCGTTCATTTTCCTCATAGACATTTCAAAAAGTATTTATTTAAAGACCTTTTAAGCCTCGTACAAAGCCAACTCTTGTCGTGACAAATCATGACAACAAACACATTTTTGGGGGCCGAACAAATAATTAGAAAGAAAAAAAAACCAGGTTACAACACTTTTTTTGTTGTTTTTCTTCTTTGCAACCGTCTTTAAATAAATAAATGTGAAATGTCTATGGAAAAAAATGCATTGGGAATCATTTCCTGGGCCTGGCGTCGTCATGAAAGGGGGGCGGGACTGCGACGCTCTACTGGGCAGAGGGAGAGATACAGAAAGAGGGGAATAAACTGCAGGCAGAGGGCAAGACCATGACAGGAAGGTAGTTATTTATCTCACTCGGATCATCACCTTCATGCGGCAGTTTAACATACAGCGGGAATTATGCCAGAGGTAATTGTTATAGGCTAAATATGTGAGCAAGCGGGGGAGGCAATTATATGTGCACTAAGACGCAGGAGATACAAATCAAGATCATCCTCCCCCTCGGACTCCTTAGTGCATGGTTGTGTAAGCGCATTAAAAATCACATATCAGAGCCTACGTCAACCCTTTGTGGTTGCATATTTTGTCAGTGGTTCTATTGAGAGTGAATACACTGCTGTCATTAAGAAAAAATCTGGTTTTCAGACTAGATAGACAGTTCAAACTAAATACTGCGCTCTTATCATCATTCATCATCATACATAATCTCATTCTGGCCGATCACAATTTGCGTCCTCACATTTGGCTTCAATGTTTGTGATTACACACTTTTGTCTTCAATGTTTGTGTTTACACAAACACTCAAAGCTGAGCATATAGGAGGGGCTGGCACCCCTCAAATTGTCTTCTAAATCTAGTCAACCAGGCCTGCAGGGTTACTATACTTTGGTCCGACATACCATTGGTCCGATCGACTACCTACCCCAAACCCTCACCCTAACCATAACCACGAGCACGGGGCAGCACACCTAAACCTAACCCCCAACCCTATCCCGAGTCGGACCAATGCTCCTTAGTTCGAACCAATGATATGTCGGACCAAAGGATGCTCCCCGGCCTGCAGTAGGCCATGCAGTGACAGTGTATGCACTGGACAGTATCCAATTAACTCAATCAACTTACGGCCATCCAACAGGAGTTTTCATGTAATGCACGGTAAGACTAGGGTGATTAGTATTATTGCCATCAGCTGGGTCGTGTAACTTTCCCAACGTTAAAGATGGAGTGCCGTGATGTTTTTGTTATTTCTTCCAGTTTTTCCATGTGTTTATGAGGTGACAGTACTTCATTAGACCCCTTGGTGTGGTTGATGTGCAATGATGTCTTCCATTTGAATTTTGGGTTTCTGCCTGGAGGCTGAAACCTTCACAGTCAGACATGCCAATGTAAAAAACAGTGATATAGTGACATCACAATATCATCCCCTGCCCTAACCCCTCCCCCTTTATCATACAATGGGTGCTTCAGTTCAGGTGGATCCACCACCCATCACCAGATTCACCACCCACCAGGCAAACCAGGCATACTTAAAGGAGAGTTCCGCAAAACCCGTCTCTAGGTCTTTTTTTGCTAATCTTCCAGTGGTCAATGGATTATCATCATCATATTATGGTAAGAAAACGAGTTGGGCTGAACTCTCCTTTAATGAACTGGTGGACGTGTCCACAAAACAATTACATTTTAACAAATACTGTACAGTTTTTTGAAAAAGATCTTCCTCCTTATATACCTAATATATAATGATAATACCTGATGATCATGTTTTAGGGTAAGGGCTAAAAGGGCTAATTGCCTATGAACTATAATCCTGGACGATACTCTCCCTCTGCCAACCTATGAGTGCCCCGAACTGAGCTCATGCTTCTTTCAATGCAAGAAGAGTGAGCAGGCTGTTTCTAATCACCTGACAGGTGGACTTTCCCCAGTAGGAATTTAGCGTGTGGAAGGAACACGTTATTCCGACCAGTTCCTTTCCCCTCCATCAGGCCGGGAGGCAGTATAGAGACCATGACTTTGTGCTGTGATTGGCCAGTAGTCACTTTGAGGTACTTTGTGTGACAGTTGGGGACTTGGGATTTGGCACGCCTCAGACGTGGTCAAAAACGAATTGTTGGAAAAATAGTGGCGGCAGCTAAACAATACCTTGGGACACAGAGTATTTAAGTGTAAATAGTACTGAAATCATTGTGGTAGCACTCAATTAAACCCCATGTGTTCATTTACCTCCAAGACTTAATACAGTTACGTACACAGTATTTTACTGTGCATTTCTTTCCAACCAGTGTCACTGTGTGTGTACTGCCTAGCCTATAACCCTGGGAAAAACACTGCAAAACGCTGGCCCGGTCGCGCACAATTTAAGTGCTAATCAATGTGCTCTTGCAGGAGAACATTGTTTGAAGTGCCACCCACATCTTGGACCTTGGATCTTGGACATCTTGGAGTGTAAAAAGTCATTGGCATACAGTAGGTAACAAGTAACCAAAGCACTTTCCCCTGCCCCCATAAACATGCCACTGGTGGGTGTGCAGTGATGGATTATGGCCTCACTAGGCATAGTCTGTCACTATTATATATTAGATGGGATCTTGATGGAGTTTGGAAATTAATGGCGACCCACGGGCAGTAGGAGGTGAGCGACATCTTAATTATATTGCATTGAACAGCCTGCCTGGTTGGACAAAAGGCATGAAAGATGAGAGAGAGAAATTCAGTAACGCTGGTATTATCCTTTAATATCGTATACTTTGTGTAACATCCATTTTAGTAGTGTTTTCGGTGTCACCTCTGGTGGCTCCGTAGTCTGTTAGAACAGCAATTCCAAGAATTCAGTTTGAAACAAAACCACGGAAGTACCACTCCAACAGCGCTGCCTCCGGCTTGGCCTGGGCCAGCGCTCCAACAAACTCACTAATCACTATAGGAGGGAAGCTGGCACTACAGCACACCCTGCTGGTTGGCATGGGCATCTGTTCGGCAGAGAGAAGATATTGTAGGGGGGTGGAGAGAGCGTGAAAGAACGTGTGCGTTAACGCTCTCCTGGTGAAAACAAGCGGCTGGTGATGCCATGTGTATCGGAGGAGACATGTGGCTGTCTACTCTCCCAGAACACCACTGGGTGCTTTGCCAATTTCTGTTGGCCAGAAAACAGGGACCACAGCACACATCGGGGGATTGACAATGACTGAAGTGGGGAGAAAATTGCGAGAAAAAAAAGAAAGAAAATCATTATCATAAAAGAAAATCTGCATTCCACACCAGAATAGAGTGAAAAGCGACCACGCACGCACGCTCATGCACACACACGCACACACATTTGTACATGTACTGAATTTGACAGTGTTGTCACACAAGTAAATAAAACTTTATTTACTGTAGCTTATGTCATAAGCATATGAATCACTGCCCCCATGAATATGCATAGGCTTCTGTGCATCAATTCCTCAGCCATTTTTGCATGTGTGTGTGTGTGTGTGTGTGTGTGTGTGTGTGTGTGTGTGTGTGTGTGTGTGTGCGTGCGTGCGTGTAGCAGTGCAGAGCACTAAAACAGATCAGTTTTACTGCCCATTTTCCAGCACATTACCAGCAGCAGCCCCTTATGACACACCATGATGAAGACATCCATCCATCCTCTCTCCTGCCTCAATCTTTCACCTCTACTTTGTTTTTGTAACCTTGTTTCTCTCCAATTTAATCGTTATGTCAATTAAGTCCTCCCCCCGTACATGTGTGTGTTGTCAGTCAGTGCTGTTGTATTGTCCCACCTGCCATGAGGAGCCCCCACCGGGAGCACATAGGGCTCTATTTTCACCCCTTATCCCTAAACTTCTTTGCCTTTTTTTCTTACTTACTATTTTGGAAAAACGTAAAGATTTGTTCATCGACAGGTTGTGACCTTGTAGATTGGCTATTTGAACTATTAAAAAAAAATCAAAATAGTGAAAAAAGGCAAAGAAATGAAGGGGCATGGGTACACCTCCTGCCCAACACTCCCTGCTGACAGGTGCCATAGGAGCCACCCGAGTGCCCACGACCCCCCATCCGGCCCCTCCTCCACGCACACACACATTATGTGCACATACACAAGCACACGTACTCGCACAAACATACAGTACAGTACATGTGCACACGTGCATGACCACACACTACACACTACACACGACACACACACACACACACATAATGCACATGCACATGCACATGCACATGCACATGCACATGCACATGCACATGCACATGCACATGCACATGCACATGCACATGCACATGCACGAACAGAGCACAAATTCCATGCCAGAGGGAAAGTGGGAAGTGGGGAGATCAAGGCTGTTCACCGTGCCTTCCCCCCCCCCCCCAGTGCGTGCGTGCATGTGTGCGTGCGTGCGTGCATGAGAGAGAGTAATAATGATAAAGTATTCCCACAGTGTTTTAGAGTCAAGGGCATCACCTGTGTGCCCACTCCAGTGACATGAGTGCAATGCACCATGGGAGAGAGTTGAGATCTCTCCAAGCTCTCCAATCAGGAAAAAAATAATAATTCAATAGTGCAGCCTTTTTTAAGTGGTGCAACCACTTCCTTAAGTAGCTTTGTGTGTGCCTGCCTGGCTGCCTGGCTACCTGTGTCTGAGCACGAAAATAGCATTTGGTTGGTTTTCAAAACCAAGTGTCACTGTTGTGCAGCCTAACACACACATACATATTAACTGTATATATGATGATTTCAGGTGTATCAGTACAGTACAGTACAGTACAGTACAGTACAGTACAGTACAGTACAGTACAGTACAGTACAGTACAGTACAGTACAGTACAGTACAGTACAGTAGAGGGACCCCCTGGGGACAGGAAAAAAGCAGTATAGCCCAAGTACAGAGCCAACTCATGGAAGACTGGTTGAGAAACAATGCAATGGTGAACCTTTCATCAGTGGAACTTTGTGTTGACAGCGGTTCTGTTCAGTTTGTATTATTCCAATGCAGTGTGATCTCATTCCTAAGCCATCCTAAAGTCACAATTTCTATAGTTTGGTTTAAACTCTGAACTGCTTTGGTTTCAGTCCATTAGGGCCATATTGATTTCACATGGTCCTCACGCACCGACCATTCTTCAAATATGTTTGACATAATTTGATGAATGTCGAATTCTGCCAAGTTTGCCATGAGAACAATGAATGCAAACGTAGAGATTAACACTATGGCTTCAAATATCGATGTGTTTCTGGCTTGGACAAATGTCAATATTCTGCTGGTTTGGTGTTAGAACAGGGCTAAATTAATTCCACACATGAGGTCTGTATTATTCATGTCTTATTCATGTTTGTGGTTCACCTTGTGAAACCCAAGGTGCATTAAGGACAGAACTGCGAGTGAGCAGAATTGTGCAGGTATTAATTATCACGGTTTGAACGGAGACCCAGACAGAGAACAACAGATCTGCCTAATTAGATATTGACCCTGTTTACACCCTACTTAGAGCTGCCAGAACACATTGTACTGCACCACAAACAACCTCTTTATTGTTTTCTGAACTATTCTTATACAGAAGAACTAATACACTGTAAAATCCTTTGTACATGCTCTGTGTGGAATTAAATGTGCTTTAAGTGACATGGTCATGGAGTGTTGTTCAAATAAGTGTTCAGGTCGGGTTCCCAATTTCATCCAATCAGGAGAGAGATAACTCATCCAGGATACAGGATGAGTGATATTAGGATTTATGGAACAAACAAACAAACAAACAAGACAGGGCAGACAAAATTGGGAACTGGAACATTGGACATCCGATGAAAGCATTTTCACTCCTGATTGGATGAAATTGGTGATCCACCTTTTTATTGAATAGCTGGGGAGACAGGGTCTTTCACTCCTGATTGGATTAAATTGGTGATCCACCTTTTTATTGAATAGCTGGGGAGACAGGGTCTGTTACTGAACAAACACTGAAATGACTACTAATAGAATATAGATTGTTTTTGTTTTTGTTTTAACCAAAACATATCTCTTTAATAAAAAAGATGGATTTACAGAGTCACCTCAAAAAGCTGAGTTCCTGTCCTTCAGATGTTAACATCTATCATATTATAGTATAAGGCCTTTACTGGTGTCGTACAACAAGACAAACACCTTCACATCTATCAGTGTTGTTAGAGATCTTTCCCTCTAAGTAAACCAAGACATTTACCAGTATTAGTGGTGTATAAGATATTTACCGCTATCGTTGTCACATAGTATAAAACCAAGACCTTCTAACCTCTATCAGTGTCGTATATACGTACAGTTCGTCTCCCAGCCATGAAACTAGTATGTTACCTGTCGTGTACACCCAAACCTACCCTTGATGCTGAGAGCCGGATGCAGGCAGACATTGGGTCCCATTTTTTTATAGTCTTTGGTATGACCCGGCCGGGGAATCTAACCTCATCCTCCCAATCTCAAGGCCGACACTCTAAAGACATAAAGCCACCGAGCTGGTGCTGGTGTAAAATAAAAAGACCTTTACCTCTGTCGGTGTCGTAGAGGAAGACGAAGCCGTTCCAGTCGTAATGGTCGAGCAGCGACAATAGCGCGCCCCTGATGGACGGCCGCAGCTGCAGGGTGAACTGGCCCTCTCCCTCGGTGGGGAAGCTGGGCGTCACCAGGCTGATGTGCAGGGCGCCGCAGAAGGACGTCAGCGTGTTCACCGAGCGCTTGTCGTACAGGCCGAAGATGGCGAAGACGCCCCGCGAGTACTGGGAGCAGACTACAGGAGGAGGAGGAGGAGGAGGAGAGAGGAGGAGAAGGATGGAGAAAGAGAGCAACGTCATTGACCTGTGGTTTTTGACAACAACTAGCTGGATTTTGCCTGCAGCTTTAGCACCACACCACACTACAACATACCAGAATATCTACGTGTACCGTTTCCATTAAAATAAAGTACCCCCTAGCAGTACCCCCCTCCCCTCCTAGAGGGAATCGACCCCCCCCCCCCCTCCCCCCCCTTGTAATGTAGGGACATATGGGTGGAGGTCATTGCCTCTTGCCTAACAATTTAATGTAGATGAGTGGCCAACTGTCCTGCATACAAATGAAATCACCTGTGCAGGAGTAATCCAGCTATTGGTATACAAAATGGACCCTTATATCTCAGTCATTATGAAGTGTTTGGCCCCGCTTAGCCTAGCTCAGACCCACCGTGGAGTAGGTACTTTTTAGGCACTCATTTAGTACCACTTTGACACCACTCAGTCCAATTCCTTTAGTGGAAACGGTGCTGTGGGTTGGAGTGGTGTTAGGCCATGGCAGTGTAAATCAGGCTTTTTAACCCATTCTGACCTGAGATCAGATTCATACGAGGTTTCCACTGGACACACATTGGTCTGATTGACCCATTCTGACCTGAGATCAGATTCTAAAAATGTCAGTCGCTCTTCAATTTTTCAAAAATAGCAGACCTACAAGCTCGTATCGCGCCACTCGGTGGCGCGATATGAGCTTGTAGATCTGCTATTTTTCAATAGCTAAAGCATAACATGATGCTGACACCAAAATGGGTGCCCGTTCAGAATGGGTTAAAGTGCGTCCTGGGGACCTGCTGGGGTCCTTGAAGGGGGTCCCCAGCTAAATGATTGATAGCTAGGAACCAGTGACCACATTGATCAATTCGGGTCTGAGTGTGCAAATGGAACCAGATGTACTGTATATGCTTGCAGGGTCTGTAACTCTCAGAGCATACAAATGGAACCCTTGCAGGTCCGTTTGGTTCCATTTGTAAGCTCTCAAGTGATATGGTGATCTGTGGTCTAAATGCATACCAAACTGGGGATCCTTGAAATTAGAAGAAATTAAGAAGCACTAATGTAAACAGATCATTTGTTTTGCAAGTAGCGACTGTGGATATACTGTAAGGACACGAGATGTCTGGGAAAAGAGAAAAGAAAGAAAAAAATCACACCCGTGTGAACTGAGTCCCCCCCCCCCCCCCTCTCTCTCTCTCTCTCTCTCTCTCATTGCATCAGCAGGCAACAGTGCAGTGTCAAGGAAATGTCACATGTGGAATACCTAAGTTGTACATTTAAGGAAATCATAAACCAAACCATGAGAAGCTGTTTTCTGTCCCCACTGACATTTGACCTGTGACTTGTGTGGTTTGGAGGGGTCTTCTCATTGGCATGTGTTAAGACCCACCTACTCCCTGAGGGGGGTAGTAATGTATTTAAGCTGAAGTCTGACTGAGATTTGTTGAGTCAGTACATGGTCTTCCATTGTAACGCTTCACTGCTGACTCCGTATTCGAATACATTTATTCCAATACTCTGAAACTCTGAATTGTGTCTGTCTCATTATGTTGTTCAACTGTGTTATAAGTGCTCACTGAAAGATTGCATTAACAGCAGCACTATCTCTCTCTCTCTGTTTCTGGCACAACAGCGCCACTTTTGCCCCTACTGGCACTCTAAACATAGTCACATAGTCACGGACATATTGCTGTTCCTTGGAGTGGTTGCACCACTCAAAAAGAGAGCGTAGAGTATAATGGTCATCTCTCTGTTTATGTTTCATTATATGCTAGTGTGTTGCCTCATTGTGTTAATTTAAAAAGTTTCACTGAGCAAATGGTTCACATTCTAGTAGCTTCCCATTTAAAACATTGTTAATTAGTCCCACAGACATTACCCTTTGTGTGTGTGTGTGTGTGTGTGTGTGTGTGTGTGTGTGTGTGTGTATTGTTCTTCTTGTTCACCATCAGAGCTGATGAAACTCTCATTCTCTCACACATAACCAGCCATCTCCCTGGACAAATGCATGTTGGGAGATTTCCCACAAGTCATTTTAAGACTTTAATCATGCAAGGCCATTAAACTTCATTGGACTCTCACAAAGTTATCAGTCAAACTGTGAAGGGATAAAGTAGTAAGTAGCCTTGCCGAGCCAAGAGGCCCATATAGGCCTATCTCCTGTTTCTGTAGCGTGAGGCAGCTTGATGTACAAGTACACCCTCCGGACATGACTCTAGTACGTCGCAGGGACTTATACCCCCAATCCAACCCTTGATGCTGAGTGTCAAGCAGGGAGGCACTGGGTTCCCGTATGACCCGGCCGGGGATCGAACCCCGACCTCTCAGTCTCAGGGCGGACACTCTAACAACAAGGCCACTGAGCTGGTGAGTGCAGGGATAAACCAACCTTAACCCATTCTGACCTGAGATCAGATTCTAAAAGTGTCTTCGATTTTTTTCAAAAATAGCAGACCTACAAGCTCGTATCGCGCCACTCGGTGGCGCGATATGAGCTTGTAGATCTGCTATTTTTCAATAGCTAAAGCATGACATGATGCCAACACCAAAATGGGTGCCCGGTCAGAATGGGTTAAAGGCCCAGGCCGTAGCGTAACGGTCTGGGCACCGGACTGGTAATCCAGTCGCAGTGTGCCGCGGGTTCGACTCCCGGACCCGACACGGCCTTTACTGCATGTCATCCCCCCATCTCTCTCCCGTTTCCTGTCAGCCTACTGTCTGTCCCTTCAAAAAATCAATAAAAGGCGTAAGCCACAAAAAAATATCTTAAATAAAATAAAATAAAATGGGTTAAAGGGATTGTGACATTAAAAAAAAGGTTTTGGAATTTTTCTAATTTTTTTTAGGTTTTCTAATCTCAATTGCACCCAGAAAACATGAACTTTTAAAGATGGAGTGCCACAATTTTTGTATTTTTCCAGTTTTTCATGTGTCTATGAGGTGACAGTACTTCATTAGACAGACTGGAGTTGTTTTTATGTGCAATGGTGTATTTACTTTGTATTTAGGGTTTCTTCCTGGAGGCTGAACCCTTGACAGTCAAACGGGCCAATGAAGTAAACAGTAATATAGTGACACCACACTATCAGCCCCTCCCCTAACCCCTCCCCCTTTATCATACAACTACAGCTGTGGGTGCGGCTTCAGTTCAGGTGGATCACCACCCATCACCACCCACCAGGCAAACCAGGCATACTTAATGAACTGGTGGGCGTGTCCACATAAAAGTATGATTTTAACAAATACTGTACACTTTTTGGAAAAAGTTCTTCCCCCTTATATTGTAATAATACCTGATAATCACGTTTTAGGGTGGAAAAAAATGGTGGCACTCCATCTTTAACATTCAGTAGATTTTCTGTGATCTGGGGTTTTCTGGCTCAAACAGGTGCTCTGATTTGCCGGCAGTTTGTGATGTAAGATCCTGCAAATCCCATATATTATGTCAATGGGATTTGCCAGCAGATGTCACTGTTTTCACTGTTTTGCCTGTTTTCATTGTAGCTCAAAAGGCTTCCAAACCCCAAAGAAAACTTCAGACCACAGAAAATCCACTGAATGTTCAAAGTTCAGGTTTTTTGGGTGTAATTGAGGTCATAAAACCTAAAATAAAAAATAAAAATAAATGAAAATGAATGTCATAAAACCTTTAAAATGCTCTGCTTTTCCAATGTGCATGTGTTTTGAGTTTTGTTCTCCATGGGACCATTTTCGGAAAGTCTAGCTTTCCATGCTTTCAAACTGTATTAAAGATGTAACTTTCCTGTTCTATCCCATATTTCTAACCCAGGTCTCCTGTGCAAGTGCATTTTTTTAATACTGAGCTAAAAACCTCTTATCTCATTAATTTGTGAATGAATGCCCTATACTACTTGATCATACTGCAACTACAGTGTCACACCAAAGTAGCAAAAGTATCGTATCTGCAAGCTCTTTGAGCTGGTTGATCTGCTACTTTTGCTGTTTTTGGACATATGAGGTTTCCACCAGACGGAGACTTGAAACAAAATGATTTCTGACAAAACAACAGCGAGAATATTCATCTCAAGCCAAGCTTCAAGTATTAGCAAGCAGATGTTTCATTTCATCCCATACTGAAATGAACTGAGTCCAACGGCTTCAGCGTAAATGAAAAAAATAAATTAGGCTGTAGGCCTACAAATGTAACCAAATGGATATCTGCATGTCAAGGGGAGCATGAGTCATAATAGTCAGTGGGCTAAACATGACAGACTGAAGGTATAAAATCCTCCTCCCTCCTATTCAGATGTGAGTCATGTTCTGCTACAACACTGTCACTCAATCCTCCGACACGCTTTCAGCTGTGACACAATAACTACTATCTCCTCTCCTCCCCACAAATCTCTCTCCTCTCCTCTCTGTTCTGCCTCTTCTCGTCTCCTCAATTACTGTACAAGTATCATCTTAACCCGTTAAGAAACTGAAGCCGACTCTACAAAATAATGCTGTCTAAATCAACTTTTTCGTGACACTTTTTTGTGCCAAGGACCAAAGCCAAGGAATTTTTTATGTATTTGGCCGAGAGAAGAGTTGTGTTAAATTCAGCACTTCAAAGATGGTATTTTTCTTCCTTTTTTAAATAGCATGCTATATTTGCAGTTGCTATATTTTTGAATTGTCAACGTGATCATTTTAAATGACACAGACACTCTCCCGGTTTTAATGGGTTTAGCAACAGTCTTATCCACAGCGACATTACAAGAGCGAGATTGGAGTAGACAGAGTTAAGTATAAACCCTCGTAAACAAACCAACAGGGTAAATATAGTCACGCTGAGAGAACAATACAGTCTCTCAGAGAAAATTAGGCATTCCTTTCTTTATCATTTACACATTCTATTCTACCACGGATGCACAGTGTGTCTTGAATCAGGTGACCCCACGACTATGATTTCCTTCTCTCTCTCTCTCTCTCTCTCTCTCTCCTCCACAAGTCCACCCCCCTCCTATACCATCCTTCTGTCACACTCCTTCAGGCAAGACACATTTTTGATCTTCCACTCAATCCTGCGTCATAATTCACCTCCCTGTGACACTAAAAAAGTTAACAATGACACGCACGCACGCACATACGCAGAATTTCCATCGTATGTAGACAAGCATATTGGCTATATTTGTACATTGACAATGAATGGATGATGTATGACGCTATGAATTAATGAATACATTTGATGTATATAGCACCTTTCCAAACATATAGTTACAAAGTGCTTTACAGACAGGTTATAAAACAGTAATCATAAAAGACATCAAAACAACAAAACATCAAGACATCTAAAACAATAAAATATAAAATAACAGGACATCAAAACAATTAAAAACAATTAAGAAAAACACTTACACACGCATACAAATGTGTTTTTAAAAGCACTTTAAAAGAAGACACTGACTCTGCTAGCCTAAGGGCCAAGGGCCAAGGTGCCCGAGCCACAAAGGCCCGGTCACCCCGAGTGACCAGACGAGCTGCAGGAGGAACTAGGAGGGCCCTATCCAAGGATCTGAGGCAGCGCACAGCAAGTCTGTTATATGAATGGAAGCTAGACTATGTAGAGTTAAAAGTAATCAATAAGGTGTTAAAATCAATTCTGTCGCTCACAGGGAGCCAATGAAGAGTACAGTAGCTATAATGGGTGTGATATGCTCACATTTTCTAGTGTTGGTGAGAAGAAGAGTTCTGCACCATCTGGAGGCGAGATATGTTTTATACCCGAGTACAGTGAATTACAGTAATCCAGTCGTGAAGATATGAAAGCATGTATGACGGTTTCCAGGTCTGCATATCACAAAAAAGGATTTAACTTCACACTTCAGCGATATTCCTGATCTGGTGGTAAGTACAAGACTGGACTACTTTGGTGACTTGGGTGTTGAGAGAAATATCCGGATTGAAGAAGACACAGGTTGCGGTCTGAGTGTGTGATGTTTGCAGATAGGGTACCAAGTTCAGAGTGAAATGAGTGGATTGAGTTTGGGGGGACCAAATATGATTATTTCTGATTTGGATTAATTTAATTGTAGAAAGTTCTGAGACATTATGTCAGAAAGACATGCATGTCTGTGCGAGCCCCCCTCACTTCACACGCGTGGGTGTGATTTTGTACAGTAAAACTGTGATGTGACCCCCCCTCTACCTATAATTCCCCTCTCCTCTCCTCACCTCTCCTCCCCTCCCCATCGCTCTCCCTTGTTCCCTCCTTGGTGGGCCGGAGGTTTAATTCCATTATCATCCGTAAGCCTCGGTGGAGGACCCGCACAGGGAGCTGTGTGGGGGTAAACACCACAGGGAGCTGGGTGGGGTGGGGGAGGTTAAGACTTCCGCCAATTAAACAAAGCACAGGCTCCCTGGGCCCCGGAAGCTGATAAGGTGAGGGTGTGTGGGGGGGATTTATAACTGAGAGTATGACGTGAGCCGTTCAATTTGAAGAGAGCTAGAATGCAACGTCATTCAGGAGTTCAGGAATCACAAAAGTCTGCTTACTGTATATACTTTTGTAGTACAGTGATGTTATGCAAAATAAAAGGACCAAATACATGATGCTATGCAACGTGTGACAGAGAGTTGCTGTCGGGCAGAAACGTTCTTATCTCCATATTCTAACTTTTTTTTCCTCCCTTAAATTAACGCCCTGCTTGTTCATTTTTGAGCTTGTAGATCTGCTACTATTTATATTTTTGACTTTAAATTCTGAAAACGAACAGCTTTGGGCATATGAGGTTTCCACCCGACAGAGACGATGTCTAGGCCTACATGAAATGCCAAATAAACAAAACGTCATTAGCAACTTTCATCAACACAAATCCGCAACACATCTGTCTGGAATCGTTTTCCTCGATTGGCCAACCCAACCCATCGGCTTCGTGTACTGGGCTGACGTGATGTTTGTGAAGCCGAGCCAGGTGGAGTGATTAATGCTGCTGTAGCAGTGACATGCAAGGATATGCCTTTGGAAGCGACTACAATGACAGCAGTGAAAGGAGCTGAACATTACATTCACCCATTCACACACGCTTTCACACAACCATGCAAGGCACCAACCTGCACATCGGGAGCAATTAGGGGTTCAGTGTCTTGCTCAAGGACACTTTGGCGCTGGGGGAGCCGGGGTTTGAGCTGGGAACCTTGCAGTTCTCATCCGGTCACTCTACCCCTGAGCCACTGTCGCCCCTTCTATTAAGGGGCTTAATGAGTTTGTATCACTGATACATTTGGAGAGGCTGTACATGTGTTGCAACCAATAGGACAGTTTAGCAACATTCAAATACATCCATGGAGGAAAAACACATTCCACTATACAACCACCAAAACACATCGCTGTCCTCAAAATCTAATCGCTTCAACACAGAGGCAATGCCATGCTGGCCTGGAAAAGGAATGCTCTACTTCATACAACAGTGTCGCACACACACAAAAAGTGAAAATAGCAGATCTATAAGGCACACAAGTTATTTTCATCAATAGAAAAAGGAACAGTTTTGTACTAGATATCCAGGTGGCTCTGAGTGGTGTTTCACAACTAGATCAACATCCGTATTCAAGCGGTCTGCAAATATTTGAGATTTTTCAAGTCTGCCCTGGACTGATACGGGCAGTTCTGGCTGCATATAGTGCTTTGAGATAAGACTCAAGTTATTCCTTTGTACAAGCGTGGCTCCAGAGCACATCCAACGGTAAAACCTACATCACTTCTATCCTCCATTCAACCCATTATGTTCATCTCTGTCCCTCGTGTTCTGCCTGTTCTCACTACTGTATACATACTGTACGTATACATTCACACTTTGTTTTCCTCCCATTCCTGTTTGTCTGTTCAAATCTACTTCAAAACGGACAACTTTCTGTCTCTCTCTCTCTCTCTCTCTCTCTCTCTCTCTCTCTGGGCAGCATTGTGGAGGCGTAAAAGTAATAAAATTGTGTGCTAACCTTGCTTCATAAAGCATTAATGAAAGGAGAGCGGTGATACCAGGGTGGATCATTGCCACTGTAAAACCACCGGACACAATGGCTCTCCTGAGACCTCCCACCTCTCTCTCTCTCTCTCTCTGTCTCCCTCCAAGTTCTCACGTGTCCTCTCTTCGCGTGTCATTCCTTCACCTCTCCTTCAAACTGCTAACGTGGTATTTTTTTGAATCCCCCTCCCTCTCCCAAGGTTCTCTCTCCCACCTCCATTTGACTTGGTATAAGAAAATACTAAAAGTAAAACAAGCTGACACTGGGTGGTACGTTGTGTTTACGATATTTAATCTGGCAGTGAATGAGTTCATGTGAATCCAACACCAAAGTATATGCAATTTATCTATGAATCTGAAACAATTGTATACAATATAGCTGCTTCATCTCTCTCTCTCTCTCTCTCAACTAAGAGGTCGTTGGTCAGAAAAACGTTAAAAGACCTACAGTACAGTAGTTTACTGAGGCACTACGCGTCTCTCTGCATCTGATATAATGTGTTTACCTTACATATTTTATCCATCACAACCTAGAACCTACCCTGCATTCTTTCCTTAACCCATTCTGACCTGAGATCAGATTCATACCAGGTTTCCGCTGGACACACACTGGTCTGATTAACCCATTCTGACCTGAGATCAACTTGGCCTATGCGTTGTGAGCTTGTAGATCAACTACTTTGGGCTAATATTCTTTCAGAATTATATGGATGCTGTCGTTCAAAGTGGTTAATTCTTTCCACCGTCTCTCTCTCTCTCTCTCTCTCTCTCTCTCTCTCTCTCTCTCTCTCTCTCTCTCTCTCTCTCTCTCTCTCTCTCTCTCTCTCACTCACTCTCTCTCTCTCTCTCGCTCCCCTAGCTTCCAGAGGGGCTGTCTGTTTGTATTTCAGATGACGGCAACAACAGATGCTCACAGACAAACCTGCTACTGACTCCTCTGCTACGGCAGGTCTCAACACAAGGAGGTGTGCACGCACACACGCACAACACACACACATACACACACACACACACACACACACACACACACACACACACACACACACACACACACACACACACACACACACACACACACACACACACACACACACACACACACACACACACACGCACGCTGTTGTGCATGCACCTGCCTTCAACCTTGCATATCGTCTCATATTATGTTGAAAGGTGTTCCTTTTCAGGATTCAAATTCGAATCCTGAACAAGCTCAAATCAAGCTTGTAGATCTTCTACTGTGATGAATTAGACTAGTATTAGTTTACGAGAAAAACACAAAAAGCTAAAATATAGAGATAAGAGGATTCTGCCCGACCGCAACAATATAGCTGCAACCGTGCATTGAAATATACTCACACACACACACACACACACACACACACACACACACACACACACACACACGCACTAGTGTCCATAGACACACACACACGCACTGGTGTCCATAGACACACACACACGCACTGGTGTCCATAGACACACACACACAAACACATAGGCACACACTATAGTACTGATGCTGCATGTAGTCGTGCTCCACCCATTAGTCTCACAGTAACAATCCACCCACTAGGAGAGTCATTCTGCAGTATGCACACGCACGCACGCATGCACGCATGCACGCACGCACGCATGCACGCACGCAACCACGCACGCACACACGAAGGGAGAGAGAGACAGAGAGAGACAGTGAGAGAGAGAGAGAGAGAGAGAGAGAGAGAGAGAGAGAGAGAGAGAGAGAGAGAGAGTCGTTCTGCGGTATTCAAGCAGACAAAGCCACAGTGAACACAGAACACCACAAGCTCTAAGAAGCAACTCATACAGACTCATGGGCACAGTGTGTATAGTGTTGGACTGGAACTGAGTACATTTGCAGATGTGCGTGCGGGTGCAGATGTGCGTGTGTGTGCGCGCGTCGTATCGACTTTAGACGTACCCCCCGTCCTATCCTGAACAGTGTCATCTAAGGCCAGCCAGTGGAAATCGTACCCAATTATAAGTATCTTGGCACGATCATCGATAATAAATTGAAATTTTACGCAAACACTGACATGCTGTGCAAGAAGGGCCAGTAATGCCTTTACTGCCTAAGAAAATCGGCTTAAATGTGGACAAAAGCCTGATGAAACTGTTTCTCCTGTATCTGTTGGTACGGTAGCCTCGTTATTAAAGATATAAATGTAAATGTAAAAAAAGATAGAGATGTAAAAACTGCTTCTAAAAGGACTGGCATCCAATTGGAGAGCCTTGATTTCTTCTATAATAGACAGCTGCTCCAAAATGCCCTGTCCATCCGCTCAAATAGTGCCCACCCACTCAGTTCGGAGTATAATGGTGCTGCCATCTGGCCTTCGCTTGTGTGTCCCTAGGTCAACAAAAAACAGCTACAAATACTCCTTTGTTCCTGCCTCGATCCGAGCAGTTAACTTAATGCTGCCAAAAGAAGGTAAAAAAAAAACCTACCTAGCACTTTGCTCACTTTGCTCTTGGCACTTTATGATGCATGCATCACTTTGTACTGTACTTGGTTGACTATACTCTTATTTTCTTATCCTTTTTTATCAATTGCACAGATGTGCCCACTATGTTGTCCTATGCTATGTTGTCACATGTTGCTTCATGTGTTGTACTGTTTTTACGTTTCAAACCTCTACCATCTGCTGTAAACCAAATTGCCCCCCAAATTGCCCGACAGCTGCGATATATGTTTCGCTGCTTTCAAAGAGATGCGGTGTCGTGTCATTGAAAAACCACCATTACAAATACCTAATGGGGTGCAGGGCAGCCTGGGGCCGTCGGAAATAACCACTGTTTTGGGGGGAATTAGCCGCAGGCCAAGACTTAGCCTGAGGCAGAAGAATAACCCATGCCCTGCAGGGCTACACAGTCAAGAGAACACTATAGTGTCTCAAGCTAGACAACTATTCCACCATCTCTGAAAGCTACAGAGTCTGTAACTATACGCCTACTGGAAGTTGAGAACATGAAGTTGTCATTTTTGTCATTTCCATCCCCCCTCCCTCTCCCAATTCTATTTTGTGTCGGATTTATGGGTGTCGCATTATTGGGACGTTGGACTAACGCTATACGCACCCGACTTCATTACCCATGCAAGCATGTACGGCCATTCCAAAAAATAACCAATCTGTACTGTAGTGCACAATATTTGTCTTTGAAATAGTGGAGTGAAAGTATTAAAAAATGAGTGAGATTACCATAATGACGGTAATCATTAAAGGACCACTTTTGAACCTATCTTCATATAATAGGTCCTCACTAATAGTCATGATAAAATGGCACGTTTCTTTCTACTCGGTCTGTGTCACATAGGAGGCCTAATCTAATTGAATACCCCTGCCATAAAGCATTACACTTGTTTACAAGAGGGTCCACCATTTTCAATTCATCATATCATTTTGTACAATATGCACTTCTATAAAGCCAAAAACAGGAAATCATCATAAAGGAGGTAAAAAGGGGGAAAACGTATACAGTGAGGGGGGAAAGGGGTGGGTGGAGTCAAGGGATTTACATCTTAATGACAGTTGGTAGGGCGTTCCACATTTTTGTGGCATAGGAGTGAAATGAATTTAGGTGGACCCTCTTGTAAACAAGTGTCCACTCACAGTTAACAGTCTTTGTATTGAGTTGTGCTTGAAATGTAGTGTAATTCTGCAAACTGTTAATAAATATTTTAATCAATCAATCAATCAATCAATCAATCCTTGTTTGTGCCGAATCTGGGTTGCACATGGTTTTTTGAACTCCCTCTGGTGTTGTTGTGTTGCTGGCATGATTAGACTGACTGAGCGTCACTGTTTATTATGATACACTTTTCATTTCATAAAAAAATAATAATAATAATTTCATAAAAATAAAAAAAACATGCGTCACATACCGGCGGTATGGCGGTATTGCGGTTATTGCACCCAGCCCTACTGTCCACCACTGGAAAAGAGAAAACTAGTAGACTAGTAGATGTCCACTTACAGTGTGATCTATCTCGTCATGACACAAACTGTGATTCAGTTGTCTGGAAGAAGGCCATTAGATTATGTGTTGTAATGTCTGTGTGTGCGCGTGTTCATGTGTGCGCGTGTGCATGCGTGCGTGCATGCATGCGTGCGTGTGTGTGTGTACTGTGTACGTGTGTGTACGTGTGCGATGTAGCCTAATTATGTGCGTGTGGTCTGCAGACGGTTGCTGCCTGGCAGGGTAGAAACCTTGTATGTCCTAAACAGTTGATGGGTGACAGGAACCTCTTATAGGAGGTTCCTGACATCAATGAGACCCCAAATTGAATTACAAACCAAACAGTGTCATGTCAATTTGGCATTACGCCAGCTGATCTCACAGCTGTACATCTTTCCACTAGGGGTCTTGCGTGGCCGCACGCATGCACGCACGCACGCACGCACGCACGCACGCACGCACGCACGCACGCACGCACGCACGCACGCACGCACGCACGCACGCACGCACGTCGCACGCGCTCACTACTCAAAGAAACAGGTGTGGGAGCTCATACTGTCAAAGCATCTCTCTTTCTCTCTCTGTTCTTTTATGTTCTCTCCCAATTACTGTACATTGTATAAGGCTTTAAATTTGGCATGAAGTTTTAATCATACAAAACATACTCTCTCTCTCTCTCTCTGTGCAGTGTTTTCTTGGCAGTAGTGTGTGTTCTCTCATCACTGTCAGACTCCCGAACCCCTTGTTTCCTGTTCCGCATTCACATGGAATCAGGCAGGTGTTGGACGGCAAACGGCGCAACCTGCTGGACGGCACAGAACGCTAAAAAGATGGAACATTGATGCTGTCTGCCGTTACCGTCGCCGGTTCTGGCTGCCGTGCCGTCCTGTCCTGTTTACCGTCCTGCTCCTGTCCACTAAAATGAAGTCCGGTTTTCCGTCTACCGCTTGCCTGATTCCATGTGAATGCAGCATTACAGAAGGAGAGATGATACCATTAGACCAGCACTTTACAACTACACCATCAAGAGACACACATGCACGCACGTGGGCACGCACACACACACACACACACACACACACACACACACACACACACACACACACACACACACACACACACACACACACACACACACACACACACACACACACACACACACACACGTGCGAGCGAGCGACGGATTACAGCCAGACAGCACATTATCCTGTAATCTGCGTGGCATTAGAGTGGATCAGCCATGCAACCACTGTTATGTGCTCTATATGCCAATCAGTGTTCATCCTCAGGTATTATATGTGACCGCCAGAGTCACACTGCACAGGTCCAATTTTGACAACCCATGCCCGCCCCGCCTCCGTAGCAATCAGGTAATATCAGGCTACATTTCAGTTAAATACGTCTAAGTGAAATAGATACAGTATTTTGTCCCAGTCTGCATTCCGCAATTGATAATATATAAGCTAATTACAATACTTAGCCACTGTTTGGAATTGTCCTCGCTCTGTGACTTATTGACGTGAGTCGTGTTATTATTCCCTTAATTGTGGATCAGCTATATGTACACAATAGCCTGTCATTTTGTTGAGTTTACATACATACACGATCCCTCATTATATAGAATAGAATAGACCAGTATTGATCCTGCGGGGGAAATCCATGCGCTAGAGGCAGCACAGCAGTCAAGTTACATTTACAGAGCAAGAGAAGCACTGTGAGGAAGAAAACATCTAACAAAAGCACTATCAATGATGAACAAAGAGTAGTGTACATATATGACATTATATTCAATGTTTTTGCAGGACAAGGATCACTTAGCTGAGAAAGAGATGGATCAGGAAACCTTGCTAGATATTTATGTAAATATATATGTCAGTTTATATATTTATAAGCATAAGCCAAGCATACGCTGGCTTATGCTTGCTCTTGGGACGGAGCATGTAAATATCTCGGGATGTCTTTTTAGACCAAAATGCAAGCTT
>NC_139706.1:43543359-43545859 GCF_964188405.1 Protomyctophum parallelum
CCCTCCTCCTGACCCCCTAAAATGATCTCGCTTTTATCTGAACTGTCAAAGCACTTATTTAAATGGTGAATGATTAAGCCCCTTACGCCTATAGCCTGCTACAATTGCAAAAAGGCAAGCTGTATGCTTGTCATTGTCACTTGGAAATAAAGGCGTGCAGTCCATTTATGCCTTTTTTATAATATCACTCACAGACAGTACAGTGATATAGGCATCTGATGTCATGCCGCATGCGCTCCCAAATCATCTCACAAGTGTGCTCGCATAACAAGGCCAGTAAAGCACTGTTTGATTAAGCACAAACTAATACATTGTAAACATGTTATATTGTTTTTAATTTAGCGAATTGAATTACTTGTAAAGTTGGAAATATCTATTTTTCCTTTTTTTTACATACATGTATATACATAGTTTTATATTAACATTTTAGGAGTGAAAACATATGCTTATGATGCCTGTGACAGCGTGTCAGCAGTTCAGACAAAGCTGCTCCGCTTGTGTACGACAGAAAAACAGCCGAGGACAAAGCATACGACAGCTCCCGACCAGACGTGACTTTTTGTCCTACTCAAGTTCAATTTCAAGCTTTGGCGGAAATGGTAAATGCTGAAAATTTCGGTAATTTTGGCGTGCACCCATATTTTGGCGTACGCACGGTTGATAAATGAAGGCCATAGCCTACGTGAAGTTGATCACACAAGGTTCACCTAACTTTGCTACTACAGGGAAAACATACACATATGATTCTCTTTTTTTTAAACTCTTTTTTGCAGTCTATATTCTATCCCTCTGTTTGCTGTGTTTGCTGTGTTTTTGCTGTATTTTCAGATATTTAACCACTCAAACTCTTAATACCTTCTAAACTTGACCTTTAGCTCTGAGTCTGTACTTTGTGAGCTTGTAGATGGACTATTTTCACAGAATGTTCCCCTCTGCATATAGGGATGCTATAGGGTTCAAATGGTTAAGGTAAAACAAACCAGGTTCCTATCACACAAACATTTGGCACCCCCCGCTGCAGTAACTTGAGGACCCCCTAGGGGTCCCAGAGCCCCATTTGAAGACCTGTGATATTGTCGTGCTGCTGGTTGTGTAGAGGTGTGGGTAAATGATGAGGGCACGAGTCCTCTTGTTCTGGCACAGAACAGGAGACGATCTGTCGAACCGTGAGAAACCCTACAATGAACAGGAAAGGCTGACGTCACTTCACAAACCTCACAACACACAGGTGCAGCCAATGACATTAATGACAACCCTAATCAGCCCATGCAGGGCTGTACTGCCCTTCACAACAGTATACACATGAAACGGTGTGGCTCCAATGTCCATCTTAGGCCTCTTTTAGACGGCGACCATCTCCATATAACACGTCAAAGTCCCGTTGCGTTCTCATTTTTTCTTACCCTTTACACGAGAACGCACACGTTATGATATAATGTGCTATTATGCTATACTGTCGCTAGGTGGCGATAACGGGCTGCCAAATAGACAGCTGGTCACCCAAGTACAAGAAGAAGAAGCAAGCGGCGCAACACTGCTCTGGGCGCGCCACGGGTTGATATATATTTATTAAATAAACGCTGCTGCCGCGGCTGCCGTCTATCACAAGGCTTTTTATTTACATCATGGTTTTACATTCAACATCGCTGATGAGCATCACTTTGTAGGCAAGGAGGGAGGCTTGTTCAGGAACTCCATTATATCATAATGATATTGCTCTGCATCAATGTAATAAACATATGCGCTGTGAGCCATGATGTCATAAGTTTTGCGGATTCACCGTTTTGCC
This sequence comes from Protomyctophum parallelum, assembly GCF_964188405.1. Taxonomy (NCBI): domain Eukaryota; kingdom Metazoa; phylum Chordata; class Actinopteri; order Myctophiformes; family Myctophidae; genus Protomyctophum; species Protomyctophum parallelum. The sequence goes on from NC_139706.1 coordinate 43,545,149, forward strand.
TGTTTATATGGAGACCATAGGAAACGGCATTCTCAAAGATTTCCACTCTGGGAGGCGGTTTCACTTCGTTGCGTTTTCACCTCCTGAGAACACGGTTCTCGTCTAAATGACAGCAGCAAACGATACTTTATTTTGACGTTTTATATGAACACCATCATCGTGTAAATAGCACCTTAGACTCCAGACTCCAACATCAGTCTGGGAAGAGTTTCAGAAAGCCATTGATATATCTTATGACACAGTCATCTGCCATATGACGTATATCCCCACATTTGGGCAAGATTTCAGCCCAATCCCAGCCTCTTTGACTTCAATTATGAACTTAAAAAAATATATACTTTTCAAAAAGTATTAAATCACATCAAATGCCTGGAGGTTATAAGTTGGCCAACTGGCAGCATGCACAAGACATTTGGAGCTGATCGGTTCAGTGGTTTGCAAGATTAGCCCTGTAGACAGACGCACGCACGCACGCACGCACGCACGCACACATTCTATACTGGTGAGGACTTCAACATTCTAAGACAGTGATTTTATGGAAAGCCTTTTTATATTTTGCCCATGTTTTATCTTAACCCTGAAGCCGAAAATAGCCGATCTACAAGCTGGATGTTGGATGACAGTCTTCTTTTCCTTTCAGCTTTTCCCTTCAGGGTCGCTACAGCGAATCATCTGCATCATCTGCCTCCAGTCCATCTCACCCTGTCCTCT
>NC_139706.1:43550859-43668359 GCF_964188405.1 Protomyctophum parallelum
ACAAGCTGACTGTGTGCGTGCTGACTGCACGTGCTGCACGGAGGTCAGCCTGACGACTACCGCAGTGCTCTGGACTCGGCCATGAAGCCTTTCGTCTCCTCCAAACAGGTCCTGGTCATGTGATCTGGTTGAGCTCTTCCCCAGAGCAATAAACTGCGCTGTCAAAATGCCAGCGTATACTTAATATGTTTGTTTTGCATCGAAGAGATGCGCCGCCTCCTCCTTCCCAACATTAAAATCTGCCGTGGTCAGCACCTCATCAACGCTGGCGTGTGCTCCCTCCCCTGTGTTTGCTCCATCTAAAACTGTATAACATAATATTCTCCTTCATTAGTCAAAGTCAAGATTCACATGAGAGAAATTCATCAATTCAAGACACATTTACACACACGCACATTTACACGCACGCACGCACACACACACACACACACACACACACACACACACACACACACACACACACACACACACACACACACACACACACACACACAAAAGTTCCATCGAAATGTGTGGAATATTGCCTACAGATTATGATAACTGGCTATGCTGAGGCTATAAACTGGTTTGGGGGATACAACTATTCATCAGAGAACCAGTATAATGCGTTTTGATCCGCATATGAGCAATTAATAATGTAAGAAACAGAAGACAATTCATTGCACACAATCATTTGCATGAATGTCCAAAGCATTTGTAAATGTTCTCAAAAGGAATGAGAAAATGTTTTTATGATGTGACAAAGGCTTTGTTCAGACTGCAAATAAATTGTTTAAAGGGATATTTCATCGTCTCCTCAGTCTTATGTAAACACCCCAGACAGTTTTTAAGTTACTTCAGTCAGTATTTAGATATTTGATATTCATTTTAGCTGCCCCCTCCCCATTATAACTTAAAACTCCATTTGAACCATGATAGATTCATTAAAAACACCCGACCTATTTTCTGTTGGCTGATTATGTCCTTCTAATACGTGAGGGGGCCGTGGATTTACATTTACTCTTTTCATTTATTTTGAATAATTCTTTTTGATTTTTCTGCAGCTGGAGGAGCAGCTGGAGGGGCTGGGGAGCAGGAGGTTCTTTTTCAAAATAATTATTAAAAATAAATGAAAACAGTAAATGACAAACCACGGCCCTCTCACGTATTAGAAGGACATTATCAGTCAACAGAAAAAAGTGTAGGTGTTTTTGATTAATCTATCATGGTTAAAATGGAGTTTTAAATTATAATGGGTTTGTATAGGAAGGGGGCGGGGTAGTTAAAATAAATATCAAATATCTAAATACTGACTGAAGTAACTTAAAAACTGTCTGGGGTGTTTACATAAGACTGAGTAGATGATGAAATGACCAAAAGTTTTTTTGAAAGTGAAAAATCCCTTTTAGTTGTTTCTCAAATCTCCTCTACTTAAACCCCAGCATCCGTTTGCTGAGTCGATCTCATCTACTTAAACCCCAGCATCCGTTTGCTGGGTCGATCTCCAAACCCCAGCATCCGTTAGCTGGGTCGATCTCCAAACCCCAGCATCCGTTAGCTGGGTCGATCTCCACTACTTAAACCCCAGCATCCATTTGCTGGGTCGATCTCCTCTACTTAAACCCCAGCATCCGTTTGCTGGGTCGATCTCCAAACCCCAGCATCCGTTAGCTGGGTCGATCTCCACTACTTAAACCCCAGCATCCATTTGCTGGGTCGATCTCCTCTACTTAAACCCCAACATCCATTTGCTGGGTCGATCTCCTCTACTTAAACCCCAGCATCCATGTGCTGGGTCGATCTCATCTACTTAAACCCCAGCATCCACAGAACAAATACAGTCGTGGATATTCCAATTTTGAATACTTTTACTACTCCATTACATTTCAGAGGAAGATATTGTAGCCTACTATTTACTCCAATACAATTATATTAACACTTTATTTACTAGTTCCTTTGTAGAATTTGATTATTAGCCTATTACACACTAACAACTTCAGCCATAGGGCTATATTTATTTGGCTGCATTTATTTAACAACTATATGAACGAGTAATTTGCAGGTTTCAATTTTAATTTGGTTTAATTAGTTTTATTGATAATTAATAAAATTAGTAATCAAAAACGTTCAATTTGTTTCGACAGTAGCCAAAATAGCAGATCTACAAGCTCATAGCGCGCCACCGAGTGGCTTGCTATGAGCTTGTAGATCTGCTATTTTTCAATAGCTAAATCATAACATAATGCTAACAACAAAAAGGGTTCTCGCTCAAAATGGGTTAATGAGGTGAAGATTTGACAGGTGGTTGTTTTAAGATGTTCTATCCTGATCTCAGCAATCTACCAAAGCCAGTGAATAATCTTGTATGAATACATTTCAACATAACCCTGTATTTTTTTACATCATCATTTACAGCAGCCTGAGATTGCCCATAATTTAAATATACTATCCATTAGTGATGCCTAATTTCACGGTTGATTTTATATCCACAGAAATGCTACTCATCAAACTATACTGCATTCCACCAGTGCAGTCAGACTGCTGTGAGATATTTTTTCCAAAGAGATTACAGTTGCAGAGATTACCATATGGAGGCTATTGGGATAACTGTATAGCAAAGCAAAGCAGTGTCGAGGGTTCCTTTACAGGTCTGTATAACTCTGAGAGTGTATCAATGGAACCAAATGGACTTTTACAGGTCCATTTGGTTCCATATGTAAACTCTCAGAGTTATGGGGTCATATAAATTAAAAGGTTTGACTACTGTAGCCCATCATCGGATAATCAAATAGTATAGGCTAGTTAATATGTTAATAAAGTATTAAATCAATCATTCAATCAATCAATTACTGTAATTGTAACCAACGTTTGTACTCAGATCAGTGCATGCAGCCTTGTTACAGCATTTACTGCTCAACCTCTCCATCACAAGTAAATCTATCTCTCTCTCTCTCTCTCTCCTCCCTCCCCCATCCAATCTTCATCTCCCAGATGATTGCTCTGATGATATTACCTCCATATGGACAATATTACTCTAGTACGCCATCTGTATACGTATTCCCCCGGGCATTGCTGTTTGTGACTGACTGCATGCCAGCGTGTGTGTGTGTGTGTGTGTGTGTGTGTGTGTGTGTGTGTGTGTGTGTGTGTGTGTGTGTGTCAGATATAGAGAGAGAATGAGAGAGAGTGAGTCAAACATTTTCATATCAAGGACTCCCAAATTGAGGCATTTGGCTGCAGACCCTGTCTGAAAGAAATTTGTGCCAGGGAAATTTCACATCACACATCACGACACACTGTCACCTACCTTGTAATCTAGCTAGTTTCTGCAATTTTTGAATGGCTGCACATTTTTTGTATGGGCAGAACTAAGTCTTTACAGTAAACTGTTCCTCATTTTGCTGGCAACCACCTGAAACCCCCTCAAGGACCCCCGGGGGTCCCGGATGAGAACCAACGGGATCGAGAGATAGAGAAGAGAAGAGAAGAGAAGAGAAGAGAAGAGAAGAGAAGAGAAGAGAAGAGAAGAGAAGAGAAGAGAAGAGAAGAGAAGAGAAGAGAAGAGAAGAGAAGAGAAGAGAAGAGAAGAGAAGAGAAGAGAAGAGAAGAGAAGAGAAGAGAAGAGAAGAGAAGGCATAGGAGAGTAGAGGGGAGTGTTGTGCCAATAACTCTCTGTAGGGATCATTGGTATTATTATGATGGCTGTAGAAAGGTGGCGTTATAATCCAGGGCTTATATTGCTGTAGTGGATGTTCCCTGTCCGCCCCAGTGGCTTCACAACTCACTCACTGTCTCAAAAACAACATTACCCTGCCATACTTTGTTAAACACGCACCACAGCAGCGTGTGCCATGGATAATTTTACAGGGGGCACAAAGTAATATTTTGTTTTTGCGATGCGATAGTAGAGGGCAAATAACAGAAGATTGGCTATTTCAGAGATCTCGTCCATCTCGCCGGGAGGCCTTCGGGAGAGCTACGTGCCTTGAAAGCAAATGGACGTAAACCCAGAGGCTGCACTGCACACGCACGCACAACACACACACACACACACACACACACACACACACACACACACACACACACACACACACACACACACACACACACACACACACACACACACACACACACACACACACACACACACACACAGATAATTTGATGTTGTCTCTAGGTTGCATGCTGTCAAATTGTTGACCATTCCTCCAATACTCCCTCACACACATTTTTGTGTGACGCTTCGCACTTTGTGTGGCGCTGTGCGAAGCGGCGCCTTTTCAGCTTGTAGATCTGCTACTTTTGCTGTTTCTTTTTGGTATTTTAATCATGAAAAGTAATAGTTGTGCACACACAGTATGAAGTTTCCACCTGACGGAGACAATATATTTGTGTTAATCAGACGTGGGTTTGAAGTCTCTCTCTCTCTCTCTCTCTCTCTCTCTCTCTCTCTCTCTCTCTCTCTCCCCCATCTCTTTCCATCCTCTTCTTGTATGGTTTAGTGTTTACTGAATTCATTGTTTATTGTGCACTTTTACTTATACACTTTACTCCCCGTGTGGATCAATAAAATGTTATCTTGATTCTTATCTCTGAACTTGCTTCTATTTAAAGCAGTCCTACGTACTGTATCAGTATGAACAACGCAGACACACGCTAATGAATTTACCTTACAGTAGATGAATATATCAAACCGTATATAATGATACACTGATGACTGTACTTTGACCACACACACGCACGCACGCACTCACGCACAATTAGAAGCAGCTAGCACCGCTTAATACAACGTGATTATTTCTTTCTTCTACTTACTGTAAAACCTTGACAAATTCATTTCATCGTGATACAGATACATAGGACCTTAAAACCCCTAGTGGCCAAAGACGTAATCTGCGTATTAAATCAACAAATCCCTCGTGGCTAGAGACGTAATTGGCGTAATAGACGTACTGCCCTGTCAGTACGTCTTATTCTAACAAAATAATGGAACTTTTAGACTTTTTATTTTTATTTTTATGTAATCTACCAAAAACCGGCCGAATCTGCACTATCGTGCACGCGCGCCGTCTCTGTGTGACTCGCGGAAAAAAAATTGACATTTTGGGATGTTCCTGGCCGTTTTTGGGCTTAATTTGACTAAATTATGAAAAAGCTAGTGTTAGCTTAGCAATCCGGACAGCCAAGCTATCTGATCAGGGTCAAACTACCCCCGGATGTTTACCTCCGTTTAACAGGAAGTGATTTAGCCAGATTTGACTCTTTGGCCAAAATCAGCATAATGGTGCGTTCCCGCCATCTGGTGGCAATTCTGGGTATTACAGTGAAAGTGAAAGTGAAAAGCGATCTATATTATTTAGATTGCTGATATTTTTTTTGCATTAAAATGACGAATTAAGAAATGGGGCATTGGCCAGCTTTGGCGACTTTTTGAATGGCAATCGAAAAATGTGAGATATGACCACAATGTCATGAAATGTCTCATTTTAAAGCTACAAGTCACTAGTTTACAATGAAAAAAGAATTATGATTCTAGCACGTTCCATCGTTTACTTATAAGCTTTTTAGTAGACCTTGGTGAAACCAAGTAGTGAAACCAAGGTGTACTAAAATGCTTATAAGTAAACGATGGAACAAGCTAGAATCATAATTCTTTTTTCGGTGTAAACTATAGACATGGAGCTTTAAAATGAGACATTTCGTGACATTGTGGTCATATCTCACACTTTTCGATTGCCATTCAAAAAGTCGCCAAATCTGGCCCAATGCACAATAAGATGTTATTAAATCTAGCAATAAGAGGGTTAATACAATGTATATTGATTGATCGATCCTGATTCAGGAAAATAAATGTACTGTAAATGCTTTTGGCATTTCCAATTTCAGCCTGGTCCATGAAAACGTTTAAAAAAAAATTATCATCAAAAGGTCTCCGAAAGAAAGAAAGAAAGAGAACAAACAATTCCTCAAAGAAACGATAAGTGTCGTGCCGACAGTTCAAGTAAGAGTCAGTGAGATTAAGAAGAGAGAGTTCAAAGTCGAGAGGTGTCAAGTGGAACAGCAGCCAGGTGAGCAGATGTGTCTAAATTATTGATTCAAATCCTTGAAGTGTCAATCTGTTGGCACACACACACACACACACACACACACACACACACACACACACACACACACACACACACACACACACACACACACACACACACACACACACACACACACACACACACACACACACACACACACACCATTTCCACATGAGAGCTACATTACACAACTATAATAATAATAAAAACTGAAAAATTCAACATTAAATATGAAATGTTTTTCCCATGCATGGTACCATGCCTATACCAGCGCTGGCTTGTCTGAAGCACTGTAAAGCGTCTATTGCGAGATTTCGCGAGACTTCATGAGCTCCATGCAAGTGGATGGAGCTCACGAAGTCTCGTGATATCTCGCCAATAATGCGTTTTTGCGCAAAATGACACCTGGACCACTTTGGTGTGGACCTAACAACTGCAACGAAAGGTAAGAAAAGCCTAGCATGGAATTCTCCTTTAACCAAGCATCTCGTTTGGAATATAAACGCTTCTAAAGAGAGATCAGATGTGACAGCGTGAGGTACTGTAGTAATGGAACATTATACCTCCCGGTTTGGGGGCGAAATGAAAGGCAGGGCACTCATCTGCTGTGCACTCTACCGCCTTTATTTTTTAAAACATCCGGCACACTGTTAGTGTTAAACAATGAACCTCGCCTTGTTTAAATAACTATATTACATGCTTAACATTGTGGCCAAGAAAAAAAAAACTTAAATAAACGACTGAGACTGACCATGGTAGCCATGTACTGGTCAGTCGCTATAGCAGAAGTTGGCAGGAAGGGAGGGGTACAGGGAGAGTTAAGTGCTAGGGAGTGAGGTCACTGAGGTGGAGTCTGACGAGATGACTTTTCAGCTTATGGCGGAGAGGAGAGCCCTCAGTGCGGAGCTGTTGGTACAGTAGTTAACTATTTTGCTCAAGGGCACTTTGACAAATACTGTAGATGGACTCAAGGCTATCATTTTTTATGTGCTGACCAATGTTGGGGACACATGCCTACATATTTTATCTGAGGTTTTGGAACTATTTATTGATTCAGCATGAAGACTAAAGCCTTCTAAATAAATATACGCAAGCCATATGCCCTATACACCACCCTGGAGCAGACGTCCATATGTGCGGAGTTTCCGACCAACCAACGTCAACGTCAATATGGCTAATGTCACTTGTTTCTTTACATTTTTTAAGTATAAAATAGGGATTAAGTGGTTAATCATACTAATCAGTTCAGTAGATTATGATTTATGAAAAAGCATTTGCACATTTTCTTTTCAGTGTAAAGGTCAAATAAATTAAAACTAATTATTTAAAAAACATTGATTATGATTGTTTATTGTATTCATCGAAAACGTAATTTAATGATGGATTTGAAAATAATCCATAGCTGCAGCCCTAAAGATGACAACTGCTGGCACCTTTCTTGAAAGAAAAAATAGCTAAATCTTGTCTCACAAAACTTTTGCGGGGCAGACATTAACATACAAATCACTATATCAAATCACTATATCCACAATAAAGACTTAAAGGACCACTTTCACCACTTTTCAATATACTTTTCTATAGGTCCTCACAAAATAATAATCATGATAAAATGCCACAACTTTTTCTACTCTGTCTGTGTTCATAGGAGGGCCGTGGGCAGTTCAGAAACCCAGTGTAATCATCGATAGGGAATCCAAGCTAATATAAACTGCAGGCTTTCTATAGTCGTGAAAAGTTGCAATGCGAAAATGAAAGCCATCGTTCTCACGATAATAACATTTTTGTGAAAGAATATTGTTTAAAAAATAAAAAATCTGCTAACGATGATGTCACTGCATGGTGGACGGGTTTCTGAACCATTTTATCATGATTATTAGTGAGGACCTATTATATGAAGATAGGTTGAAAAGTGGTGAAGTGGTCCTTTAACCCATTCTGACCGGGCACCCATTTTGGTGTCAGCATCATGTTATGCTTTAGCTATTTAAAAATAGCAGATCTACAAGCTCATATACGAGCTTGTAGGTCTGCTATTTTTTGAAAAATCGAAGAACGACTGACATTTTTAGAATCTGATCTTAGGTCAGAATGGGTTCATCAGACCAGTGTGTGTCCGGCGGAAACCTCGTATGAATCTGATCTCAGGTCAGAATGGGTTAAAGCAGGAGACATACTAATGGAAGCATGTTTTCTGGTGCGTTTGGGGTGACGAGCACACGCAACTTTTATGTTTCCATGTGTACTTTCTCCAGTACTTACATTAGCATGTATGTATGCTTGTATTGATGAAAAACATCTTGTCCTCCCCCATACCATCTATGTATGCAACACATAGGATGCAACCATGCGCTGTGGAGTCTACACACACAGGTGGTCCAAATAATTAATCACCAGTGCGCAAATAAATTGAATGTCATCACTCCAATGGAGCAGGTCTGACTGACAAATCCTGACACTTCTTTTCCACATCATAGCGAGAGGTAATACAAACCTGAGTGGTACAGTACATCAAAATATACACTTTACATAATTATAATTACAGGGCCTTTTGAATTATAACAATCACTTGAGATTTGGCTTAAAACACGTGTCCAAAGAGCTTCTCATGCTGGTTGTGTGTTTTTAAGTCCGGTCCAGTGCGTTAGTGAGAGAACTCGCTAATGCACTGGACCAAGGCTAGTTCTGTGTATGTTTCTACTCCTTTTTGGAGGAAGATCGAGGAGTGAAAACCTGAAAACCTTTCTTCCTTTCTTAAACGTACCATAGGCTATGTTAAATGTACGTTATATCCGTCGAATTGGGAACAGTCAACAACCGAATGGAGATTTTAAAAAGAAATGCACAAAAGAAACGCAAGAAATATCTCTCCCCCTCCGTTTTGTCTGTTTCTTTATCTAAGTCATGTGAAGTGAGGTCACATCACATTCCGTGCTCAGCCAATCAGCTGCACATTCCATGTTGAAATGGATAGAAACACACACACACACACACACACACACACACACACACACACACACACACACACACACACACACACACACACACACACACACACACACACACACACACACACACACACACACATACACACACACACAGAGAGCACACAAGACCCACAGCGAGAGGCACTCACGGGTATAAATAGAAGCAGGGGAGTGTCCATCCATCAACCCTGACCGTCTGAAGGGCCAGATCGATAGTTTGTGCAAACGCGTGCACGCCAAGTGTGTGTGTGTGTGTGTGTGTGTGTGTGCGTGCATGCACACGCTTGCGTGCATGTGTGTGTGTTGACCGCATTGGACACACTCCACTGCCTCAGCAAGAACAGTGTGAGTGGGCAAATCGTGATGTGACTGTTTAAGAAGACACACGCGCGTGCAGGGTGAGCTTAGGGTGGTAAATACCAACGCTGTCAAAGGACTGACCTCTACAAACTACACGCACATGCACAGACGCACGCGTGCACACACACACACACACACACACACACACACACACACACACACACACACACACACACACACACACTTTGTACAGTAGTGCGCCTAGAATGATAAGTGTTTCATTAATAATCTTTCTTCCGTTTTGATGCAAACAGCTTTCTCTTCGTGCACAGCATGTTAATTGAATGTATACATTGATGGGCGTCCCCAGGGTGTCACGGCAGAGAGGTGTAGGAACCACGCGCAGACAATGAAGCAGATCAGGATGGTTCAAATGCAAAGGGTCTATTAACAACGAAGAGCTCAGGAACAGGCACAAGGAAACACTGGGAAATCAAGCTTCTATAGGAAACAGGACTGAACACAATGACTACATGTAACGACTCAACAGAGAACTGAAAACACAAGGGCATATAAATAGACAAGGACTAACTGGACGCAGGTGAACAGTGAACAAAACTGACAAATCAACACAGGGATTGGCTGGGAGACTCACAAGACACAGGTGGAGAAAACTAGGTTTGGTACAGAACTAGGGGCAGACAGGGAGGCTACAAAACAAGATGTTAGTTAGTTAGTTTCATTTATTGTCCACGTGTGGAAATTCGTCTTCGGTCTCAAACAGTAAAAAACAAACGGTTACAACAACAGCAACAACAACACTTAACACAATTATTTTCTCATGGCAAAAAGTGCAGGACAACAGTGGCAGATACATTGGAAAACAAACAAATCTAGCGAGACATGGTATCATTGAGTGCCTTAATGGCATTTGGTATGAAAGAATTTTTAAAAATGTTACGGTTAGCTCTTGGTACTTTGTACCGTCTACCAGAGGGAAGCAGTTCGAACTCCCTGCAGAGTGGATGAGAGGGGTCGTTTGCTATCTTGATAGCGTTTTTACGTAGTACCTCCTTGTAGATTCCAATTATTTTTGAGGCTAGATTTACTATTCGCTGCAGCTTGCTTCTTCCTTTGACATTTAGATTGCCAAACCACATTGCCATGTTAAAAGTCAAGATTCCCTCTATCAGGTTTTTATAGAGTGTTTCTATGATATGCTTGCTCACTCTAAAGGAGTTGAGCTTGCGTAGTAGGTGGAGGCGTTGGTTACAAGTTTTAAAAATCTGGTCAGTATTTTCACTGAAATTGAGATTACAAAATAAAAGCACAGAGGTGTAAAGTTAATATATAGTTAATATAACCGATCTCATATTATACAACAGCTCGTTTCGAGGAAGCAAGCTGTGCTTAAATGACAGTATAGAACACCTAATCAAAACAAAGAAATCGGCTGCTCTGTTCTCCCAGACCGCAGCAGACTGGGTTGCTAGGCTAGCGAGTATCTTGTGACATTTGTGGTCGTAGTGGCTACATCTGTCATTAAAAAAATATGATATTTTAGCGATTATCTTAGTTTTAAGGGTAACTGCTGTATCATTGCAATATTACACTCAAGGATGTTCTTTATCGTCATTAATGCGCTTCTGCGCTGCCTTTCGGAACTCACCCAGGCCACATTTCTGTCAGAAGCCGGGCTGATTTCACCATGCGCATTCACACGGGCAGATGCAAAGATACAGTCTACAGTTCATTGTCAATGGAAGCCAGTGACGTGAAGCTACTGTACAAAGCAAATCCGACGTTTGTAGCTGCTGCAAAATATACAAAAGATAATGCAGGCATGCATTAATGACGATAAAGAACACCCTCTTGTGTAATATTGCTTAAACATAGGGCAACAAGTAACTAAAGCTTGCAAATAATTGTAGTGGAGTAAATGTACAATATTTGTCTCTGATCTCTAGTGGAGTAGAAGTACTGACAACTGGAAATACTTAGAAAAACGTGAGTAAATGTTATTAGTTACTTTACACCACTGATGGCTGCTATAGAGCGTCGCAGTCCCGCCCCCTCGAGAGACCCGGAAAAGAAATCCCCGTTAATTTTCCTCATAGACTTTTCAGAAAGTATTTATTTAAAGACGTTACGCCGTGGAAAAAGCCAACTCTTGTTGTGACAAATCATGACAATAAACATAATGTTTTGGGCCAAACAAAGAAAAAAACGGCAGGTTACAACACTTTTTGTTGTTGTTTTTCTTCTTTGTAATTATTTGTTTGGTCCAAAATATTGTGTTTATTGTCATGATTTGTCACGACTCGAGTTGGCTCCGTACGACGCTTAAAAGGTCTTTAAATAAATACTTTTTGAAATGTCTATGGGAAAATGCATTGGGATTCATTTCCTGGGCTTGGCGTCGTCATGAAAGGGGGCGGGACTGCAACGCTCTATAGGGTTCAAGTGTAAATGAAAGTGTATGTGCTCTTTGTAGCAGCTGTGGATTACTCTCCTTAATGGCCTCCTCCTTTCTATTCTGTCTGCTTTCTGATTGTAAGTGTGATGAATGAGCTACTGCTTGCCTAGGAATCTATTACTGCCGTCCAATGGCAGTGGGCCTCTATACGAATGAATCAGTTCAGGACAAGCACTGCTGTTGTTGAGTTGGGGGAAAACTGGACCCTCAATGTGCGTGTGCAGCCAGTGGCGGAAAGTAACCGAGTGCATGAACTCAAATAATGTACTCAAGTACACTTCTAAATTTAAAGTAGCCAATTATCCTTTTTTTCTCCCCAATTTTTCGTTATGCCAATTGATTCCTCCCCAGACTGTGTGTGTGTGTGTGTCTGTGTTGACACTAATGTTGTATCGTACTGACTCACCTGCCAGTGAGGAGGAGCCCCCACTAGGAGGATGAGTACCCTTCGTCCTGCTCCTCCCATCCAACACTCCCTGCTGACAGATGCCGCCCCAGCCTGAAGGAGTACACGTGAAATATCACCGGCCCTCCCCCCCTCAAACACGGACCATTGTGTTCAAATAGAGGCCCGTCAAAGCAGGATGCACCACAGTGGATTTGAACCCACAAACTGGGCAGGGACTTTATCACTGAGCTACCCGAGAGCCTCTCTTAAGTACACTTTTTACACACTTTTTCTTTTTTTTACTTTACTCGAGTGTTTCAATACTTTTACTTCTACTCCACTACATCTCAGAGGCAAATATTGTACACGCACACACGGAGAGAGAGAGAGAGAGAGAGAGAACTTGCATCATGGATTTATTTTAGTGTAGTTTCGTACAGTGGCAGTGCCAACATGAGGGTGCACAAGTATAATGTGGCTTTCTGCAAATGCAGCCTTGGAACATTTTGCGCTTGCGTGTGTGTGCGTGTGTGTGTGTGTGTGTGTGTGTGTGTGTGTGTGTGTGTGTGTGTGTGTGTGTGTGTGTGTGTGTGTGAAGGACTAAAGGCCATGTTTCTCATCTCTCTGTGAGAAAGGGTGAGAGGCAGCACTCATCAATATTAACCATTGCCCTTCCTTTCATCTCCATCATAAATCTTTGGAAAACACACACACACACACACACACACACACACACACACACACACACACACACACACACACACACACACACACACACACACACACACACACACACACACACACACACACACACACACGGCTTTTGGGAGACGACGGGTCTTCCAAAACCTCCATCTCTCCACGAAGGTCTCTGTGTACCAAGCCATCTGCATCACTACCCTCCTTGACAGCTGCGAAGCCTGGGTAACTTACAGCCGCCACATCAAGGCCCTGGAGCAGTTCCACATACATCCTAGGCATTAAATGGCGTGATCGTGTGCCTCATTCTGACATACTCGCTAAGACAGAAACTGCAGGAGTATTGAGGCCACGATCACCCAGCACCAGCTACGATGGCTGGGCCATGTAATAAGCATACAATAAGCTACACCATGGTCGGGGCTCTGCTGGAGGACCCAAGAAGCCGTACAAAGACCAGATGAAGACTGCCTTAAAGATGGAGTGCCGTGATTTTTTTCCAACCAAAAACTTGATCATCAGGTCTTATTGTTATATAAGGAGGTATAATATTTTCAAAAAAGTGTACAGTATTTGTTAAAATGTTGTTTTTATGTGGGCACGCCCACCAGTTCATTAAGTATGCCTGGTTTGCCTGGTGGGTGGTGATGGGTGGTGATCCACCTGAACCGAAGCCGCACCCACAGCTGTAGTTGTATGATAAAGGGGGAGGGGTTAGGGGAGGGGCTGATAGTGTGATGTCACTATATTACTGTTTATTTCATTGGTCCGTTTGACTGTCAAGGGTTCAGCCTCCAGGAAGAAACCCTAAATACAAAGTTAATACACCATTGCACATACAAACGACTCCAGGGTGTCTAATGAAGTACTGTCACCTCATAGACACATGAAAAACTGGAAAAATACAAAGATTGTGGCACTCCATCTTTAAGGAAGTGCGAAATCAGACCTGAGGCCCTGGAGGATGTGGCTACTGACTGTAACACCTGGCGTCAGCTGTGCCGAGATGACACCAACATGCTGGAGAAGGAAAGGACAGCCAGGAGGCAGGAGATGAGAAACAAAAGGAAGACACCTACACTCCTACAGCAACTACCACCACATATCCATGTCCTACATGAAGACACCTACAGCCACTACCACCACATATCCATGTCCTACATGAAGACACCTACAGCCACTACCACCACATATCCATGTCCTACATGAAGACACCTACAGCCACTACCACCACATATCCATGTCCTACATGAAGACACCTACAGCAACTACCACCACATATCCATGTCCTACATGAAGACACCTACAGCCACTACCACCACATATCCATGTCCTACATGCAACAGGACTTGTGGGTCCAGGATAGGACTTTTCAGACACCAAAGTACTCACCGATAGAAGTGGACGTCATCATCGGATTCGATGGACAACCATAAGCAAGTAAGCAAGCAAGTGTGTGTGTGTGTGTGTGTGTGTGTGTGTGTGTGTGTGTGTGCGCACGTGTGTGTGTGTGTGTGTGTGTGTGTGTGTGTGTGTGTGTGTGTGTGTGTGTGTGTGTGTGTGTGTGTGTGTGTGTGCGCGCGCGCGCGCGCGCGTGCATGCGTGTGCATGTGCGTGTGTGTAAAGGACTAAAGGCCATGTTTCTCATCTCTCGGTGAGAAGGGGTGAGAGGCAGCACTCATCAATATTAACCATTGCCCTTCCTTTCATCTCCATCATAAATCTTTGGAAAACACACACACACACACACACACACACACACACACACACACACACACACACACACACACACACACACACACACACACACACAGTCTTCTGATCAACATGAAACTACAGCAGCAAAGTGAGGAGATGAACACGGAGCGAGAGAAAGCAGTATAGAGATGTAGGACAGACAGACAGACAGACAGACAGACAGACAGACAGACAGACAGACAGACAGACAGACAGACAGACAGACAGACAGACAGACAGACAGACAGACAGACAGACAGACAGACAGACAGACAGACAGACAGACAGACAGACAGACAGACAGACAGACAGACAGAATATTTATACCGTATGTAATTCGTTTTCTTCCATTCACAGTATAGAAGGTATCACGCCCAGCGGGAATATACACAGCTCCTAATCAAAGACTGTGTGTGTGTGTGTGTGTGTGTGTGTGTGTGTGTGTGTGTGTGTGTGTGCGTGCGTGCGTGTTCAGCATACACACATGCTGAACCATCACAAGTTGGCTTGCAGTGCGTCTTGGAGAGCCATGGCTCCCAGTGCTACAGTTACAAATGACATTTGAAAAATTGTTTTTCATGACTTACTGTACGGGTGCGCATGCATGCATGTGCATCTGTGTGTATATTATATATATATATATATATATATATATATATATATATATAGTACTTGTCCCTATAAATATTGTAGAAATTGAAAAATAGGAACACCCTCAAGGATCCCCCTCTTTGAAAACACCACTGCCCTAGAGTCCATATTCTGCCGGCAAAACAAGTCGAAATAATGTACTAGCTCACATTATGTCACAATTTTGATTAATTCTTCTCACTGGAAACTACTCACTGAAAAACATGTCACTCACATCGGCTGAATATCAGTCATTTTTCTAGAGCGACGCGGCGGTACGAGCAGGTATGAACTACTGTAGTCACTAATGTGCCCATTAACTGTGGATACGCTGTAAGGCCGTCCATTATCATTCACTGTCTGTGTCTGGCCATTAGGAGTAAGGACCTGAAGTAAAGGCAAAGTGCTGGACCATAAAACCAATAGCAAGCAAAATAATGTGGAAATCACATTCACAGTGGGAGACAAATAATTTCACATCATATTTACCAGTGAATTGACCTGTGGACAATGCTTTAAACTAAAGAATTGGTTCTCAAAGTGGGGTCTGCAGTCCCCAGGGGTCCTTGGGTGGGCTCCAGGGGGTCCCCAGCTAAATTATATAATATAGCATCGCAATCATGTTAACCCCTTTAACCATGTAAATGTTGACTATTGAAAAATAGCAGATGTACAAGCTCACAGCATGTCACTTCATGCCGTGCTGCAACTTGCAAGCTTGTAAATCTGTTATTTTGAATATACATCTTTTTAAAAATATTATTATTAATACTATATTTAATTTGGGGGATGAAAACATTTGAGACCCACTGCTTTAAAGGTGCTGTAAGTCTTTCATTAAAACAAAAATGTTTGTGTTGTTGTTAAACAGTTAAAACGCTCTGTATTCTGATATTAATACTTGCTATAGACTGTTTGTTCAGTAACAGGGGTCACTCCAACTCTACCAGCTCTTTAACTAATTGCTTGCTATTGCTGCTATTTTCTAAATATTCTTTTAAAAATGTGTATACATTTGAAAACTAAAATAATGAGTAGCGTACCCTCTACTTACGTAACAAAGCATTTCTACATGGCAGTATTGATACTGCTACTTAAGCAAATAATGTGAGTACAGAGGTCCACGTTACATCGTGGATCTCTGTACCTCTGTATCGTCAATGTTGGGAAACCTTGTAGGTCCAAAACTGAAGAAGGTAAAATAGCAGATCTAAAAGATCACAATGCATGGCATTGCTTCTAAATCAGATTCACTACTTTTTCACTACTTTTCTGCGAGACTCTTGTATAATGATACTCAAACATGGAGATACAAGGTTTCTTTGTACACACTAGGGGTGTAACAGTAGCCTACACATATTCCTACCGAACCGTCTCACTACATTTCAGCTATTTTCGGACCACAATTTCTGCGTGCAACCATGCATGAAATGACTTGTCTCAGTTCTACTCGATCTCGTCTCCACTAGTACCTCCATAACATTTAGTTTTTATTTGGTGACAAAATTGTCGCTGTTCTTCCTCACTGTAAATCGCTCTGGATTAAGAGAAGCGTCTGCTAAATGCCTAAATTGCAAATTGTCATAGCTTTAGTCATCATAGCTTAGTTGTTTACACCAGTGTAAAAAGGTATAGCAGACAAATAATGTTTTCATCATAGTTGTAGTCAACAACATTAACACTGGATTGTTAAGCCATATTCTACAAACTCTCCGTGTTAATGAACAACACGCTAGCACACATCTGGCAGGCTGACTTAAGGAGGCAATGCTGTGACACTTAACTGTGCCATCTATCTCTTGCTGGGGTTGTGAATGAAAGACAGATGTGAACCAGCTGGCTTTTAATACCGCCCGTGAACAGAACGTTGAATAGCATTATGTATGCAGACTGTGAGCTGTGTGGTTTTGTTTTCAGGAGTTCTTGTACAGTTGACATGGGAAATAACTTACAGTTCTCCTCTGGCACTTAGCTTAGCTGTCCCTTGCTGTGGTTGTAAATTGACTGGCTGTGAGTAGAATGGTGGTTGGTCCTCACACTTAACCCATTCTGACCTGAGATCAGATTCATACGAGGTTTCCACTGGACACACGCTGGTCTGATTAACCCATTCTGACCTGAGATCAGATTCTAGAAATGTCAGTCGTTCTTCGATAAATAAAAAAATAGCAGACCTACAAGCTCGTATCGCGCCACTCGGTGGCGCGATATGAGCTTGTAGATCTGCTATTTTTCAATAGCTAAAGCATAACATGATGCTGACACCAAAATGGGTGCCCGGTCAGAATGGGTTCAAACCTGAACCCATTTTGAGTTTAATAAAACATATACCGGTATTCCGTTTAACCCATTCCTGAGGCAGTATATAGTTCTCACACTCAAAAAATGCATTTTGAATAGCCAATGCAAGAAACAGATGCTTTCCCTGTTTTATCGGGTTAATTTATTATATTTATTGGAATTTGGATACCAGCGGATGGCTACTCAGATCGTGATGAGTGCTTTGGAGGAGACGGGGGTGTACAGTCCTGGTGCGTTCACAGCACGGGGATCAGCCCTCAGACATATTTGGCCCATGCATCCAGCAAGCCCAACCCCACCCCAAACCCTAACTCTAACCTCAGTCTTAACCGGCCCGGTATGTCAGACTCCGTCGCCTCAGTCTTAAAGGAGAATTCCATGCTAGAATACTTTTTTACCTTTCTTAACTTTCTTTGTAGTCGTTACATCCCCACCAAAGTGGTCCAGGTGTTTTTTTGTGCAAAAACTCCTTATTGGTTATTTCCCCTACCATAAGCCCTCAATGAATTGCATTGGATTGAATGGGAATTGAATGGGGCTATGGGGTGTTGTGCTAATTCGCTTATTTCCATCAAAATAAGTAGTAAAGTGTGCCGCTTGGGATATTATTTACATTATGAAAAGAGGATATATACAAAAATTAAATAATTTTGAGCAATGGAAATAAGCGAATTAGCACAACACCCCATAGCCCCATTCAATTCCCATTAAATTCAATGCAATTAATTTAGGGCTTATGGTAGGGGAAATAGCCAATAAGGAGCTTTTGTACAAAATAACACCTGGACCTCTTTGGTGGGGACGTAACAACTACAAAGAAAGGTAAGAAAGCCTTTTAGTATGGAATTCTCCTTTAACCGGCCATGGTCTAAAACCTTTATCTGCAAAAAAAGTGGTTTGAGGTTGGCACAAAAATAGTGGCATAAGCAGGATTCGAAACCAGGAGGTATGGATTGAAAGTCTATTGACTAACGAGCCATGCTACAAGCTTGCTGCCAGAACGGCCAACTCAAGAAAAGCCCCGCCCAGTTGGGGAGGGGTAAGAAAAGCCCCGCCCAGTGAGGGAGGGGTAAGAAAAGCCCCGCCCAGTGAGGGAGGGGTAAGAAAAGCCCCGCCCAGTGAGGGAGGGGATGGAGAGGGGAAGTCTCGCCCGGTAGGGGCGAGGCTTCCCCTCCCCATCCCCTCACTATATTTCTGTCAGCAGCCGCTGAGGGCTAATTCCACCCCTATGCGCGTTGCAACCAATGCATATACAGTAAATAATGCCTAGGTCCAAAAGGGCTCGCAGTTGAGTGTGTGTGTGTGTGTGTTTGTGTGTGTGTCAGTCCGTGTGTGTGTGTGTGTCCGTCCATGTGTGTGTGTGTGTGTGTGGCTGCCAATGATGAACCTCTGCCTCAGATTTTCCTGAACGGCCTGTTATAGCGCCACCAGGAGGCCAACTCTATAGTCATGTGCTCAAGACTGATCTGTCCGATATTTCATATTCCATCCTAATTGGCTAACATTGGCTTTCAAAGTTTGCAGGACTGAACGCGACGAAGTGACAAATATGCTTTGCATCTTTGCATATTATGCCTCATGTGAGCGCAACTTTAGGTTTCAAGAGTCTTGCTCAAGGACACTTGGACACTGAGGCGAAGCAGTGACCTTTCTAATTACCAGAGATTACATATATGATGTATTATGTAACGTATTAATCCAAATTCAGATTTCATTCTGGGTGTGTCTTTCAGACGCACGCACGCATTCACGCACACAGACGCACACAAACACACACACACACACACACACACACACACACACACACACACACACACACACACACACAGAGACACAGGGAACCAATAGGGAGCTGCCGTTGGTTAACAGCGCTAGTTTGAATCCGCCCCTCTAGTCCATGAAAAGCTTGTGTACTTTCAGGCTATTATATCAGTGGTGCTCAGGACCCCCAAAATGTATTTGGCCGCGGACCCCCATCTCAAAATATTTAGTTCCAGGGACCCCCAGAAGCAAAGACTTGCATTACATCATCACTGGGACCTTCTATAGCTGCATACAGGTATCTCCATAGGATTCAAACTTTTTTTTTGGTGTAAATGAACGCCCTACTTTCGAGCTGTGTTTTGAGCTAGATTGTACTTTTGATGCTTTTGAATTTGAATCCCAAAAGAGGTTTCCACCCGACAGGGACAATATAATTTATGAGTACAGACACAGGTGTCTACACAACTCTCTCTTGCCAGCTTCCTTAACAGTCTGAATTTGCACGGTGACACGGTGACTATAGTGCATCTAAAAACGGCTGACTTCTTTCACGGTTCATCCAAGGATGCTGGAAAAAATAACAGCTTAGATTAGAACCAAGAAAGCCATTCATACATAAGCCATTCATAATTCATGCTTAGTTCTGCGGTTTTTTGATGTTGCTCATTCTAAACTATGTTGCATCTCCCATGGTATGCTTGAAGTAGAACACAACCAGGCAGCCCTTCAAACAAACAATGCAAACCACGACACTGTACTATCCTGTGTTCATTTAATTGAGTGTACACAGATGCAACCAAATGAGGCACTACACTGTTCTCTATGTATAAAATGACCTTGCTTAGTGTAAGTGGCTCTTCATAAGAGCGTCTGCTAAACACCTTACATTATAAATTCCAAATGGAAGCGTCCATTTGGCTGTGTGAAATATCTTTCATCACCTTGCTTGCACATGGTGTTATTGCTGTTATTGTCTCCACCAGGCCGAAGGCTTTCACATTGGCCTCTTATAGCGCCATCAGGAGGCCGCTTTGTGCTAAACACTTTTTTGGACAGTACACCTACATATTTTGTCCAAACATTACATCACTCAAATTGGTGAGACTCCATCCTGATTGGCTACGATTGGCTTCCAAAGTTCGCAGGAGTGCTCTGTTTCAAACTAAATGCCGCAAATCACGAACACATCGTGTGATTTCCGGTGGAGACCTGTGCCCAGAAGGGCACTTTTTCTAGTTCCTGCTGTTGTCTCAACAGAAAATTGACAGAGACATATATTAGTTGACGCATGCAGTGGGCAAAGGGAAAGTACATTCACTCAATTATACTGTGATTCAAGAGCTTTCCAAATGGCACGCCCTGTGGTGTTAAGTCGATAAGGCCGGATGGAACAGGTCTTGGGTGGTGGGGGTAGTGTGTGAGTGACGTGTGGGATGGCAGTGTGTCACCCTGACAGGAAGCTGCAGCATTTGTTTGTTCTGAAGGCGGACAGCTGTGACACTCCGCATGGTGACACGGTCATGCCTTTGCCTCCATTCAGAATCTCTAAACCATTAAGACCCGAGGTCCATGAATGCCTTCTGAATCACTACAGTAGTTCTCACACTTAATGGCTCGCAGCGCTGCACAAAGTGACATGCTGTGAGCTTGTACTTCAGGTCCTTAATGTATTTTTTTTAACAGATTTGATCCCGTTGACAGGTATACTCGTCCTGATTAATTCATTGCGGGGTGCTCTTGACGAGTAGGCTCGTCCTGAGGCGTTTGATATCGCTATAAGTTTGTCTTGCTATTTTCCTTTTTTTTTAACCGCTCCAGTTGCTGTGCACGGTTGTTGGGCCCCACCCGCACTGTGTCTCATTCTCCATAGCCATTAGCTTCTGTTTTAGCCGCGGCCTTTGCACGCTTTTTTCTCGGAAACTACGGCGCTATCCGTGGTTTTGAAGTAATAGGCGATGTTCGGAGGTCTTTTCTGATTATCCGGTGAGCGCAAAAGCAAGGATGAACCTCATTTGAGCTCGCTAGCATCTAAGATGGGACCTCAAACCAGAATAGAATTGCTTCTCATCACATGGAACCCAAGCGCCATACCACTTTCGGTCCAGCAGGCCACACTCATTGTGTCTAATAGCCAATGCTAAAATGACAGAGATGCTTTCCGAGCTTCCCAAACACACAAGCGAACCGTTGTTGGTGTGCTGACCTGTTTCTATGAGTAAATTATGGAAAAAGGATAAGATGGCACATGTCCGTTCTTTAAAAACGGTGCTGGACCAAAAATTAAAAGTTAAAATAAGAAAAACATAAACAAGTTGAAACTCAAACACAAGGTTTCTGTCCGGCATCAACACTATGAGGTCGGACAGCATATTCAAGGGTTTCTCAAAAATGACAGAACGTCAGTTAAGCCACACAAAATTCAGAGGAGCACCATTTAAATGACTGATTTGAAGTTGGCGGACCGTGAAGGTTGCGCCGCAGAAAATAAACGACAGACCTTATAGCGTGAATACGAGCTTCATATTATTGAATTGCGATCAGTTCTGAATAAAAATAAGGAATGGATTGCAGTTAAATCATCCGCCACCTTCTAAATATGTCACTTCTGGGATTGCATTTGGCCTAAGGCACGCACGAGCGCACACACACGCACGCGCGCACATGTACACACGCGCGCACATGCACGCACGCACGCACACACACACACACACACACACACACACACACACACACACACACA
This sequence comes from Protomyctophum parallelum, assembly GCF_964188405.1. Taxonomy (NCBI): domain Eukaryota; kingdom Metazoa; phylum Chordata; class Actinopteri; order Myctophiformes; family Myctophidae; genus Protomyctophum; species Protomyctophum parallelum. The sequence continues at coordinate 43,572,944 of NC_139706.1, forward strand.
CACACACACACACACACACACACACACACACACACACACACACACACACACACTGAAATCCTTGGTAAAACGTAAATCTCTCTTCCTCGCAATGCCTTTAGATATCATGTCATGAGATTTCCCCTGTGTGGCTATTTAAAAGACTTATTACAGTGCAGAATGTGGCTAATAAAGATGATGAGTACAGGGCTGAGCATCCCACATCCCCACTGCAACACCATGTATCATTTCAGGAGTTTAACTCAGATTATGTGAGAGAGCTGTGTAGTGGTTCAACCCAACCTGTTGTTAGCCCTCAGGCTGCTGCAAGTGGACCCGCAAATAATTGGCAAAATACTAAGATTTTAATGATAATATAAGATTAATATTTTAGGATCATAGCTAAATTATTATTTTATTTTTATTCATTTTTTTTAAACCTTGAAAAGTATGTTATGGATTGTAGTAATGTCCAGATAATTGAAAAAAAGAAGAAAAAAAAGAAGAAGAAAGAACATCCTGTCTATAGTGTCAAGTAGTATTATTTCATCAATGTGCTTTATTCTTTCCTCTGTGCGTTAAGTGTGCAGCAGTATCTGGTTTGTCCATAATGTAACCTTCTTTTGATCAGTGTTTTGTAATGTCCATTGTAATGTCCAATGTCCAGAAATGGACACTTTCAAAGAAACTAGAGAAATGGTTGGATGGCACTTACAGTACACCTGCCTTCTAATGAGAGGCCCTTACACCTGCCTTCTAATGAGAGGCACTTACACCTGCCTTCTAATGAGAGGCACTTACACCTGCCTTCTAATGAGAGGCACTTACACCTGCCTTCTAATGAGAGCGCAAAATCTGTCTTGGAAGAGCCACCCATCGACCAATCTAATATACGGCAACCTTCCCTGTGTTTCTTCACTAGTCCGATCCAGAAGAACACAGTTTGCCGGCCACTGCTACAGAGCTCATGACAATGAGGTTATATCTTCCCTTTTTCTCTGGAGTCCTGCCTCAAAGCAGACCAGAGGTAGAAAACTGCCGTTCCCCGATGTCATAAATAATACATTTTAGGATGGACGATATGAAAATCTGCTCTCGTGCCACATCTGGCCCCTTGGGCCTGCTGTACATCAATATCATAAAACAGACGTTGTTGTGACCTGAGTTCAGACTGCCAACAGCATGACAATAGTGCCATGGGACGTACAGTAACTAAGTTAATATCTATTCTTACTGGAGTATTATGTATTTTTGGATACTCATTTCACGGACAAATATTGTACTTTTGACCTCGCTACATTTCCACTACATTTTCTTGCAGTTTCTGGCCCTGTAAGTATGTTTTTTTAAAGGAAGTACTCCAGTACTTTAACTCAAGTACAATTTTGACAGAGCAGCTTTCACTTGTAGTTGAGTAATATTTGACCAGGTGCATCTATACTTTGACTCAGTACTGGAGTTGAGTGTGTGTGTTTGTGCGTGTTTGTGTGTGATGCGTGCGTGCGCATGTGCGCGAGTATTCATGCATGTGTGTGTGTGTGTGTGTGTGTGTGTATATGTGTGTGTGTGTGTGTGTGTGTGTGTGCGTGTGTGTGCGCGTGTGTGCGTGCGAGCGTGTATGTTCGTGTGTGTGTGAGAGAGAAAGAGAGAGATATGAGATACAGCGTGTGCGTGCTTGCGTTCGTGCGTGTGTCTGTGTCAATGATACATAAATGCTATTGATTTGACAATTACCAGCCACTGGCACGATCTGCGAGAGATGATATGTGATCATAGAAGATGATAACGACACTGTTTATCAGCCTCATTGGTAGAAGGATACAGCACAATACACTGTCTATCTCCCTCATTGGTAGAAGGATACAGCACAATACACTGTCTATCTCCCTCATTGGTAGAAGGATACAGCACAATACACTGTCTATCTCCCTCATTGGTAGAAGGATACAGCACAATACACTGTCTATCTCCCTCATTGGTAGAAGGATACAGCACAATACACTGTCTATCTCCCTCATTGGTAGAAGGATACAGCACAATACACTGTCTATCTCCCTCATTGGTAGAAGGATACAGCACAATACTGTCTATCTCCCTCATTGGTAGAAGGATACAGCACAATACACTGTCTATCTCCGTCATTGGTAGAAGGATACAGCACAATACACTGTCTATCTCCCTCATTGGTAGAAGGATACAGCACAATACACTGTCTATCTCCCTCATTGGTAGAAGGATACAGCACAATACACTACACACTAGGACAGGAGGGGTCTTCAACGATTATTTCATTTTAGTCATATTTTAGTCATCTCAAAGTTGTAGTTTAACTTTTACTGTAGATGTAGTCGACTACAAAATTATGATATTTAGTCGACTAAATCTACAGTTGATGTTGTCGACAATTTTTGGTGGGCCTTGATGGCGTCGTAATGACCGATTGATGGTGTCGTAAAATAGCCGATCTACAAACTCACAACGTGTTGCAGCGTGACACGTTGTGAGCTTGTAGATCGTTTGTTGCAGCAACTGAGAACAACCAAACCAAATTACCCCACTCCACTAGTCCCTCTCTAACATTTTTGTCATTTTTGTCTCCACCAGGCCGAAGGCCTAGGGGGAGAGTATGTTTTGCACTCCGTCCGTCCGTGTGTCCGTCCGTGTGTCCGTCCGTCCGTGAGGAGCTAATCTCGGCCACCGTTAACCCGGTCCATGCCACATTTTGCACACACACTCCCTGGATGCCAACGATGAACCTCTGCCCCAAACTTTCCAGAACGGCCTGTTATAGCGCCACCAGGAGGCCGCTTTGTGCAAAACAAGTTTTTGCACAGTACACCTACAGATTTTGTCCAAACATCACGCAAATTGGTACACAGTCTCTCTAGAGCCATTCAACGAAACGGGTCTTTCAGATTTCTCAGACTCCATCCTGATTGGTTAAGATTGGCTTCCAAAGTTCACAGGAGTGCTCAGTTTCAAACAAAATGCTGCAAATCATGAACGCATCGCATGATTTCCTTGAAATTGTGCACCCACATTCCCACTAGGCCGAGGACGAAATGCCACATGAACAATTTCAACTCAGCCTCAAGGTGGCGCTATAACTGGCCGAAAAGTGTTTTTACCTCTAACTGCACGAATATGTGGATCACTTTGTATGCCAACTCCCTAGAGGCCAAGGAAAAACCTTTGTCTGGAATTTTTCACATCTGCTCTTTATAGCGCCACCAGGAGGCCCACATATGTAAAACACATTTTCTATTATTACTCCTTCAGATTTTATCCAAATTTCACGCAAATCGGTACACATGATCTCCATAGTCATGTGATCAACACAGGTTTGTTTGATTTGTCATATTCCATCCTGATTGGCCACGATTGGCTCCTACAGTTTTCAGGAGTAGCAAATGGCCACAACTCCTCACGAGTCAACGCAGCGTCCGATTGCGATGAAACTGTGCACGCATATTCCCACTAGGCTGAGGAAGAATCCTGGTGGAGACCTGTGCCGATTGGCACTTTATCTAGTTTAATTTTCTTTTTCTTTTCTTTTCTTTTTCTGTGAAAAAGACTACTAGGTTTAGTCAACAAAATGAACACTGCTTAACTCTTTTTTGCCATCTCCGCACACATATCCATACCCCTCACCAATGGGACGACCTTATATGCCAACTCGTATATATCCGAACCCCCCGCCTATGGGACATTATAAGTCCATATACTGTATAGCCGCTGAAATACTAAAATATCTAAAACACATAATACCCATAACAACCCCAGGAAAGTGTTTCTTGTCTCCCAAACATCATTAAAATAAGATCTGGTTGCAAAAGGGGTGAAGTGTCCCTTTAAGATCAAATAGCTGGGGCTGGGAGTCCTTCATGTGACACTGTTTGAGAACCACTGCACTTTATGAACACAGCAGGAACAGGAAGACCTTTTGTTTATGGTTTATTATCGTGCATTTATGTTTTTTTACGATCTGTTTACGTGGGATTAAAGGCTGCCAAGGTCACAGACACACAGATTCCCACATTGTCATTCTGTTCGGAGTGCCGACTCACCGACCTGAGTCACAGTTTAATAGGAGATCTGTCTGTCTCGACGCCAGAGGCGTCAAGACAAAGAGAGAGAGAGAGAGAGAGAGAGAGAGAGAGAGAGAGAGAGAGAGAGAGAGAGAGAGAGCGTACGACAGAGAGACAGAGAGCTGTGCTTGTTACGTAGCCTGCGGATGGATGGAGGCTGAACCATCACAGTGAGTAGACAGTTCACATAACTTCACACACAAGAGCTTAACCCCCAAACAATATTCACAAACAGTGCATATAGCTTCTGGTAGGCTCAATAAGATACGTTTTACTTTCTGTCTCCCATCAGCCTTTATGTAGCCTCTGGATGTCCACATAGACATAGGTCATCTAATCACTCAGCCCACCCATCTTAACCACTTAACTTGAAGCTAGTGCGTTCTCAGGGCATTTTTATATTAACGATCAATCCAATGGAATCAGGTTTTCACACATAGAGCAGTGGTTCCCAAACTTTTTAGCCTGTGACCCAAATAAGATAAATTTGTCTCCCCTGAAAATAGCATATCTACAAGCTCACAATGTTTCGCGCCGCGTTGTTGTGAGCTTGTAGATTGGCTATTTTCACTACTATTTAAAAATTAGCTTTCTAATTTATGGAATTTCTTAGATTTTTCTAGTATTTCTTCATGACATTACTGAAAAGCAGAGAGACATACTGCTTCAGTTGATATACTGTGAAGCATACATGCAGTAGGCGGCACTGCTTCCCCACAAAATGTGATATTTACTACAAACCAACTTGCGTGAAAATCGGTTGAGAATTCAGTGAGTTTTGATGATTTTTATATTGGACCACCTGCGTCAATAGTTATGCATGCATTATGGGTTTTCATGATTTTAATGATGGGGAGACCTCCTGCTTCAATAGACATCATGGGTGGCATACATACAGTAGCACACATCAGGAGGCACGTCTTGCCTCACTAAATATGGCGGATGACACATGGCTCCAATGAGCCTATGAATATGAACCAATGAATCTACCTTTATATACCAATGGTAATAAAGTCTGTGAGGAGGATTGACTCTGTCTGACTTATCACTGACCTTTTTTATTTTCTGGCTGACATTGTTAGAAGCCACGATGATCTCTACCGGGGGAATAAATTGTCAGAATCCATTTGACGTGTAAAAAGAGGTAATGGGTCTCTATTACTTGATCATATCCAAGACCTTTTCTTCTTCCAAAGCAGCGCTCTGGAGGGGGTCACTGGTGTAGGCGTTTGTTTATGTCCTTCTAGCGCTTCAAGATAATGCTGCTTTTTTCTAATTATGTTTGGAACACAAATCTTGGGAGTCCTTGACACGCAATGTAAATGGTTAAATTGGTTAAATTATATAGTGCCTTTATCAAAGGCATTTTACACTTTAACGTGTTGTAAGCTTGAAGTTTGGCTATTTTAAGAGATTTGATTCATCTTTGTTTTACCTTTTTTTTTAAGATTTATTTAATGATAATGCAAACATCATCATTCAAAACAACGAATTACAGAATCATGATTTTCAAAAACAAACCCCCACCCCAACCCCAGAAAGGTAAACTACACAGCTTTGAGAGTGCATCACGTGCTGTGCAATTCAGGTCCGGTTTAGTAAGAACAGTGGGTGGTAATTAGTGATAAATGAGACACAGAAACAAGATACAAAAGGATGCTGCTTTTTCTACTGTGTTTCAATGAAAACACTCAACAACACAAACAGTCCAATATGACCTAGACCTCGAATGTGAAAGGGTGAAATTGTGAATCACTATTCACACAAACGCACGCCCACACGCACGCATGTGCACACGCACACACAAAGTAAACTTGATCAACAACAAGAGCAGACTCGTGCATGAGCTTGCACGCACGCGCTCACACGCACACACACACACACACACACACACACACACACACACACACACACACACACACACACACACACACACACACACACACACACACACACACACAGTCTCTCACCAAGAGGCAGATGAGTAATAGAATTAAACAGAGCACAAGCTGCAGAGGTTGACAAAATAAGACACTGTTCAACCTTGTATGACCCCTGCGCGCGCGCACGTACGCATGCAAACACATACGCACACATGCATGCACACGCACACGCACACACACACACACACACACACACACACACACACACACACACACACACACACACACACACACACACACACACACACACACTCACACACACACACACGCAGGGTTGGGATTCGGAACATAAGGAACCGGATCCAACCGTTTCTGGAACCCGTTCTATCACTGTCAGAGCTGGTAAGTGGAGTTCACATCTGCTAATATATAGGTGGTTCTCAAACTTTCTAATTCCATTCTTACATTCTCAAAGTTACAGACCTGCCCATTTGGGTTCATTTGGAACTCCCCAAATAGAAGAATATGTACGCAATACTGTATGATGAATTAGTGTTTTATCAGGAATTATAACGAAAGCCAAAATTGTATATTTTTAGGAATAGGAATCGTAAGGGAACCATTAAGGACTGGGACCGTTTTCTTTAGAGGGAATCGTTAAAGGGCCACTTCACCCCTTTTGCAACCAGATCTAAATCTAATGACGTTTAGGACACTTTCCTGGGGTTTTTATGTATGCAATATGCGTTTTTAGATATTTTAGTCTTGGTGCCATGTTCAATTGTTCATGTCCAAAGTCTGTCATGAGTTTGTCTCACTTCCTTCCTAAACTACAAGTCACACCTCCAAGTGCCTCAAAGCATTATGGTCATTGTAGGAATTCAGCAATCCAGTCAAACCCTAGACACAGACTTTAGAACTTTTCTGGCCATAGGGTGCAAATTTCAAATTGTGCTACTGTTATCTACTACAAATACTATTTTTGCCGGGGGAATTCTTCAAAATAAAGGCGCTAGAGTGCCAGCAGATATGGCAGATTTTACTCTGAAAAGCCCCGCCTATACCCGCCCAAAACAGGAGGCATAATCTTCCGTTCTTACCTCATGCTGGTACACCTAAAGTCTTTCTAGAAGCGTTTATATTCCAAACGAAATGCTTTCTGAAGTCAGAAATGAAGACAGAACATTGTCCTTTTGGTCAAAACCCAGTGGCGTGCACAGATAGACACTAGGGGGTGCTAAAGCACCCCCTGCCCTTTTCCCTCTGGATAAAATGTGCCCATTTGAAAAAGAAAAGAAAAGAAAAAATAATATATATATATATATTTTCTTTATATATATATTTTTTTTTACAGTGTACAGTACTGTACAGTATGTGGACCATGGTGACATTGATTCATTCTTGATAAAAAAGCTTCTAATATATTATTTATGCCCCAAAATCTATAAATCTCACACTATTAAGGCAACCGGACGGTTCCACGCGCTGCACAAGGTGCCCTTTTTTCACTTGAGCACCTGGCCCTCTAAATGTCTGTGCACGCCACTGTCAAAACCCTAGATTTAGAGTTATGAGCCATTGATTTTAATCGGGCAAGCAAATAAGGAAGTGGTTTCACAAGGTTTCACAATGAGCTTTGCAAACTTTTTTTTTTTTGCATAATGACATGCTGCCCAAAATGCAGCCGTCAGGCTGTGTGTTTGACAGGCAGCCAGTGAGTCTAGCAGCTGCATTGTGAACGTAACATGACTGACTGACTGACTCACATGTAATGAGGTCCATGTCTGCTGCTTACACAACATACTGCGCTGCTTAATTAACTCTTGTCCGGCTCTCGAATCCCGCAGGCAGGATTTCATCAACGCATGAGGGTTCAGCCAGGCAAACGCCATGCACCGCACAAACACAGTAGGCGTATATAACCCATTCTGACCTGAGATCAGATTCACACGAGGTTTCCACTGGACACACACTGGGTCTGATTAACCCATTCTGAACTGAGATCAGATTCGATTTTTCAAAAAATAGCAGACCTACAAGCTCGTATCGCGCCACTCGGTGGCGCGATATGAGCTTGTAGATCTGCTATTTTTCAATAGATAAAGCATAACATGATGCCAACACCAAAATGTGTGCCCGATCAGAATGGGATAAAGCAGTGGTTCTCATATAGCCGAATAGAAAATCAAGATTGTTTGTGGCCCAATAACACAAGATATGAGAGCTGCATGTTAGTATGTTAATGGTGGAGGGCACTATTGTACAGTTTACCATGCAGTTCTCCTGCTGTTGAAACAGCATGCTTTGACAATACATACGTATGCCCTGGGATTCAAACCTCCTATATGTGGGAGACTAAACACGTATAGGTGTCCTCTCCGACACCAGGGTCTAAATGTCTCAGTGGAAGAGTGTATATGCCTATATTGACAACGTATTATTAAATCAATTATGATTAAATCCTATATGTATTTATTATGCACTGGTGTCAAACCGGCATACTCCCCATCAACTGATATGCCAGTTTCAGGTATTGGAATTGGTATCGGGAGGGAAACAAATGTCACCAGAACATGTCAACCCATTGTAACCACTGCAGATGTGTTAGTTATTAGATTGGTTAAAATACCTGTCATTCATTGAAATAAGTTCCAAATCGCAGTTTTACCACTACTGCTGCAAAGTTCTTCCACAACTAATGTCTGTTTCTTTTCTCAAAGCCGTTGTCAAGCGAGACCACAGGGGAATTTCCTACTCCTATGTCCATTGTGTACATCACAGGTAATGAGGTTCATGTCTGCATCTATAACCCACTTCCGGTGCTTAATTAGGCAATGTTTCGTCCAGTTCACCAATTGCCGTAGGCAAGATTTCATTATGAGGAGGATCAGTAAAGCTGACACCGCAAACACAGTATGACGTGGTAAGGCATGGTAACGACCCCCCCCCACACACACACGCACACGCACACACATGCGCACACACACACACACACACACACACACACACACACACACACACACACACACACACACACACACACACACACACACACACACACACACACACACACACACACACACACACACACACATTTGAATTATTTTATTTGGATCTGCACAAGAGGCGTAATACAATAGACCCAAACACTGATCAGAATTAGGTTATACATTATATGGTCCAACCAGATATAGCTGCTGCACATGCTTAACACACAGAGGGAAAAGAAGAGAAAAATATATATATATAGCACATTGTTGACATACTATTACTTGACACTACTAGACAGGATGTTTTTTTGGTTTTTTAAGCCACCTAGGGATAAATGAAACAACGCCTTCTCCAGACAGACAGACTGCCCATGGTAGCTGAGACAGAACAGTATTTAGCCAGCTTTTTTGCATTTGTTTTTAGCAATCCACCCAATTGCAGACCCCTGAGCACAAGTTTATGGACATGGCCCAGACTTCCAAATACAAGGACAATAAGTTGACAGTTATATCCCAAGGCCATAATACGTTCCACCAGAAGCTGATATTTCATAAGTTTGGATGTAAAACAAGTGTCCATATACAAATCAAATGGGCAGCCTATTTCAAATATAGTTACAGTTTTTCTAATTGCATTGATGAACACAATATCTGGGGTATTTGGAATATTTTGTAGTGAATTGACATGTGTGTCATTGTGATCAAACCAGTCTATTTTTACAGTGCTGTGTTTATACATTCTAGTTGTCCTGTCCTGTACTCCTCTGATCTTGTCTGAGACCAGGTCCACCAGACGGTCATGTCTGGCAATGTACAGTCCTTTATAGTGGCTGCAACCATTTAAGATAAAAACACATCAAAACTGTGTGACAGCTGTCAGTGAACTCTGTGGTGTCTATGTTTGTGGTACCACAATGAACTCCCCACCTGCACGTACACTGAATAATCTATATTGAATCTCTCACCAATCACATTTCCAGGATGAGACACTGCACAAAACGAAATACTCAGTATTAACCACTTAAGCCATTTAGTCCCCTGATTTGCAAATGCACTTGGACCGCTGTTTTCCGTCTACACCAAATCTCAATGCCAAAACATAGGCGATCTACAAGCTCACAACTTGTAAATCAGCTATTTTATTGGCTAATGTTGACCCCCAGAAATATGGATGCTGAGTTCCCAGTGCTAAAATTGAGTCAGAGAGTGTTCAAAAACAAAACCATTTGTTCACTAGACTCTGGGACATAAGGAACAAATGGGATAAATTGGTTACATTTGTAATATTCTCAGTTACAAATGGGATCAATTGCTTAGATTTTCTCAGTCTAAACGGATAGATGGAGACTGAGGATTTGACTGTGTACAGACTACAGAGTGAGGGGAGAGCATGCAGGTAATGAGGCTGGTGTCTTCTATGGCTTCTATGACAAGACTTTGATGCTAAATTAAGAAACATTTTGTCCGGTTCACAAAACCTGAAGGCGGGCTATCAACGTATGAGGATTCAGTCAAGCGAACGCCGTCACGCAAACACAATATGGCAGGGTAAACAAAGTCTCTCACTCTCCCAAACACACACGCACGCGCACACACACACAACACATCAAAACTGGGTGACAGCGAGATAAAGAGTGAGGGAGAGAGAGAGAGAGAGAGAGAGAGAGAGAGAGGAGATTAAAAACAAATTGAAGGGTAGATCCCGGAATAAATTGAACTCCAAATGTGTACACTAGCTTGGTTCTTTCTGACACGCACACGCACACGCACGTGCGCGCAGCGGCACACACACACACACACACACACACACACACACACACACACAGACGCACACACACACACACACACACACACACACACAGACGCAAAGACTCACATGCATTGGTGACAGCAAAGCTGTTGGCAGTCTCAATGTTGTCGACATGTGGGACCAGGTTGAAGGGCGCCTCGGTGGCGTTGGGGCTGGTGTTGTGCAGAAAGATGGCCAGCCGGAATGCTGTGTACTCCTGATCCGTGTTCCTGATGAACAGGCCACCTGGAAGAGGAGGAGCAGGAGCATCTTTATTGTCACATCACAGGTTAATGCTGTGTACTCCTGATCCGTGTTCCTGATGAACAGGCCACCTGGAAGAGGAGGAGCAGGATCATCGTTATTGTCACATCACAGGTTAATGCTGTGTACTCCTGATCCGTGTTCCTGATGAACAGGCCACCTGGAAGAGGAGGAGCAGGATCATCTTTATTGTCACATCACAGGTTAATGCTGTGTACTCCTGATCCGTGTTCCTGATGAACAGGCCACCTGGAAGAGGAGGAGCAGGATCATCTTTATTGTCACATCACAGGTGTCAAGGTGAAATAAATGGTGGGTCTTTTTGCACCCGCTTCATTGTTTTGGTTGTAAAGAGAAAGGAGGAAAAAACAGAAGAAGGGGGAAAAGAAAGAATAAAAAACAAAGAGGTATCTACATATTTATATCAGCTGGTACTGTTTGTGATATTATATCATCTGTCGGGTGAAAACTGAAATGTGTCCAAACATTGCAAAATATAGCAGATCGACAAGCTCAGAATGGGTCACTTCGCGGCGCGTTTTTTTTTTAGCTTGTGGATCTGCCACTTTTGATTATTTTGTTTGACACTGTAGTATATGATCAAGTGGCGGGGCGTTGATTTACGAACCAACACAATACGTTAAAATGTGCAAATAAGAGATCTCTGCCCGACAACAGTGATGTGTACACATGGCATATCCATTCCTAGTACTGTATGTATAGGTTTAGAAATGAGGTGCATGCATGGGCATTGCAGCTGGTATAGCCTACGGTTCATGATATTATGAGTATCAGCGCGTGTCAGACTCAACCACGTAGTCCACAAAGAGGTGACTTTCACATATAATCCACAGGTCCATGGGGATGTAACGTGTATTGGAAGTACTCCATAAAATCCTGTATTCTAAATGAGTGAAAAAAACCTTGAGAATAAGAATTGGCATCAAGTGAAGTCGTCAGCGTAGGGTACTATGTTTTGTAATTCAATTGAAAGTCTACAAAGTAAACTAGAAGCTAAAAATGTCAAGCAATTGCAGTGGAGTAAAAGCTTATTTATTCTGCCTGATAATGTGATGATAGACGGGGCGACGAAGGGATCGTTATTAGCCTGGTTACATGTTGCAACAAGCACTAATTGATGTTTAGTGCAATCCTGCACAAAACAAACATCATCCACACAGACACACACATGCGCGCATGCTTACAGTATGTGCATGTAACGAAGACAAGCATACTATGTTAGGTCTCTAGCGAGAACATAAGAGATGGCCTTTAAAACCCTGCATAATGACATGCGAGAGGAGAGGGGAGGGAGACTGTAGGAGAGAGGAGAGGAGAGGAGAGGAGAGGAGAGGAGAGGAGAGGAGAGGAGAGGAGAGGAGAGGAGAGGAGAGGAGAGGAGAGGAGACATATGCACTTCCTTCGTGTGCCTTTTTTTCTCTCCTCATTAACACCGAAATTGCTCTGCACTGCAAAACCCTGAGCCTTCACGTAACCCTGAGAGTCAAAAGAAATGGACCTCAGGGGTCCATTGTTGCAGTGTGGCTCTTTATCTGCTCATCAATAACTTTGCATGCTATCCTGTGTGCATGAATTTAACCACTTAACCTTCAAGCTCACTGCTCGTAGATTGGCTATTTTTCTGCAAAGAGATTTGGTGTAGAACTGAGGTCTATAGTTTACCAAGTCCAGAGCAGTGCACACCTGGGGTTACGGGAGTCCCATATAGTGGATAGTTTGATATAGATAGCTTCATAATTGGTCAGTACAACTCTGAGAGTGTATACAAATGGAACCACCAACACTGAGGATTTTACAAATAGATTGGGGTCCCAGAGATGATGTGTATCAAATGGGGATCCGTGGCCAAATGCATATCAAAGGTTGAGAATCACTGCATGGTCTACTATAGTCTACTCTGGGTTAGATAGGGTTCTTAATAGGGTGCTTAAATGCATCCTATTTATACAGTATAATCAGAAGGTAAATCCATCAGACATCCATTTACACAGAATGATACAAATCACATGAATGCTGTTGTGGTGTCACAGCATGGCATCTCTCTCTCTCTCTCTTTCTCTCTCTCTCTGTGAAGTTAGAGTCCCCAGCATACAGACATGCTGTCTTGGCATCCATCAACGCTACACTTGTGTGTGTTGCAGCGAAATGCAAATGCATCCTTGAGTGAACTGGAGGGAAGTGGCTGTGTGTGCGCGCGTAATCTGCAGTGCACATGCATATTGCGTACGTGCATTTAGGCCTATGCGTGTGTGTGTGTGTGACTGTGTGTGTGTGTGTGTGTGTGTGTGCGCGCTCGCGCGTGTGCGTGCGTGCGTGTGTGTGTGTGTGTGTGTGTGTGTGTGGCCACTACATTAACACCTGCATGTTAGGCCTCAGCAGAGCACTATACCATTCATTCAATTTCACTCAATTATAATGTGTTCACTTATACACTTAAACCCTCTACCAGGGCCCACCGTCCCCCAAGGGCTCTCGGATCCTTTAGTATTTCTCCTCTACACATAACGGAAACAGCCCATCGACAGCTATGGAAGCCAAATATTCTCCCCCCAGATGCTGAGCACGTACAGTAACCCTTACCTTCTGGCTGATCTACACGCTCACAAGGGGGATGAGGGGCATACATGGGGAAAGCTTCAGTAGGCCTAATGGGATTTGAACTCTGGCTCCATACGGGACTATACCTTTTTGGCAGAGTGTGGGACATGATGGGCCCACCCCAAAGCAGGGACGCTGGGGACCAATATTATAAGGACATATAGGAGAAAAACATTCAGTATAATAAAATATGTGAGACTTGCCCAACGCCTGCATGCATGGCGGCTGTGTGTGTATGGGGGCTGTGTGTGTATGGGGGCTGTGTGTGTATGGGGGCTGTGTGTATGGGGGCTGTGTGTGTATGGGGGCTGTGTGTGTATGGGGGCTGTGTGTATGGGGGCTGTGTGTGTGTATGGGGGCTGTGTGTGTGTATGGGGGCTGTGTGTGTATGGGGGCTGTGTGTGTGGGGGCTGTGTGTGTATGGGGGCTGTGTGTGTATGGGGGCTGCGTGTATGGGGGCTGTGTGTATGGGGGCTGTGTGTGTATGGGGGCTGTGTGTGTATGGGGGCTGTGTGTGTATGGGGGCTGTGTGTGTATGGGGGCTGTGTGTGTATGCAGGGCTGTGTGTATAATGTGTATGGGGGCTGTGTGTGTATGCAGGGCTGTGTGTGTAATGTGTGTGGGGGCTGTGTGTGTATGGGGGTTGTGTGTATGGGGGCTGTGTGTGTATGGGGGCTGTGTGTGTATGCAGGGCCTTCCAGTGCGCCGAGTATTTAGCACGTTAACTTTATTGGCAGCTGTATGGAAGCCGGAGTCAGAATCTCATTATGGAAGCTCTCCCCAGTGCACCCACCACCTCCCCCCCTCCCCCCCCCCCCTCTCTCTCTCTCTCTCTCTCTCTCACACACACACACACACACACACACACAAGGGAGAGTGATGCAGTGAATACATTAACCACAACAGCACTTCTGAACATACCAGAGGTATTTGACACACTAACACACAGTCAGAGCTGTGCTGTTTATCATCATCAGACTGCAAGTGAATGACATGAGAGAGAGAGAGAGAGAGAGAGAGAGTGAGAGAGAGAGAGAGAGAGGGGGGGGGGGGGGGGGGTTAAGCACCAGTCACGTATACTGGTCTGCTATAACTTTATCTCGGAATCTGGACCGATTAGGCTGTAGCCTATACGCGATTCACCGGTACCCTGTGCACTGACTGACACGAGGGATAACGACGGAATGAAAGGCAGAGAGAGAGAGAGAGAGAGAGAGAGAGAGAGAGAGAGAGAGAGAGAGAGAGAGAGAATACTGCAGTGTCTAAACAGTGAGCGCGGACTGGAAGGAAGGGGTAACGAATTGCGCGCAGGGCGGGCGACAGCTAAAAAGCGCAAAATAGCTAAAACGTCGGACAGAGAAGGGGGAGAGCGAGGACAGACACACAAACAGACAGAAAGTTGGCATCGATTTGTAAAACGATATATTCGAGAGTGACATAATCGAGCTCGTCATTGACGGGATGGGAAGAGCTGTTTCTATACAGTCGGCGCAAAACAGCCTCTCGTTGAGAAAAGGAGCGGAGCGCTTCTCTCCCCCCTGGGAGACGTCTGTCTTGCTTCGGTCCGGTTCAGTCAGTGTGTCAATAATGTGTTATAGCAGCCATCATCTTGTGTTTTTTTCACATGCGTAAAACACTGAAAAAGGATCATTCAGTGTTTTATTGGTGCGTAAATCATGCGTCTTAACCACTAGAAAGCCCTGTGTTATATACTCTCCGGATGTTCGAAAAGGCTTTGTGAGCTTGTATGTCCCCTTTTTCCATTAATACATGTTGAAAAATGTCGAAATATGTATGATATAGATTGTTTTTGTCCAATATAGAGACGTCAGGGTGAAAGTGGTTAACATCCATGTGCATCATGGGCTCGTCTTCTTCTGCTTGCGAGATGCCAGTGTGTGTGTTTCATTTTTTTACAATAAAAATCAAAACAAAAGAAAAACTATAAAAGAAATGTTAAATCTTTCAACTCACCAATCTGCACCGAACTGGGGAAAGCCCCCGTCGCCAGCGCCCAATGAAGGGCGGAATACACCCCGAGAAAGTGCCAAGAAAAAATAATCCTCATCTTCTTTCCCTGTCCAAAACCCCCTCAGAAACTGTTGAGAGACATCGAGAGAGAAAGCGAGAGACGGGGAGACAGAGAGGAGAGACAGAGAGGGGGAGAGTGGAGAGGGACAGAGAGAAAAGAGGAGGAAAAAAATAGAGAAAAGGAGAAAAAGAGAAAAAAGGTTTTCCCCGTTTTCAGCAATATTTATTCCATGGTGGGGTTGATCCGTTTCTTCTCCTTGCAGTGTCCGCTCTAATAGAGCTCTCGCCCCGGAGCACATGCGATATGAGAGAGGAGGAGGAGAGAAAGAGAAAGAGAGGGGGATATAGGAGAGGGAGAGTGGGGGAAACTCGCTATAGATTGGTAAGAGCCTGCATGAAGAGATTGGACATTCCCTTTCTCGCAACTGGAAACTAAACTATACAATGAATGAAAAGCATGTTTCATCATATAAGTATATGTTTTACATTATACATTAATTACAGTGCGGCTCTGTGTGTGTTTGTGCCATTAACCCAACCCTATATATATATATATATAGGTCTATATTGACTGGGGTACCCCAGGCCTATAGCCCCCCAGACAAAAAAACTTGTGTTGTGAGCTTGTAGACCACATCTTCCTCCAAGAAGATGTGTTTATATCACCAAATGGAGCGCTATACTGTAAGAGTGTATGCAAATGGACCCAGGTCTGTATAACTCTGAGAGTGTACAAAATAAATGGAACCAAATGGACCCTTATACATGAAGAGTTCACAGTGTATATAAGGAGAGGGTCCAAGAGATTATAATGCTATCAAATGGGACTGCGTGGTCCTTGAAATAAAAAAAAGTATTGTAGGTTCTCAAAGTGGGGTCCCCTATAGGGAACCCACTTGTGAATGTAAAGGATGACTATATAATGGAAGCCATGATTGTTCTTCTCGCATTAATAAAAAAAATACATTTCAATTTTGAAATAGGCCTATTCCCAAAAATCTGCCAAATGATCGCTGGTCACTGCATGGTATAGCCTATAGGCCAGGGGTATACTCAACTGGCGGACCGCGGTCCGCGACCGGACCACGGTCCGCGACCGGACCGCGGACCACCTCTTTATAAGTTAATAATATAAATAACATCAGATGGTACATTTCTCATGTGAAATTGCTGGAAAGGCCCCCAAAATGTCCCCCAAGGGCCTCCAAAATTCTGGCGCGCGCTGTGCGCGTGCGCAGTGTGGCCTGCCAGGGCGTATAACTTTCGGCCTGATTTGGAGTTCCACTCCGGGCCTGCACTCTGCACCCCATTATTGGTTGGGTGGAAGGGGATCTGATTTGTATAAGCTTGGCTTGACCATACTAAACGGGCATAGAGCCCCGCTCTCCGAAGGACGCCGCGCATGGGACCGGACCTCGGTCTTATTAAAAAAGAAATTGTGGACCTTCATCATTTGTAGTTGAGGACCCCTGGCCTAGGCTATAGTGGTTTTGTGAACTGTCCACAGCCCTCCTATATGAGACCAAGTAGCCTAGATACAAACAATTACCATTTTACTATAATGGTATAATGGTATATAGGACCAATTATATGAAGAGGTTGAAAATGGGTGAAGTTGTCCTTTTACACTTTACTGTATTTATATCGGCTATGTCATCCCAGAATGTAACTTTACTGTATTTATATCAGCTATACGTCATCCCCAAATGTAACTTTGCTGTATTTATATCAACTACGTCATCCCCGAATGTAACTTTACTGTATTTATATCAACTACGTCATCCCCGAATGTAACTTTACCATATTTATACGTCATCGCCGAATGTAACTTTACTGTATTTATATCAGCTACGTCATCCCCGAATGTAACTTTACTGTATTTATATCAGCTACGTCATCCCCGAATGTAACTTTACTGTATTTATATCAGCTACGTCATCCCCGAATGTAACTTTACTGTATTTATATCAGCTACGTCATCCCCGAATGTAACTTTACTGTATTTATATCAGCTACGTCATCCCCGAATGTAACTTTACTGTATTTATATCAACTACGTCATCCCCGAATGTAACTTTACCATATTTATACGTCATCGCCGAATGTAACTTTACTGTATTTATATCGGCTACGTCATCCCCGAATGTAACTTTACTGTATTTATATCGGCTACGTCATCGCATAATGTAACTTTACTGTATTTATATCAGCTACGTCATCGCCGAATGTAGGCTATAGAACACTATAAACATCTGTTTTGTCATCACTATACTCGGGTATATTTTACCCAATATTCCATTACATTTTTTATAAAAACACATATATTGAAGTAGGCCTACAGCATTACATGGCAACTTGAGGTCCACTTCTTGTATATTTCATCATGACTTTTTATGAAAACACGAAAAATAGAAAAACAGTAAACACCATTAACAATAAAGAGACAATGACATAATGAGGGACAATATGACGTACATTTTCCCTTCATTGTCAATGGCGTTTTTAAAACAAACAATAAACCTGTAAAAAAAAATGGACCAGGGAACTTCTCCTTTTTGGTCCACTCATTCCTGGGACATGTGAGAAAGGTCCAGTGAGTGGGTGTTTTCTCTAACAAGGGGGAACTTTGCAGAACACCTGCTTGTAGAAAAAGAAAATCACACCGTGTGTGTGAGGGGCGCTCTTATCATTATACATCATACATCTTATAAACAACTGAATTTCTGTGATTGGTATATAGCCGATTTGCTTGTGTGGTGACAAAAGCTGTATATATAGGAGGCCCCTCAAAAATCACACCCATGTGAAGTGAGGGGCGCTCTTATCATACATCATCTCATTCTGACCGATCACAATCTGCATCCTCACTTTCGTCTTCAATGTTTGGTGTTTACACAATGTTTGCTGTGTGTTTACACAAACACTAAAAGATGGCCATTCAAAGTAAATGGCATTCAATGTTTGTGTTTACACAAACCCTCAAAGCCATAATATGTCCATCATGGCTATATTCCTATATTATAGGAAAAACAGGGATGTGGGCTTGGGCAGAGAAACATACCTTCTATGATGTCACTGATAGCCAGGATAGCTATACTGAAAGAAAGACCCACCCACCTCAGACATCAGCAACATTATGAAAATCCCGGGTGAAAATTGCCTGCATGTATTTAGTGTTCTAGGGTTAATATAAGTAGCAAGCCCATGATGTGCTCGGCAAAACAAGCTGCGGTGTGTCCCCGTCCCCCGAACAGATCATCCAGCAGCAGCATAGCAGCATCATCAATAACACCGGCGGGCTGCTGCACGTGCAGCTGCGACGGGACGATGCATGGAAAGACCCCCCCTCCCCATTCAACACCCCCCTATGGGGCGACAAATCGTTATCTCCCCCTGTCATCATAACCCCATGAGGCGAAACATCTGGCTACGAAAACTACACAGAGAGGGAGGGAGATTATAAATGAGAGAGAAAGAGAGAGAGAGAGATGTCTTAAGAGAACGCATTATAATTTAGCCTAAACGACGACAGAAGGATGGATGCAGATTTGAGAGAGAGAGAGAGAGAGAGAGAGAGAGAGAGAGAGAGCGCTCTGCTGCATCTTGTCCCATTCATTCATAATGGTTGGATGTGCCGCTTCATGCTGTGGCAGGCAGACGGTGTGCGTTCCGCGTGCACAGCGGTGTGCGGGCGGTGGGGGCAGAGCGGTGTAATTTTTCAGACAGCAAAACCAAAGGGATGCATCACGGTGTGTCCACTGGATGATTGCACAGTCTAGCTAGCGGACCTGTGTGTGTTTCTGACTGTGTAAGCTGGAAGATGTCCATGCAGCGGCATGCAGTCAAGATGGAACTACTATAGGCTACTATACTGTCATGGATGTAGTCAGAGTAACAATGTTAAACAAGACTAGATGTTAAGTATTTAATAAAGAATAAGGCAAATCTTACACTGAAGTAGTAGGCAGGAATTAGGCAATTGCAAAATGACAATGTAGTCAAAACAGGAATCCAGGGACAAGCAACCATGACAACTATGAACTGACAAAGAGTCCAGTTTTATAGGAGCAGGTTGATTGGCAAAGTGTTCACAGGTTGGCTGACGAGGGAGTTGAAGACAGGTGTGTAAATGGGACTGCAGTGTGGCGGAAATGAATGTGGGAGTGGCCGTGGTTGAGTCACAGACTGAGGGAGAGAGAGAGAGACTGTGACACTATACTACTGCTACACTACTACTATACTATACTATACTATACTATACTATACTATACTATACTATACTACTACTACTACTACTAACTACTTGTAACGGACCCAGAGTGGAAAGCTTTTGATTTGAAAGGTCTTCCGGAGACACAGGAAGCTCGCTAACCTACTGGGACCAAATGACTATATTAATAGTCATATATAGTCAATAATAGTATATTAATTAATAGTAGCAAAAGCCACGTGGCCGTGGAGGCCGTGCAGCAACACGTTTCTCGTGTTTAGAGCTTTACCACAGTGTGCGAAACACGAGAAACACAATATGCTATTAATACAATTATGTATTTCTATTAATATATTTGTTTCCTTTATGTATTTTTATGTCTTTATAAACGATTGTAAAACATAGATTGGTTACATAACCAACAACAGCCAATTAGCTGCTACAAACGTTATGCAAAGCTCGGCCAATCACTGCGGAAGTTAAATTTGATTGTTCGATTACTCCGGAGGGGGAAAAAAGTGTCACAATAACAATAGTCTGGTTCCCCTTTGGGCAACCACACTAATAATAATATAGAGTGGGGAAACATGCAAATTCCAAATTTCTCTGACTACTAGGCTATATAGGTAGGCTATTATGTTAGAGTAAAATCAGGTTTTGGACCCAGTTTTAGACCACAATGTAGGGCGTCGTCTCAAGCAAACTTGAGCGACTAGAGACACCACGAGCATGCTAAATAGTGCAAGTTGCCGTGTCGAACGTTACGAAGTTCGCTTAGCCGACTCAGCCCTGTTCAAGTTGCAACCCGATAGGCACAGAATAGTAAAATCATGTTTGCCCTGATTGCCACTCAAAGTGACTAATGGCCAATCACCGCGCGTGAATTTGGGGAAACCAATCCGACATTGTCCATGTTTGGGCACATCTGACCCGGGAAACCATATATGGGTCATGGCTGGCTCATCGTGACCTCATTACAACCTTATACTGTAACAATCAGAACCATAAAATTGTATGTCTGAGTTATATTAAAGAAGTAAAATAAATAAAGGTTCTTCTGTACCTGCGTCAGTAATTATTATTTATATTGGAACCAAACTGTATTTTAGACATGAAAACTTTGGTGTATGTAACCCACATTTTGTCACTCATAACACAAACCTCAAAACCAAACCGCATCGGGAGATGATGACGATAGCGTTCTGCCAGACAGTACAGTATATAACCAGCCGCAAACTGGCAGTAGTCTCAATCGAGCAAAATATTTGCCCGTAGCTAATATAGTGTCGAAATTTAAACAATCATTCTTCCAGACTAACATAGTTGTGAAGACCTACACAACATAAGAAGAGAGACCAGACCAGGAGGTTGTAACATGGCTGACAAGCTGGCCGCCCTGGGCAAAGTCCTGGTGCGTCGGCGGGTGCTGGACGCCTCCAATGAAGAGACCCGCTTTGCCCGCTGCCTGTCCACGCTGGCCCTCATCTCCATTGGCGTCGGCTCCACACTGGGGGCGGGTGTCTATGTGTTGGCCGGAGAGGTGGCCCAGAAAGCGGGGCCCGCCATCGTCATCTCCTTCCTCTTGGCCGCCATCACCTCGGTGCTGGCGGGGTTGTGCTACGCAGAGTTTGGTGCCCGCGTGGGCAAGACGGGCTCGGCGTACCTGTACAGCTACGTGACGGTGGGAGAGATCTGGGCCTTCATCACAGGCTGGAGCCTGCTGCTGTCCTATGTGATCGCTGCTGCTGCCGTGGCCAAGGGCTGGGCCTCCACCTTTGACAACCTGGTGGATCAAAAGATCTCCGGCTTCTTCAAAGCCAACATGGAGATGAAGGTTCCCGGCCACGTCTTTGCAGAATACCCTGACTTCTTCGTCCTCTTGCTGTTGCTGCTGCTTACCGGCCTGCTGGCGTTCGGCGTGAAGGAGTCTGCAATGGTCAACAGGGTCTTTACGGTCATCAACCTGTTGGTTTTGGGCTTCTCCATCCTTTTTGGCTTCAGTAAGGGGAGCCCGGACAATTGGAATTTAACATTGGAGAACTTCCAAGGTTTCTTGAACTCCACCAACAGCACCATGACTGTTGAAGACCACTTTGGTGTGGGCGGATTCGCTCCGTTCGGCCTGTCCGGCATTCTGTCAGCCGCCGCCACCTGCTTCTTCGCCTTTGTGGGCTTCGACACCATTGCCACCATGAGTGAAGAAGCCAAGAATCCGCGACGTTCCATCCCCATGGCCATCTTGGTCACGCTGCTCATCTGTTTCATCGCCTACTTCGGCATGTCGACGGCGCTCACCTTCATGATGCCTTACTACATGATCAACACCCAGAGCCCCCTGCCGGTGGCCTTCGGCCATGTGGGCTGGTACTGGGCCAGGTACGCCGTGGCCGTGGGCTCTCTGTGTGCCCTCACCACCAGCCTGATGGGCTGCATGTTCCCCTTGCCCAGGGTGATCTACGCCATGGCCGATGACGGTCTGCTGTTCCGCTCTCTGTCTAGGATCAACAGTAAAACCAAGACCCCCGTCCTGGCGACCCTAGTATCCGGCGGCGTGGCCGCCGTCATGGGCTTCTTGTTCGACCTGGGACCTCTGGTGGACCTGTCAGTCATCGGGACGTTGTGGTCCTACACCCTGGTGGCCATCTGCGTGGTCATCCTCAGGTACCAGCCAGGGAACCCTTCCGTCAAGCAGGACGAGAATGAGAACAAGCCAGAGGAAGAGGTTGAGAGCATCAGCCTCAAGCTTCTGGTCTTTCCCAGCAGGAAAACGCCCACGCGGACTTCGGGGGCCATCGCCTACGCAGCCACCATTGTGGTGTCTGTGCTGATCACCGTGCTGTGCGCCGTGCTCCCGGGCCCCGAGCTGCCGTCTGCCGGCGCTGGTGTGCTGTCGGTGTGTGTGATCCTGGCGTTGCTCTGCCTGGCGGGCGTGGCCGTCATCTGGAGGCAGCCACAGAGCGCCGAGGCCATCAGCTTCAAGGTTCCTCTGATTCCTGCCGTGCCACTGCTCAGCGTCCTGGCCAACATGTACCTCATGATGCAGCTGGACTGCATCACCTGGAGCGGATTCGCTATCTGGATGGCCCTGGGCCTTACCATCTACTTCCTGTACGGGATCAGGAACAGCAATGAGGCTGGAGGCAGCACCCCACCCTCCTCTGCACACAAGACGGAGCCAGAGAGCCAGAGCAACAAGAACCCTCTCTACAAGGGCAACCACCTGGAGGGTCTCGTTGGTACTGTGTAGATCTAAGGACTTCTATATGGTGTCGGATGATTGTGTACAAATGGAACCAAATGGACCTCTCAGATTTAAATACATTTAAAGGTCCATTTGGTCCCCTGGTGGTATACAAGCAAAGGGAAGAACCAATGTTTACTAGTGAACATCACCTTGCGGTCAAATTGACCTGTGATTTATATTGATTTATTTTAATGTATGACAACTTGGTGGGTTGGCCAAATAGCCTGACACTTGCACATGCGAGACGACACAAAACGTGTCACAGGACCAACAGGATAAACAAAAGGACCCTCTTATTTTTGAGGAGCGCTATCCTCTCTGATGTCTGGCTTTTGAAATGACGTCATATGGCAGCCTTTTAAACAGTAAAAGTCCATAGACTTGGGTGCCACATGACATCACGTTTAGTGCCCTAAACATTAAAGTAATAGACTAGGCTGCCATCCGTTTTTTGTTAAAAGTGCTCTAAAAAACAAACATTAAAAGTCCATACAATTGCTTGCCATATGAAGTAATTTCAAAAGCCAGCATTGGAAAACCCATTACTACAATTTGAACTGCGCAGCCTGCCTAAAGCTGAAATAAAGAAGCACAAATGTCAGCCATTACATTTTCACCATGGTGTTCATATAAAGCTCACTGCTTGCTTCATCAGGTTGAAAAGAACTGTCCGTGGTCCTGAAATCACACAGTACTGAAACGACAGCTGACCAAGTTGCACAAGCCTGGTTGTCACTCGTCAGTCATTGTGATCTTGTAGATCAGTGCTTCTCAACATGTGGGTCCCCACTTTTCTTTTTTCCTTCTTTTTTTCTTCTTTTTTCAACAAACTTCATAGTTCAAATATGATTAGTTTTGGGGGTTTTTACTTTTTTTTTGCATTGACAAAAGTGCCACACAAGGGCATGGCATGCCCTGACCCCTTCCCCCAAAACATGCAGACCAGACAATGAAAGTCCAAGGGTGATCAGTTTTTGCTTGTTTTATGCTTGATATACATGTAGCCCACGGACCCCCATTTCACATCTTTTCATCTTGCATTTGTATGCTCTTAACCAAAGTCATTAAGGATTCTTTTGGTTCCTAACTATACATCATTTAGCTGGGGATCCACTGGAACCCCCTGAAGGACCCCTGGGGTTGAGAACCGAACCAGTGCTTTTAAATGTTTTATATGAAGTCTTTATTCTAATTATTATCAACTTTCCCTCACACACGCTTCCTGTACCCTATTAATCTATCTAATTGCCATTATTTGTCCCAGCAGCACCCACCACCACCAATGCTAACATAGAGGGGGGGACGTCCATAAACCATACACCGAGTCTCCTCGCTTGTCTACCCACAGATAACAGCTAATCTTCGACTTGGTGCCTCAGTGGCTCGTAACAGCCTGGAGCGGAGTTAAGACAAGCCCCTCGCGACTGCAGAGTGTATAGTCACCGATGAAAGCTCTGTTTCACTATGAATATTGCAAAAACGGTCTGGTCAATTATTAAGAAAACACAACGAGTGATAGCTGACATTGCCGGTCATGTTCATACCTTAGTACAGTGTTTAATATCGTAATTCCCACAGCCACTTCTCAATGTGTTTCTATGGGGGGCCGACTAGAGATTCCCGCAGTGACACACTGGGTTTTTTTCCCGAGGTGGATGGGCGGTGCTTCGGGAGTTGGGACCTCCTTCTTCTGACAGCTCCCAAAGTAAAGACATTGAGACTATAGTTGCATTGGCAAATGTTTTCACATTTATTACACATTAAATTGCCAAAAACACTTTAACATCAGATGACTGAAATATGACTACAACTATTTTTTTACATTTTTACTCAAAAGACTATACCTTTGCTATAAACTGGCTGTCAAAATCAGCACTGGCAGTATATACCTGTCACCGAGAGGAAACACTGAAGCGAAAAATACAGCTCGAGCAGCATTTGAGCCAATCACATGAACGTGCCGAGCCAATACACAACAACGGCGGCGCTCGTTCATGACTCGCTCACAGTGCACGCACACGCGGTACTTGTTCATGTGTTTGGCCCAAATGCATCCCAGAATGCACTCTGTTCCAAGCCCGGACGAAGGGGTGAAATCGCCTCATGCGCTGGGTGAGCAACTCAATGCAAGTGGATGGGAGGAGAAATCCGGTGACGTCTCTATTATATATAACTCTAGGCAGGGTATATACCCCAATACAAGAGCCATGATGCCATACGTACCCTGAACATGTTTGGCGACAAAATGCTGCAAGATAATCTTCCAATGTTGTTTTTTGTCAGAGGCTATAGCTTTAGTTTCACTGATATGTTTCATGCCCTCTCAGCTCTACATTCTCTTATTTCTCCCTCCCTATGCAGAGTGGTTTGCGAGTATGTAGGTTAGGACTTAACGCAACACAAAGACCTTTCATTAACCACTTGAACCCTGGTGTCCCTGCTGGGCATGGCATAATCGGTGGTCATTATTTAAAACAAAAGGGAAAAGTTCAGAGCCCTGTTTTCTGCATCTCCCTCAGTCACTCCATCCCCTTACATATCCTCTCACTGCATGCATAAACCTCCTTTTTGACCTTACTCTTCTTTCCAATCCCAATGCATCCTTCCTCCTGCACATGCCCAAACCATGTCAACCTCGCCTCTCACCTTATCCCCAAACCCTCTAACATGGGTTGACTCTTTGATGTAGTCATCTCTAATCTTCTCCCTCCTTGTCAGTCTTAATGGGAATCGAATAGCATCTTCAATTCCTACATAAGGAATATACAAGTAGTTAAAAACAAACAGAAGTACAATCAAACAAAACATTGCGATACAAATAGATGATACAATTTAGTCTGGATATGTTGAGTAACCTCTTATAGTGGCATATCATGTTGTCATCACCTAGAACAACCATGATGTTGCAGTGGTATACAGTAGCTTAATGGCCAATTCATAGTCCTGAGAAGTAGAGAAAAAGAATCCCGCACACTGTCTTCACTTAGTTAGATTTATTGAGCAACGTTTCGGTCATTCAGACCTTCATCAGGCATGAAGAACTGACACACAGTCAGTATAAGTACAACTCTGGGATCAGCAGGTGCCAATCAGATGCCCCGCGCCAATCCGTTACCATGGAGAGATTACAGATGAGTACAGGTGGTATATTCTTTCCATGATAAAAGGAACAGTTTTATATATAAATATATACACCAAGTAGAATAAATACAGCTACAACAGAATAAGTCAATCAGTAGAGAAAGGCAATATAAACAATAAAAATGTAATACTGACTGAAGCAACAAATATACAATATTGGACAATTATACAAATAAAGCATGTCACTGGAGGGCATAATATCCAATAAGTGTATTACGGGTCAGACCTAGTAAAGTAAAGGTATAAAGGTCTGTACTCAAAATACACCAAAAAGACATCAAACACAATGACAGCTTAAAAAGACTGTAACAACGGGACATAAAACAGCATAGAACTAAAGTATCGAAAAATCTATAAAAAAAAACCCCAGAGGTGGAAAAACATCAAAATCACATTTAATAAGAGTTCATCATTTAAACCTTTTGGGGCTAGGGTGTCGCAAGTGAAGATCCAATGTGCCTCACGTCTCTTTTAAGGAGGAGGTCATGGTTTCCACCTCTGGGTGGCAGAGAAACCACCTCCATACCAACAAAGCGTAAGGTGGATATGTTTCATTTCATTAAATTGTATTTCCTGTCATTTCTGCAAATAGAGCTTTTATGCTTGCTAATGCGTGTTCTTAGCTTCATAGTGGATACGCAATACGCAAGATCACAGGGACAGCGTAGCATGAAAATCACATGGGTGGATGCACATGGGTGACGAAAACCCTTAGCTTTGTTGGTATTGTTGCATTGAGCTCCACAGGGGTAATTGCTATTTGGAATAGGGCGGAGTAGGGTTTGAGTGAGTTGCGCTGGTTTACTGCTGGCAAAGTTTGCTTGAACGAGAGAATCTCTTCTCCCACGTTTATTAACAAATAGCGGAGGGAATTGGAAGGTGCGTGAAAGTTCCAGATCAGATTGTAGCAGAATACTGTATATGCTCGCCATGACACGTGTGCAAAAAGCTAAATGTTTGCATGTACAGTACCTAGCATTCATTACCACACCTCGCTAGGATGCCCTTGTGTTGTCAGTGAGGCTATGGTAAAATGACTCCAAACTATACGTGCATATCAGCTTACTGTTTATTGAAGATTACAGTTTCCAGTATATTGCATACTATCAGCTATATAATGTAATGCACTTAGTGCAGACGTAGTGCAGATTAATTATATATACTGTATCTTAGATACTGCAAATCACAGTGGAGGGATATTCCACTCTTATCAGTTTGCTTTCATTAAAGTGGTGTTAACACTGAACAGCTGAATTCATGACTCCATGAACAGTCGACCTCTGGCTTTAGCTGCTGTAGGCCTACTATTATTTTCCCATCATACACAGCAACATTTCTGCGAGTACAAGACCCTCATTCCTCTGTTAAACATGGCGTACCACACCATAACCATTGTTAGGCTGGTCCAACACTCAGTATGATGTCATTCAGAGGTTTGGGTGGGAGATAGGTAGGTAGGTAGGTAGGTAGGTAGGTAGGTAGGTAGGTAGGTAGGTAGGTAGATAGATAGATAGATACTTTATTGATCCCGTAAAAACATACATACAGAATAAAAAGAGCATGATGAACATATAAAAATACATTACATCATAGAAAGCAGTAGAAAAAGGCAATAGCAATATGTTAAAAAGGCATGAGTTAAAAACACAAAAAAAAAGCAAAGCAAATACATCAACTGACCAACCACCTCCCTCCTCGTCTCCCCCCCCCACGGCCCCCATTGAGTTCTTAAGTCTATCTGTGCTGCATGTCTGGGATAAAAACACACACACACACACACACACAAAATAAAACACCTTAGACATCCATTGACAATGGCATATTAGTTATTATGCATGTCTGGGACATACTGTACAAAAGCAGCCAATTTTATGGCCAGGGAGTCATTTTTACCAAAACGGAACGGATTCAGCACCCCAAAAAACCCAATTTTCACACCTCACAAGCTCACATTGGCCAATTTGACATTTTCCTGCTTATTTCCTATACAGTAGAGTAGGTCCTCCGGGTACCCCAACTTTGATTGGCTCCCACAAAGTTTCCCAAGGGAGTTGGCTTGGAACAATGTTTTCTGTGACAGTAGACACCTTTATGAACACATCTGTGAAGAAAGCTAGTGGTAAGCATTTCTTTTCCAGATTTGCCACAACGTAAGCTAATATTCCCTAACTAATAGTATCAACACGCAGCAAAGGTCGTCATGAACGGGATTCGAACATGCAACGCTTATTATCTTGTGTGTATTGTATTATCCCAATACAGAACCACATGATACCATTAAATGAACATTCAATACTTCACTGTGCAGGAGTGCAAATGAAAAGCAAGTAAATTATGCATGGGGACATTGTGACTGTTTGAAGTTTGGCTGCCTATCAAATCACTTCATCCACATAATATACTGTATAACACTGCGGATAAGCTTTCCATTTTGGATATGCTGGCCAAATCTCTAGCAATTTATACCAAGATGCACTGAACTAAAGGTGATTCAAATGAATGCTGTGGATTAAGTGATTATTACAAAATATATTTGTTTTTGTGTGAATGCAGTGATTTTCCTTTTATCTTTTCTGTTCTTTCTTTCTACCCCCAAGGATCCAAGCCAAGGTTTCTTTGGAATGCTATCCAGTAGCTGTAATTCAATTTAGTGTACTGTACATCTCAGAGTTGCTAGTACAAACAAATAATTTCTCGTGTCTTTCGGTAGCTTTGCTCATGGCCATACTGGTTTAGATCCAATCATTTACACGCATACATTATCTATTGTCCCTCATACCGTAGTATACCTTCCACTTCCACCATGCAAATCAATTTGCGAATACACTGTGTGATTCCATACATATAAAATACCTCCACTATAGACACATTCCTCTAATCTCTACCTAGCATATCCATTCAGTCCATGCATTGATCACAGCCAGCTACACTGTGCATGCATTCTTTTTCCACTACTGAAAAGAATGTCAGTTTGACATAGTCAAATAGTCAATATCCTGACTAAGTAATATGGAATCCTTTGAGGTGAGGTATACATAATGCGATTGACAGAGACCCATTGTTTGATGTGTGTCTTTGTGTTCCTGTTTATTGTGTTTGGTTGTGACCAGTAGAAAGCAAAGCTGCACTAGGAGGCATGCCCCAGTACACTCACTGTTTTGCCTGTTTCGCTGCCTGTTTATTGTGTTTGGTTGTGACCAGTAGAAAGCAAAGCTGCACTAGGAGGCATGCCCCAGTGCACTCACTGTTTTGCCTGTTTCGCTGCCTGTTTTGAATGTTGTCTGACTTGGCTTTGAGTTTGATGTTTATGTTTTTGCTTTTCTTTTTTATCCTGTATAAAGCACTGACATTCTATGTCATGAAAGGTGATTTATTTTAACTATGGAATGGTGCGTTTTTGACACCTAACCCACAATCCCTGTTACTCTGTCATGACACTTGCAATTCCCGTCACTCACAGGCTAGCCCCCAGGTCATTGTGGCATCACGTGACATCAGCCCGACAGCCCCCTGGTCACCCCAGGCAGGCCCCCAGGGGCCCAGATCTTTGTGGCATCACGTGACATCAGCCCGACAGCCCCCTGGTCACCCCAGGCAGGCCCCCAGGTGCCCAGGTCATTGTGGCATCACGTGACATCAGCCCCCATATACAGTATGGTGCCCAGGTCATTGTGACATCACGTGACATCATCAGGGATGGATATACAGGTATAGTAAATGCGCTCTGCTGTCGAAATTCATCCCATTATATGGAGATCCCTGATATCAATATTGGCTATACCGTGGATAGACGTGGTAGAATGAGGATACGGAAGCCCTCACCGAAATATGAGGACGATCACCCTTTGTCAAGTCCCGCCCTTGGTTGTGCCCCTCTTCGCACCCATTGGTTGCCGTTTTGTGGTTGGACAAAAATCATCTCTCTCCATCCACTACCATTGAAATAACATGTTTTTCAGTTGCTTCATATTGATATTCTGTGTACTCAATTATTATTTTAAACTTAATGTTTAAACTTAAACTTAACGACAGAGAATATTAATAATACAAAACCTGTCGCAGAGGTAATTACGTCAACACCACGAAGGTGTCTTTCTTAACTCTTAAAGGTAACACACAACTATTATAAACATGGGCAAGAATGCAGTGAATTATGACTGTAATTATTAACTGTCCTAGCTGTGTGTGCATATCCACCACAGGGTTGTCAACAGTTACGTTGTGCCTTATTGTAACTGGCAGCTATGCACTCAGCTGTTAGAGAAAAGTTTGGACCACTAGACACATTATACCAGAATGCCTACAGACATCTTTAAAGCACAGCTCCCTACCTCTACAGTCTACACTCTTGCTTTTAGTTAAGCTTTTAAAATCCTTGTTGTTATTCATGTCCTCACTGTATTGCATTTCTGCTAAATTTTATGCCTTTGCTTTTCTTTTTTTCCCCTCTCTTGCTCTGTAAAGCACTTTGAGCTGCATTTCATGTCATGAAAGGTGCTATGCAAATATAGTTCTGTTGATGTTTTTGCCAAAAATCACCAGAAAGCTGAGAAATTACGATTTTTTTAATCAATCCTCAATTATCCAGAACCAGCTGAACAAAGTTGTGATCATCAAGTGATTGATCCTGAGATCATTCACAGGCTTCATTTTGCTCTGACATCAGAGTACGATGTAAGAGTCATAGGCCTACTACACCACGAGGGTCCTCAGAGTTACCTGAACCGTAGTATCCCTATGCTGGGGAAAACATTCACCAAAAATAGTAGATTGCTATTTTTTACCTCTACACCAAATCTTCGCCGGAATTAGTCAGACCAAGTACAGAGCCAAATGTCAAGTTTACTGTGGGTTTAAGTGGTTAACTGCCTGAAAAAACACAGATCTCTGTACTAAACTGTCGCTGAATCTACATTGAAGTGTTGCTCAACACACTTGTTGACCTCACCAAGCATGGCTTGGGTTAAACTTAACAGGGAATGGTAGCACTGTCGCCTCACAGGTACAAGGTCCGGGGTTCGATTCCCGCTGGGGATGCTGTGGGTGCTGGGGTCGTGTTCTCTCCTCTGCATCATCAGCATCCATACCCTAGGTGGGTTTGGCAAAATGGCCTTTCATGTTCTCTCCCTATAGGGTAGGTACCCTCACAAAAACATGCAGTAATCCTGGTCTCTATACTGTCTCCTGCTGGCCAGCGGGGGCGCCTGTTGGAGGGGAAAGGAACTGGTTGGAATAACGTGTTCCTTCCAGGCGCTACGTCCAACCGGGGAAAGTCCTCGCTGTCAGGTGAAAAGAAGCGGCTTGGACTCTTCATGCATTGAAGGAAGCATGAGGTCAGTCCGTTGCTCTCCCCAGGTTGGCAGAAGGAGTGTAGCTACCAGGATTGCATTAGATAATTAACGCTGGGTGAATAAAAGACATACACAATGTGGGGTAAAGTTTTAATAAATAAATAACGGAACGAACGGGCTGGGGACAATTATTTGTCTTTCATCTGCATTGCTCAGACAATGAGAGATCTGCCTGATGTCTGGTGACATCAATGGTATGGTCTATAGAACTAGGTGGAAACACTTGATAATTGAGGCAGCAGTGGCCTGAAGTTAGTGAAGAGCAATTATTGCCGGAAGGTTCCTGGTTTGATTCCCCAAACCAACAAGACCAATATGCGTGAGGAAGTGAATGGCCGTCATTCATATTGGGACAGTATCAGTATTGGTTAGGGTTAGACTAATGTGAGACTAATCTAGCCCAGGAATCAGGATTCTGCTTTTTCTTTTTTCTCGATTTTAAGTTCCTCATAAGTCATTTGGGGCCCAGATGGGCATTGTTTGGCATTGACCTGCCACTCAGGTGGAAGAGCGCATCACTGCATGCCTGGCTGACTCAGGTGGAAGAGCGCATCACTACATGCCTGGCTGACATCTCACAGTGGATTTCCTCCGACCACCTCAAGCTGAACCCAGACAAGACTGAGCTTCTCTTCTTCCCAGCTAAGTCCTGCCCTATGCGGGAGCTAACTATTTCCGTAGACCAGGGGTTCTCAACGTTTTTGGCCGGCGACCCCCGGAGATGCTTTGGCAGTATCTCGGGACCACCACCCCGCCCCCTCCCGGCCCCCAATATAAATTGACTGCTACAATAACCTTAATAATAGAGACAATACACCATAAATAATATCTGGTTTATAATACTGAAACCAGATAATCATTAGGGAAGGTGTATATATGTACTATTATGTAAACTCTTCATTTCCATTTTATTTATTTTTTAAAATACTTTGGGGACCCCAGAGGGGTCGCGACTCACGGGTTGAGAACCCCTGCCGTAGACAACACCCTAGTAACGTCTGTCCCAACAGCCAGGAACCTTGGTGTTGTCCTGGACAGTCAGCTCTCGTTTAAAACCCACATCACAGCTGTCACTCGATCCTGCTGTCACTCGATCCTGTAGGTTCACACTCTATAACATACGACAAATTAGACCATTCCTCACCCAGGAATCAACCCAGCTCCTAATCCAGACAACAGTCTTGTTGTCAAAACTTGACTATTGTAACTCCCTCCTTACTGGCCTACCGGCATGTGCACCTAAGCCTCTCCAACTGATCCAAAATGCTGCAGCTCGCTTGGTCTTCAACCAGCCAAAAAGTCTCACATGTCTCCCCCCTGCTCCGTTCCCTGCACTGGCTCCCGGTCGCTGCCCGCACAGAATACAAAACTCTGACGCTGGCATTCAAAGCAGCCAAAGGTATGGCTCCCCCATATCTTGCAAGCATGATTGAACCCTACAAACCCTCCCGCGCAACTCAGATCAGCCAACGCAGGAAAGCTGGAAGTACCCTCACTAAAAACGCCGGGACAACGCTCCACACGTCCCAAACTCTTCTCCCTTCTGGCCCCAAAACTGTGGAATGCACTCCCCGTTGCAATCCGAACTGAAGCATCACTCCCAATCTTCCGCCGTAGTCTGAAAACCCACCTTTTCAGACTCCATCATGGCCCATAGCACTTGCCCTACCCCCCTTAGTTAGCACTTTTTAGACTTAGATAGCATTTGAAACAGACTTAACAGCATGTCATGACAGCACAATAATTGCATTGTATGTAGTCATAGCACTTCATAGTACATATGTATAGCATAGTATATGTATATATGTATAGTTTATATGTATAGTGTCATTATATAGATAATGTTCTAGTTACGTTCTTAGCTTACGCATGTTTCATGATAAATGCATTCTATATAATGTGATGTATTGATATTCCCATGCCTTTTTGTTCTTGCCTAATGTACTTCGCTCTGGATTAAGAGCGTCTGCTACATGCCTAAATTATAAATTGTAAATTGTTAGGTTTAAGCATAGTTTCTTTCTGCGTGGTTACGATTAGGTTTATGCATGTCTGGTCTGTAAGGTTATGGACATGGTTAGGGATAGGCATATCAAGACTCAAGACGAGGCTCTTCCCCTTAGCACATGTGCTGTGAATACAGCCATCTAGTCAGGTCAATATGCATTGTGTTAAAGTGTGTGAACTGCATGCTCAGCTGCCGTGTGTGTATGTGTGCGCGTGCGCACGCATGCGTGTGTGTGTGTGTGTGTGTGTGTGCGTGCGTGCGTGGGTGTGTCCGTCAATACACAATATTACTATTACCGCTTGTCCATTCCTGTCAACCCTTGTCAACCCCCGCAGTTGACCTCCCAAGCAACCACAGACAATAGACTTGGACCTGGGAGACATGGTGTGTGTGTGTGTGTGTGTGTGTGTGTGCACGTGCATGTGTGTGCGCGCCGCGTGCGTGTGTGTGTGTGTGTTTTCACGCACTCAGTGTGCCAACAGCATCACATGACAAGGTATAAATTGGTCTTTAGACAGTGATGAGATAAAGGGAGAGCGAGTTCAATCCCATGCATGTGTGCCCATGTGTGTGTGAGTGGCACCGTGGAAGACTGTGTGTGTGTGTGTGTGTGTGTGTGTGTGTGTGTGTGTGTGTGTGTGTGTGTGTGTGTGTGTGTGTGTGTGTGTGTGTGTTTCAGTGAGATCCGTCTCCATCTAGTCAGTCAGGTGCTAAGGAGCTCACCCACCCACTTCTATTCATCTAGATAGCCATTTATCACTTCCCACTTTATTCATGTCACACATGATGGAATGCAGGTAAATGGACCTCGCACAATGACGATTTCTCAAATTCTACTATAACACTTGTGCAGGGACATTTGGCCATTGCAAGTATGGCAAACGCACGCACACAGGCCTGCACGCACACGCATGCACGCAAACAATTTACAATTTTACAATTTAGGCATTTAGCAGATACTTCCAGATTCAATCCAGATTGATTTACCGTAAGCAAGAACAAGCATAGAAAGCACACACACACACACACACACACACACACACACACACACACACACACACACACACACACACACACACCTCTCGTCCCATCACCCCACTCTCCCTCCTTCACCCCCTGACACCATGATGAGCCGTGACTCATCCAGTCATCCTTTTCTCTCTTACCCCCCAACTCTGCACACACACACACACACACACACACACACACACACACACACACACACACACACACACACACACACACACACACACACACACACACACACACACACACACACACACACACACACACACACACACACACACACATACACACACACACACACACACTCTCTCTCTCTCTCTCTCTCTCTCTCTCTGTCTCTGTCTCTGTCTTTTTTCTTTTCAGTACACCACATCTGTGATATCATCGCCGGTTGTCCGCCATCCCCCCGAGGCGCTGAGTAAAATCGCTCTCTTTGCCGTTCATGACTGCCAAAGAATATTATATCTCTTTCTGCCAGCACCCCCTTAATTCTCTCTATCCCTCTCTCCTTCTTTCCATCCCTCTCCCTCTCCCCCCCCCCCCCCCCTCTCTCTTTCTCCCTCTCTCTCTCTCCCTCTCCAATTCCCTGTAGTGATGTTCAGTTGCCTCTTATTGGAAACAGACAAAAAGGAGAACATTAACGGCATGCAGATCAATTGATGGCGTTATGTTGTGTTGGCGCTGTAGAGTTTGAGGCTGGGGACTCGTCGCATTAGTCTAAGTAAAGGCGGGGGATCAATGCGAGTCAATGTGAGCCGTTGATCAGTGCATTCATAACCGCGCAGCAGCACTGCGGCGATTGTGCAGCTCATGTGACTCGGGGGCTAATCCCCCCCATTGAAGAGGAGAGAATGGAGCGTTTGAAAAAGCAATAATGAAGACAAGGTTACAGGCGATAACATGCAGCGTTTGCACTCATTGCCGTGGGAAATTGCCACAGAACTGCATGACAAAAGAAACCTTGTATTGTGCCAAGAAGTATACAGCTGTTTAGGACTCGGTTAATCGAAATAATCGGTAATCAGTTATGAAAGATATATGGCCTTTGATTTTCAGGAAGCAAACACAGCTGAGCAACGTGTCACGTCGTACAATACATATTTTGGATTTGTCCAAAGTCATGGAAATGCAATGAAAATGTCCAAATCAAATTAGAAAACGGTTGTAAAAGTCAACTCAAATGGCTACGGTTTTAAGACTCAAAGGTTAGACCATTATCGTCCTGTGTATTCAATTCATCAAGACATACAATGCTATACAAGAAATAATAAATACGAGCAGTAGAAGTATATTTAGTGTGTGTGGGGGAGGAGGGGGGGGATTTTACATTTTGCCGAATCTGGGGGGATTGAGATCAGTGGCCCCCTTTTAGAGAGAACATAGCATCATCAAACCTACTGTGCCAATCGCACGCACGCACGCACACACACACACACACACACACACACACACACACACACACACACACACACACACACACACTTCGGCCACCTGTGTATCGGTGTATGAATGTGTGTGTGAATGGGTGAATGTAATGCACAATCTATGTAAAGCGCCTTGTATAAAGGCGCTATATAAATGCCCCATTTACCATTTACACACACAATAAGACACACTGAAGTAAAAAAGCAAGAAAAAAAGCAAATAATAAGCCACAAGCCATAAGGAATGAGGAAAACAATAGGATCCGCTGATTCCCCGATCCAGTCCCTCTTTCCCTTACCTGTCAAATTACAAGCCTCTGTGCGGGTAAGTGCTGACTTAATACATAAAACAGCATTGCCGTTTGATTGGCTGGCAAAGTGGCAGCATGACGTATCAATACACTGACACCACGAAACAAGACAGGAACGCCCAAAAACGTCACAGCCGGTTTTTTAACAAGACAGGAACGCCCAAAAACATCACATCCGGTGTTTTACCCCGGGCAGAATTTTCTATGGCTGCCAATGCAACTTTTTCCAATCCTTAATCACATACGGCAAACACCTATGCCGATAATATCTAACTTGCGGAGGTAACGTGCCTTGTCCGCGGGCAACAGATCTTTCAACGTATGGCATTGCAAATACGTTAGATAATCGCTACTCTGCGCAATATTGTTTTGAAAATGCCGCAAATTGCATTGCAGTGAACGAGAGCAAATCACAAATCACAAATCTTACCCCGGGGGGTGGGCGGAGCCGCGGAGTCGCAGCTGACGCCCCTCCCTCCGCTCTGATGACGCGTTGTTATGTCAATGTATATGACTGCATGGTGACCATTAATGTCAAGCTCAATTACTGAGGCAGCTGCTGCCACCTGCTATAGACTGATTCACAGAGGGTTGCCTGGGTGCGGCCATTACTGAGGTGTACCATTAAGCGCAGCAGCACTGATTAGCTACGGAGCACCTGCTGCATGGATTACACCTCAGTAATTCAAGATTCAAGATTGCTTTATTTTGTCATTTGTTTCCAACTGTAGCAGCAGAAAAAAAACGAAATTACGTTTCTCCTAGTTAAAAAAGACAGCACAGGCTCATACAATAATAAATTATCAGTGCAAGACAATACGTATAAATAAGTCCTAAAAACTACAGGGATCCATAAAAAAGATGAATAGAATAAAAACCATTTAATTTTTTTTTTAATTCCTTATTAGACATGTGCTTAAATCTGTTTTTTAAATCCTTTGTTAATTGGCTTAGGAATGCGCCGCATAGAAAATAATATGCAATAATTTAATTAAGTCTCTATATGGGGTGAGTGATCGATAGGGAAAAAAAGTCATTTTGGGGATGAACTGTCCCTTTAAGTAGCAGATCTCTACGCTCAAAACGCGGAGCAAAATCAATAATTGTGCATGAAAATGTATTTTAATTTTAGTCGATATAAGTATAATAATCGGAAAAACAGAACCCAATCTGTAATCTCTGATATGTGCAATATGAGCAATAATATGAGGCTGTATGGTTTGTGTAAACGTCAGTTAATGCCGTACTTGAGCATACCACAGCATCACGTCGCTTTGTGCCACGTTTCAAGCTTGTAGATCTGCTATTTTTAATGCTTCTGAATTAAAATCATGTAAAGTGACAGTTTTGGACATATAAGCTAGGTTACCATCCGACGGCGAGAGACAAACTACTACTCCTAGCTAGTCCAATGGCATGTTCATTTCAATACAAGCATCTTCACCAATAGGAAAACGCTAAATCCATTAAACAGATTTTCTGTGTCTTAGAATAACCTCGCTAAATGGAACTTTGGTGTCTCTCCCACTGGGAAATGGGAGGATGAAGCTTGTGGGTAAACGGCCCAGTCTGGCTAGTAGCCAGTACAAAGCCACAGATTAAGTTGAGGGTTTAAGTGCATGGTTAAATGTCAAAAAACATTCACACAACTGACACACGCGCTCGCCGCTCGCACACACAATACTCACACACACGCTCACCGCACGCGCGTACACACACAATACTCACACACACGCTCGCCGCGCGCGCACACACACACGCACACAAGCACGCATGCACACAATATGGGTATATTCTAATGTCCAAACTTTTATATTGCGTCTGTGACTGGCTTTTAGTGAACAGCTCCACATTCTCCCTCTGTCTCTCATCTAGTTTACTACAATATACTGTGTGCCAACCCCTCTACTGTTGGTTTATTGGTTAAAGAGAAAATCCAATTATTATACCCAGTTGATCATATTTTTATCTAAATCATTAATGTTAAACAAAGAGACATTTATTTAAAAGGCATAATGTGATTAAATACAAATGTATTATACATTTTGAATATATCAGGATATTGATTCATCCATGTTTAACCTTTAATCTATATGACCAAAGGATATATGGGCATACAGTGTATTTGTCAATACACTGTATGCCCATTTTACGTAACTGTGTTTTCCCAAAACAGCATCCTCTGATATGAGCTGGTTGATAAGAAATCAAAAAATTGACACTCAGATGTTAAGCAAGGAAAACGGAAGTACCAGAGGAGAGGACAAGAGGCCTCTCAGCATCACGCAGTTCCATATTTTCTATGTTGTATGGTTTGTCTCATGCTTTGTCCTGCAGGCTAACTCTCTGACTAAACTGACCATCGCAAAACCCTGAGGAAAAGCAGAAGTATGGAGGGGAACATACAGAAATCGTCATCTGGAATCCGCCTATTTGTATTTGGCTTTATGTTGATGTATAAAATGGGCAGGGAAAGCATTTGACCAGTGCGCAGACTTCACAAACTGTCACTTGGTGATTGTACTTAATCTGCAAAGGGATATAATTCCGACACCCATGAGATATACATACAATACATTTCATATTCATTCTATTATTCAATCTGTAATACTTTTAACTTTATGCAATTTGATTAAATACATGATAAATCCTTAATACCTTTGTCCGTTCCTAACTTCACCAATGAAATGACGCGCAGAGATAGCGTGCTCCAAGAGGGTTTTTCTAAAGTATCTCACTGCACAATTTGTTTGTTTGCTATCTCCAACAGTACCCTGAGCTCTGTTCCTGCCAGGGGCCAAGATACCACATCTGGTAGCACACTGTGCATGTGTTCCTACATGCGTGCCCGCACTAAACAATATTGGATATCTTTGGTTGCTGACTGTCGAGTGGAAAACTTGCATGTCCAAAAGAAATATAAAAAATCTTAAAATGTTAATAACTCTTAATCTAAATCAATGATTCCAATTCTAACTAAAGATTGTGTTTTTGATGGCCCATCGCGGTCCCGTCGCTAGTCGTGTTAAAAGTAATCATACCTCTGTTGGTTGTCGATCCCCTCTGGGGTCTTTTGTCTAAATTCTACAAAACCCATAGACACACTGAACGTACTTTCTCTTTCACTTGCGAGGTTTCTTCATTAGAGTTACTTAGTTACTCTGCTCCCAAACATTTTGGACCTCTCCGCCGGCAATATGAGAATCCCATCGTCAAATATTCGGGAAAACAGCGCCTCCCCTGTTGTTCCTCAATTGTTGCAACAGTCTGGCAACAGTCTGTCTTGAGAGACTACTCCGCCGGCCGTCCAAGAGGTGTTAAAAAGTATTCAAATGCTAATCGGGTTTCTTTTGTTTTCACCTAGCCAGATGTCCACAACATCAAAGTGTGTCAGAATTTTATGGTAGTCGTGACATATTCACGACAATTCACCAAAGAGACCTAACCCTACACAGACTAGTGAGACTACAC
The DNA here is from genome assembly GCF_964188405.1 of Protomyctophum parallelum. NCBI lineage: Eukaryota > Metazoa > Chordata > Actinopteri > Myctophiformes > Myctophidae > Protomyctophum > Protomyctophum parallelum. Next base: position 43,612,773 of record NC_139706.1, read on the forward strand.
ACTGACTCGAGAAAAGACCCATATCGTCCAAAATAGGCTAATCAGTCGTTGTCTGTGTATAGGCTAATTCATTGGTAAAAGTATGCTAAAATAACTCATTTTTAGACCATTTGGGAAATAAATAAATCGCTTCGCTCGGCCGCGACAGTCCCCCCCCAACGCAATTCTGTAGCCTACCCAAAGGTAAAATGCACCCGCCGCCTATGATCTCTCTCTCTCTCTCTCTCTCTCTCTCATATATAGTCCTGAAAGTCCTCACCTTGGCTTGGACATTGGCCTATAGAAGCTGCTTTAAAAGTACCAGCTAAAACAACAACTTATTTTTTTCCGCGCTGCGGCGGGGGACGGGGGACGGGGGGTGCGGGGAGGCGGGGCTGCGGGGGACGGGCCCCCTTGAGGATTGATCAAACTCTTCGGCTCTGACATGAGGGCCCGGTAATCGCTGCATGCAGCTTTAATACATTCCGAGCCATAAGCGTACAAAACCTGTCTATGAAACCCAGCACTTTAATGCCATACACGTGCATGTACTGTATGTTTTACGGCCTTTATAGTATAGTATAAATCATCTGTGTGAGATTAACCGCATAGTAGCGCTCCTCATCGCTACGCTTGTTGTTTTGCCCAGCAGCGCCCAGAGAGTCCTGTAATGGTGTCCACCGTTAGCTGCGTTTATCTCCGAATTGAGGCTCAGATAAGGTGATATGAAGTGAGATGATGTATGGCTGTGGATGTGTGCTAAACATGCAGTTATGTGTTTGTGTGCATGTTGCATGGCGTGTGTTAGCTTCTGCTTCACAGTAAAGCCTGCCAGGCAAAAAGTGCAAACATCTGTGACTTCAGATGTGTTCTGATGGTATGCTAATGAGGCTGGGAGAGGACAAGCACTGAGGTTAATGTGTTGGCCAAGAACCCTCTGCCTCCCTCGCTCTCTGCATCCCCTGCATCTTTGAATCTCCCGAATTTGGAAGAAGTACTCTGAAGGACTTGTTCAGCCATCTGGACCAGTTCAGCCTATCTTCATATAATTGGTTTATTTAAATAAACCAATCTTTTGTTTAAACTCGGATATTTGGTATATAGTATTTTTTATTGGCCTAAAATATTGTCTATATACATACATTCATGAATCCACTTGCTGGGCAATATTCTTTTTATAGAGGTTTCTTGTGAGCCTACCATAAACATCCTATGGCAGGCAAAATTGTCAAAAATGTCAAAATTTCCTTATGCTTTAATAGCATGTGACATGTCAAACTAGGGGTTTTTCATGATTCTGAATTAGTTTTGCACAAAAAACACTCCTTGGGCTAAAAACGGCCATATACATCATGACAAATGTGATGAGGTCAGCACATTTTGGGCACATTTGGAGCCTACTGTCAGCTGACCAGCAGTCCAAATATTATTACATTACATTTCAGAATGGTAGACCTGAGGCCTATACCATACCAGAGGACAATGCCATACCAGGCCTCAGGCCTGAGGCCTACCATTGCGTGGCACATCTATGAACGGAATGTCTATGTCCACAGGCTTCTGTGTGCGGCCTAGAGGAGCAACTGAGCATGTGCAACACCACTTCTTACACCATGGTGTAAGAGGTGTCCTTTGGGAAACCGGGCCAATAGTCTGCATGTTAGGGGTTATGGGTGTAAAATGATACATTCTAACAGCAATACCATATGCGTCACAAAACAATACAAGGACGATATCCAGTCACTTATAATGACACGATACAATTATTAAAAAATAAATACAGTAAGTCTTTAGCCAAAATTCTATTTGGATGCTCAGTGCTTAACGGTGCCCCTTGCCAGCCTATTTTGTTATATACCTTTTCAAGACTTTGCGTTTAGCGTTTTTGTATTCCGGTTCTAGAGTTATCGCTATACTTGAAAACAGCATGCCTCACCGAAAAAACACTGCTGAAAAACAAGGTACAGCCATTTCTGTGAAACCAAAAATAATGATAAATAAGTGGATCAGGATCTTATTTTGCGTGTGTTTCAGGGTGCCAGCAACCACCCGCTCCCTGTTCCCCCCTTTGACAGCCTATGTTGTGATATCTTAGAACTACTGATGTAGAAGGCATTTGCATAATATTCAGGTCTAAATGAATAAAGGCAGATATTATCGTCAACACCTATATATACACTGTATCCGTCTGTTTTGTTGGAAGGGGAACATATAGGGTTCCTTAGGTTGGATGGTCTCTCTGCGCCCATCAAAAGGTGCTCCAGTAAAGGGCACATTAAATGCACATATACATTGTCTCACATGTGATATGACACTCCTGTGGTCTCCACATGTTCCATTCACGTCCCCTCCCCCACTCGCAATAACAACACAGGTCTCAACCCCAATCATGCCGCTGTGTGTGTGTGTGTGTGTGTGTGTGTGTGTGTGTTGTGTGTGTGTGTGTGTGTGTGTGTGTGTAAGATGCTTTCCCCTGATATGTGGAGAAGCGTATACATTGCAGAGAATTGGCTTCAGATAAATTACTGGAACGGTTGATGGGAGAACTGGGGGGCTGAGAGGGTTTTGTGTCACTCGATATTATGTTGTGGTGTGTGTGTGTGTGTTGCACGTGCACGCACGTGCACGGCTTATTTACATAAAATGTAGACGTCTCCAGTACTCAGTCCAGATTTAGAGATTCCTCATATGAATGTGACCATTCTCACGGTGAAGAGAGTATCCCTTCACGGGATCAGGAATAATTTTGCAGCCAAATATTTGTTTATATATCATCTCTGTCCAAGACTGTTACTCACAGGTATTCCACCAGAGGTGGTGGTTACCCTGCCGTTTCAAGAGCAATATGGGGGGTAGATTTATTTATTGTTTTAATCTTCTTCTTTCTTATACTCGGCACAGTCAACCGTGGAATGGTTTACCTTCCAAGTTGACCAGTTCCTTGAAGTTCCAGTTCAATTCTCCCTAAAACTGGTTGTCCAATGCTGGGTTGTATTACAGCAAATTATGTTTGGTGTGGGTAATGTGATGTAATAGATCACATTACTGATAGGGGGGGAATTGTTTACAGATGGTCTTGGGAAGTTGGGTTGGGCACAAAAGTAGGCTAATTAGTAGGCTAGTTTCTTTTGCAAGAAAATGCTGTACAATCAGTACAAGTACACCCTTGATGTGTGATGTAAAAATGGAAGTTATTGAATATTTTCACGTTCGGTGTTGCACTTTGTAGATGGTCCCTAACCACTCACCGTCTGATATAAGCTATCAAACGGTGAACGCGGAGGTTGGCTTTTTGGGCTACAAAGCAAGTTGTAGTTTGTTCTTTATATAATCAGGTTAAGAATTAGATGTTTTGTGTGATTTCGGAATGTGTCGTTCGTGAGCTACTGAGCCAGAGTTGGTCATTGCATCTGTCTGTATGTATTTTTGTCATTGTGTTGTTCCGACGGCACGGGATCTGTCTTCCCCGGATTATAGTATTATGTTATGATCCAAAAGATATAAAAGTGCACAGTATTGTAACTGTTGCCAAGGCAATGCCCCGTCCGGGTGGAGTTAAACCTTGTTGTTGCGTGCTAACGGTAGGCGGTTAAGAAAACGTCTCCATTTGGCCACCCCGAGTCGCCGACAGATAAGCATTTGTGTCGAAACAGCGCGTGTGTTCACGTGAACATGCCCCGTCCAACTGTCAGAGATGGCTTTCGGTGCCTGTGCCACGCAACCCCCGCGTTGGCCGCAATGCTTCCCCAAAGAAGAAGTGATGTCGACGGACGCAAGAGTAGCTGCGGGCTACTATGGGTCCAAGTTGTTTTCCCCGTGTGGGTGTGATGTATAGGTCTGATGCCTGCATGCCTGGGGGCGGTGTGGAAAAAGGGAGGTGGAATGTTGCGCAGAAAATTGTGTCCCAGTATTAATCAGTGTCCGTCCCAACATGCATTTCACTGGTGACACTGGTGACACATGATTTGCGGGGAGATGAGTTGTATTTGACGCAAATTAATTTAATTAATATGATTCTTAGAATGTTTGGCTTGTGCAATGCGGGGCAGATTGAGGTTGGAGGACAGGGCTGCGCTGCGCTAGGTTCCCTGAGTCTGTTTGTGCGTTGTGGAGTTGTGAGGAGGCGCTCTAGGCGAGGGACAGACTGACAGACAGCGGTTCTTGAATTTAATAATGATACCTTTTTTTCTCTCTCTTCTTTCATGTACGTAACATACATTTGTTTTGTCTTGTATTCATAATTGTATTACTTTGTTTTGTCTTTGTTTTGGGGAAATCAATTGATTTCCCTATATAGCCTACATTTGTATTGTATGTTTTTTTTATGCCTTTACCACAGCAAAAAATAAGCATCTGTGGCTGACGTGTCAAAGCATGCACGTCAGTCAGAAAACATATTTTCAGCAAAGATATTTAGATTGCTGGTTCGATCCCGTCTGTCCTTAACTGCTGAGCAGGTTGGTGCCTAGCATGGTTCTCCATTGTCTGTGTATGTGTGAATGTGATGCACATTGTAAAGTGCTTTGGAAAAAAATAAAAAATCATACTTGATCATACTACAGTGTCACACAAAAGCATCACAATTATAGTGTTTTGAGCTTGTATATCTGCTTTGTTTTGCCATTTCTGAATTTGAATCCTAGCTGAAAAGTAACAGTTATGGACATAAAGCACTCAACAGAGATAATTTGTCCTCTGTGAATACTTTTGCATTTGGTCAAATTATTCTTTATATTCGGTTAAGATACGTTCACATTAATTAAAAATCCAACACAGGATTACCCTAGTATCAGTGTACTGTGCTTTGCAAAGGCAAAGGCGTGCGCAGTGTGTTTTGTGATGACACAATGGTTATGGCTGACAACAGAACCTCTGCAGTGTGTTTTAGAAAATCATTGGGAGTCACTATATGTTGACCTTCAGGAACAATGAAGATTGATGGCATTGGAAATCAGTTTGAGAAGACGAATGTTAATGCACCTCAGGTCAGCTGGGTCAGTGACACAGACACACACACACACACACACACACACACACACACACACAAACACACACACACACACACACACACACACACACACACACACACACACACACACACACACACACACACACACACACACACACACACACACACACACACACACACACACACACACACACACACACACACACACACACACACACTGATTGCAAAGGTTGTGTCGGTCTCTATGTTATTGACTGTGTGTGGGTGTGTGTGTGTGTACCTTTAGGTGAAATTCATGTAGTAGTAATAGGGTTGTCCTGCATCGGATCAGGTGATCGGAAATCGGGGTCGATCACGTCATTTTCAAATGATCGGAATCGGATAGGGAGCCTAAAACGGTGATCGGGACATCCCTAGTATCAATATTACATCCATATCATGATATTAGACTGGATATTGTCTGTGACTTGGGATATTGTACTATTGTGATATGGCATAAACGTGTAGTAATAATAATAATAATAATAATAACAAAAAATAAATAAATATATATATATATATATAGCCTACACACCATAAACAACAATAAGCATAGTGATCTAATCTCACTGGTCTTTAATCCTTTACAATAACTTGCATCATATAATAATTAAATTGATAGTTTAAGCACACACCTTATATACCTTCTTTTATTATTATTATTTATTTATTTATTTAGCTCTACACTAAATCTGTTTGGCGACAATAGCCGATCTACAAGCTCACATTGCAGGGTACAGTAATTCAATATGCAAGAGGATCATTTAAATATAGCTGAGTTTATGTCTCAATAGAACTTTTAGTCAGGAGCCTGCACTGATTACATACTTGTCTTGTCGGGTGGAAACCTCATATGTCCAAAACAGTAACCTTTCAGGTGTTACGTCTCTCCCCCCACTTCACATCTGTGTGCTGTGGGTGCTCGACACAACTGTCTCCCAGTTACAACCTCCCCACCTGAGCGTTGTCTGCAATCAGCTGATGGAGGCTATAAGAGCCAGCCCTGTCTGCAGCTTGACGCCAGTTCGTCTCCAGTCTACGGTTGGTAAAGTTAGACCGCCAGACTCCTGGTCCTCTCGTGCTTAGAGTTAAGACAGTTTAACGTCACGCCGTTACTGTGCTTTGTTCTCTCCTCTGTGGACCTGCCACTGACTCACCTTCCTCCCTTCTCTTCTCCTCTCCGAGCTCTGTAAAGCAGTCTACAGACAATCACCTCAATCTGAGCCTCAATAAGGGCCTTTCTCAGCCCCACCCCTCTCCCATTTGAGCCGAGAAAGGCCCTTATTCAGAGAAACAATGCGGCCAAAGATCACGCTTATAATAGTGGACGGCGGGGAAACATTGCCTATCGACGGGGAAGCTACTATATGGTAGATATGAGAGGCTACTACTCTGAACCAAAAAAAGACCCTGCCAGGGAATTTTTTAAATGAATGATTATTATTTTGTTAAAGAAATTTACACAACTCTGATGATAGTGCTGTCAAAGTATGAAGCCACATATGGCATTCATGAAAACGTTTGACCTGCAACATACATTTAAATTATACAATAGATGTTATTGATGTCATTGCACATACTAAGCAAGCCGGCAAGGATTGATCTGGTAAGAAAGGATCTCCATGGTGAAATGACATGCTTGTAAAAAAAAAGAATACGAGGTGGGTGAGTGTTGAAAAGCTGAACCAGATGGCGAAGAAACAAATCTTCATCGTGACATCTATAGTGAGACTTTGCAGGTGGTCCAATATTTTCTGACAAAAGATCCTCCTGTGTCAGCGGCACCTGAACAATTACACACCAGTGCCTCCAATTAATGTGACTCTTTCAATGACACATTTCAGGAACTTAGACAAGCATTCAGTGCATCTGTATCGGTCCAGGGATATGTCCAATTAAAACAAACTCAAGTAGCCTATACCGTAACACACATTTATCCAATAAACCATGCAATCTTGGAGGACCATTATACAGAAAACAGCATCTGAAATCAACCTCCTGCTGCCTTGATATTCTGTTGACATGCCCATTAAATAAATAAAACATCTTTCAAATTGCATGGCCTCTGGTCTCAAATTGTCAACAAATTGCTTCAGGGTTGCTTCCTGCACAGTCTTTGAAAACAGCAGTCATCATCTCACCTGTCTTTAAAAACAATTGCAGCGCACACGCACATACTCGCGCACGCACGCACTCGGTTCTGGTCGTTACCTGACAATGACAGTCACGTCAAAACTTGACTATTGTAACTCCCTCCTTACTGGCCTACGGGCATGCGTACTGTATATGCTTAACCCAATCCCTCCCGTTATATTAGGCGGAACCTTGCACTTTTATTTCTCCTTTAATTCCTGGATTAAATGGAATTAAAGAAAGATGAGATTTCACGTTTTGGCACAGGCGGATCGTGGAGAGAAAAACGAGATCCTGCGTTCTTGGCATAGATTCGGTTAGGACTCCACTTAATCCAAATCTCTCTCTAATAGACCCCCAAGTGAAGAATATTCAAATATGTCTTCCCTTTGTATTTTCAGTTTCTTCCTGAAAGTTGAACGCCTTTGTATTTGATTATAAAATGAATCTTCCTCCTATTATAATCACAGAATACCATGATGATCATGTTTTAGGGGTGAAAAATCACAGCACTTCTTCTTTAAAGAATGTCAGGACCAACCCCTGGGATCGAGGGTTTCACTCATCATCGTAACATTTCATCAGGGATTACACCAACCCATGGCCCAAATCAGTATGAAGCTCTTAAAAGTGTACTTTAAAATGAAACTGTGTAGTAAAACATCACTTGACTGGAGAACTTAATTGCAGGTTTTAAAACCCGGGAAAGCAATCTGTCAATTAGATTTTTAGACTTTGGCTATTCAAAAAGAGCAGATCTACAAGCTCATAACGCGTCACTTCGTGCCGCACTACGTATGAGCTTGCATGGATCTGCTATTTAAAAATTCGTGAACATACAGTATGTGCAAATCTTTGCACATACACTTTAATTCCAATCATTGCTTCTGATGGTTCAAAATATCTTGAGATGGGGGTTGGCAGCCAAATGCATATACCTTTGGGGGTCCTTGTCATGAAAACGTTTGAGAACTGCATATAGCAACATGCATACGTTTTCCAGAACACTGTTAGGATTTAGAAGACATTTGAATAATCGGCCTCAGGTCACACACACACGCACGCACACACACACACACACACACACGCACGCACACACATACGTATAATGTGTCAAAGCATGCACGTCAGTCAGAAAAATACATGCGCACGTTGCACACGCACGTGCGTGCACTCGTGCAGCTAGAGTGTGTGAAAACATCCATAGGGGAAAAACAGCCCCCAGCTCTGTAGACTGGAGAAAAAGGTCATGAAAGGTCAGGTAGCACTCCCAACTGTTCACACACAGAGAGAGAGAGAGAGAGGTTGGTAGCATGCCGTGTATCACTGACTGATGGTTGGCATTTAGCCCCCGACTTCTACCGGAAGACAGCTCATTAAGGTTGTGCCTGTGTGTGTGTGTGTGTGTGTGTGTGTGTGTGCGTGCGTGCATGCGTGCACACACAGTAGGCCTATTTACTATACTTGTGAGGGCTATTTTTTATTATTAGTTACACGCCAGTGTCGTGCACCACAAATGGCAGATCTGCAAGCTTTGCGTGTTTTTTGCAATAGGCTAAAAAGATTAAAAATGTGTAAGGTTGACTTTGATAAAATCACTGATCTATAAATCTACTCCTTACAAGTATAGTAATACTCGACTGTGTGTATTTGTGCGTGTGTGCGCGTGCGTGCATGCAACGTACGTACGTGCGTGCGTGCGTGTAATCCCACAGCAGGGGTCTGTGCAAAGGAACTACAGTGGGAGGTGTGTGACATTAATCATAACCCAGCAGCCAACCACCATGAATGTCTCAAAATGTCCCATGTATTTGTTAAGCCCTTGCTTTCGGGCAGAAATCATCTTTTCTCCATATTTTAACTTTTGTTTAATTTTTTTTTAATCTTTTTCAACAATTAATGCCCTACTTTTATACTTACAGCGGCACACAAAAGCGTCAAAAGTAGCAGATCCGGCAAGTGCAAAACGTTGCACGAAGCAACACATTTTGAGCTTGTAAATCTGCTACTTTTGAATTTGAATAGCCTACTAAAAAGTAACCATTTTGGAAATATAAGGTTTCCACCCGACAGAAATAAGTGCACCATGCCTGCACAGCTGCACTGCTGGTGGTAGGGAGCTATATTTCTCCCATATAATTAATCATTGTGGAATTTGTGGTTTCTGATTAACCTAATAGAATTTTACTCCCTGTTAATGGCTGCATTTATGAGAGAGAGAGAGAGAGAGAGAGAGAGAGAGAGAGAGAGAGAGAGAGAGAGAGAGAGAGAGAGAGAGAGAGAGCGCTGAAGGGGGAAGAGGCAATATCACTTATGATGGTCTTTAGCCGCTTTAGATGATGGCATATCTTCCTGTTATTTAAATTATGAATCGATTCATCTTCTCAAGTAGATAAAGTTAATGATTGACATTACAATGATGGCCATGCTGGTGCTCAAAAAGTCATCTGAATAACCAACATTTTGACCCATGTGTACCGTGGCATAGACTGTGATCTCTCCATCATGCTGTATTTACAGTATGTTTTTGATTGATTGATTGATTGATTGTCAAAAATAAATGTAAAACAACAAAATATCATAGTCAAAAGTATCCTACTATAAATGCGGCACACACGTTCCACACACCCACAGGGAGTGCAGTGCCCGGTATCGAGTCGGTCGGACCCACGGTTCTCCAGAACCACCACAAAAGGCTCTGGTCAGCCTCTGCCAGTGGGCCTAATGAGCCAAATTCCCCTCACCTGTGCAATTTTCAGCCTTTGCCTCAGCCAATTGATTGCTATGGCAACCCCACACCTGCAAATTGATGACTTAACCACTCCACTTTTCACAGTCAGTTTGCACTCTTCAGACACAGGCAGACCGGCAGATACAGAGATCTCCATGTGGGACACAGACAGATAGTTAAAACGGGTGCTAACGGGTATTATTAGGTTCCCAAGTTGCATCGTTCTCAAGTAGGCCTATGGCCGACGGGCACGTACAGGTCTAGTACAACAAAAGCCCTATAGGGCTTATTTCCATTGTCGATTGCTGATTCATGCAACCTACTACATGGGGTGATAAAATGTTAAGATTCAGATTCAGATGACACAAAAACTTCACATAATGAAATATGCGTCAGGCTTTTGTAGTGCAGAGGGAGACAGACAGAGAGCTCTTAGGAGGAGATAATCAAAAGACAGACACAAACAAAACACTCATAGTACGTGACTCAACGTACTTCAACTTCAATCTGTCTACTGTTTGATCTGACAGCCAAGTGCGTGCACTCTCACTCCAGTGAGTACACTAGGGCTGCAACTAACGATTAATTTCATAATCGATTCATCGGCCGATTATTTAAACGATGAATCGATTAATCGGATTATGGCACCTTTTTGCAATTACTTAAAAAAAATAGCTTCAAGTTATTTTAGGCATGTTGTAACTAACAATAAAGACAATAAAAATGAATACTCCTTCAAAATTAATATTTTACCCCTTTTTTATCCAATTTGATTTCATTGCCATTCCTACTTGTAATGATACTGTAATCTGTAATGTTGACCGTGTATAGCTGACTGTCTTTCTTTCCATTTCTATCTCTGGGACCCCCATTTTTTTTTTTTTTTCTATTGTAAAATAAATTTTGAGAGTCCATTTGGTTCCATTTTTGCACTCTCTGTTACAGACCCTTTAGGGTCCACTTTACTTTACTTTACTTACTTCCTAACTATCTATAATGTAGCTGGAAATCCCACTATGAGAACCACAGCTGTCCTACACAGTCTGTGTGGACACGCACGCACGCACGCTCACAGCCCCACACACACACACAGACACACACACACACACACACAGTATGCACACAAGTTACAAGTAGCATGCTAGCTGATAGGGGAAACCGTTCTTATTTAGCAGCCATATTGGCATGTTCTCTAGGGTCTAGGCTTTAGTATCACATATTGCCAAAGTTAAACAGCACTGAATAAATCATTGTTAAGCAAAAACGTTCACGGAGATTCTGCTTTTGCCTTGCCCACTTCAATGCGCTGCTGAGATTACACACAGGTGGAACAAATTTGAGGAGCTAACGATCGTTAGCAAGCTACACTGCTAGTGCTCGTCCTGCAAGCTCACAGATTCAGACATTGGGGAGAATCTTTTGTCATAAGACAAACAAATATGGACAGTGGCCGTGCTCACAAATGCCATGTTTTGGGACCTGTTTGGGGCATTTTGAAACCGGTTGATGAGCTGTTTTGAGCGCAGCCATAGAGCCACTTGGCTGACGCTCTCCTCTCTCTCTGTGTGTGTGTGTGACTGTGTGTGGGAGACTGAAGTTGGGAGAGAGAGACTAGATGCGGAGCGCTCTGGTCACGTTCAAGACAATCTTGTGTTGTATTTATACCGACCCGTTGCATATTGTTCGTTCAGCCTAGTGCCGTTACTGAACGGTAAAAAGAAAACAGCTTTACGTTACATTTTAATGTTGGAAAACACCCGCGATAAAAATCGATAAGATAATTCGTTGGCAACGAATTTAATTATCGATTTTTATCGATTTAATCGATTCGTTGTTGCAGCCTTAGAGTACACCAGTCCATTTCAAAGCTACAAAGCCAACACACATACATGTGCGTGATAGCTGGCCAAATGGTCAAAGCTCCAAAAAGACAATCAGAGAGTCCAAGGAATGCACTTTGGGGGATTTTATATAACGCCAGCAGTCTAGTGCAGACTATTACAGTACTTTACTCTGCAAAGAAAAACAACAAATAAGACTGGACAAGAACACACTTGAAGACAACACTAAGGAACAATCCCTGAACAGACGAAAAGCTGTACCAGGCCATATGCCCTTACTTTCACACACACATATAGCAATTACAAATTCAATTAACTCACAATAAGCTAACACATTTATTTTTTGATGTTTTTTCCTTAAACTTAAACATGAGTCTCCGGATGCCCATTCATACACAAACTAGTCTCTTTTTAAATAAGATTGATCTTGGATCAAACATATATTATACAATAAATTATATTATAATGAACATTAAAGGACCAATTGTAGGAAGATATGGTTGAAAATCTATGAAGTGCTCCTTTAGTTAACTGAAGACTAAAATACAAACTAATAAAGAAAAAAAGGGAAGAAAAATATAGGCTACAAGAAAACAAAAACAAAAATGCCAATGTGTTTGCTTCCAAAGAACAACAACAACATGCTTTGATGTGACACTGCATACTGTATGCATCCAAATGAGAATAAAGCTGTAGGCAGAAAGTAACAAATTGCACGATGGGATTGCCTATATCCCAAAGTAAACCAAAGGAAATGTGCTGTGATGAAGAGTGAGAATGACATTTGTGGGATACAGCTAAACAGGAAAACTGCCAATCGTTCGGACGTTCACCTGAGATGCTCCCAAAGAGAAGTGCATGGAAGGTTCCGGTCGAGGGGGCAAGCGACTGATACTGTAAGCTCACACTCGCACAGACCAGGCACTTAAACCCTACACTACAGTATTGATAGGATCGAGTCCCATCAGGGTTATATACTAACTAATGTATTTTCTGTTTTCTGTTATTGTCGCTGAAAATAGGCAATCGCAATGTGATGAGAGATTGTCGATCTGTTATTTTCTGTGACAGCTTTCCCCTCAATACTAAAACTACTAACAATACTATTTTATTTGTTTAGTCCTTCCACGTGCCAGATTGATACCATACCCAGTCCCGGCAGAGTAGTTCCGGAGAAACAGATTGTGTGACCCTGGTTTTTCCCTAATGGGACTGATCAAGGTTAGCTACTGGGACGTAAATTGGGACTTGATCACCCCGGCTGGGTCACCTGAGTGAGGGGTACGATGTTGGAAGAGCCGAAACCCTGATGACCTTGGGATACATCACTGAGGATACGTCCCAGGTGCATCCATGCGATGCATTTTTGTTTTTTATATTATAATGTTTCAATACTGGAATAAATATTGGGGATTAGTTTAATGAGAAGTCTGAATGGCACTAGTGTGTAGTGTCATTTCTGTTTTCTGTTATTGTGGGGAAAGCTTTAGCTGAAAATGCCGATCGACAAGCTCACAATATATTCTGCCAAAGGTTTCCCTACAATACGAATGCTCAGTTCAGAGTTCAGATTCCATATAGGTCCCAAAGTTATATACTGCTGACTATTTGGCTTGTATTGGTTTGTGATCATAGACATTCATCAATGGTTTTATTGCACTCACTTCTTCTTCATCTATTCATTCACAGATTGAGTAGACTGTCCTGCCACATTTTCACTTAATTGGTGTGATTTGCAATACATTCTATTGTGTGATGAATTGTGGGAGTTGGCATTGTTTAATAAAGCATAAATTAACATAGCATCATCCTCCTTATTCATGTCAATTAATCACCGTCCGAGAACCTTGACTTGAATAGAAATCTATATCAGCCTTTGTACACTATAGGGGTTTATTAACAGTTTGACTGTTTTTTACGATTAACCCGCATTTTAATCAACCCCCCTTCACTGCCGAGATTGTTGTATTACCTTTAGAGCATACGCTGAATTATTTGGGCTTTTAATCCGCGAAAATCCATCAAAAAAAGCTCCCGTGGTTTGTTATGATCTGTGTGTAGCATCCACCATCTTGGTGCACGCGGAAGACGCACACAAGATTGGTTTCAATGAGGCGTTGCACCCAATGCATTTCCATTGGCCTCAATTTCCCAGAAGCCCTAGCAGCCCACAGCATGTGACGATTTCCGGTTTTGTCATCTCAGCGAAGGCATCCAGTCTCATACTCCGCTACGAAGACGGATTTTCTTTTGATTCATTACATTACGGCGGATTAAACACATAAAACAAAAGGCGGGTATGTCCGATACGGCAGCGACATTAACCTGGAGTAATCCATTCAAGGCACGGAAACTGTTAATTACCAAAAATAAAATATATGAATCCAGCCATAACCCAATCAATCTACAACCAGTGGTTCTCAACATGTGGGGCAGGGCCCTCTGGTGGGCCGTGAGGATATTGCAAGTAAACCCCCAAATAATTCTGACCTCATCCCACCCTTAGATCTCCATATAAGGAGCTGACCTGTTCTGACAGTCCTTATGTTGATCTGACCTCATCAAACCCTGTACACTCAAGACACGCTCCATACACAGTCGGTAGTGCTGTCGCCTCACAGCTAGAAGGTCCTGGGTTCGATTCTCGCTGTGGGCGCTGGGAGCGTGTTCCCTCATCCGCGTCATCAGTGCCCATACCTGATGAGAGGTTGACGAAAGGGCCTTTCTGTGTGGAGTTTGCATGTTCTCCCCGTGTCCCCTAGGGTAGGTACCCTCACAAAAACATGCAGTAATCCTGGTCTCTAAAACTACCTCCCCTATAGCCTATACTACGTGCATCGTGCACTATAGCGAGACATTATTTTCATTAAATAGCTTATTAAATAGCACTTGCGCGCACACGCACAACACACACACACACACACACACACACGATGTCCAAAAGATTGCTCTGCACTGTTGATTCTGATGCGTCTTCACCATTTGGCATAGCCCTCTACCACATATGTGCATTTCGTAAAAACCAACTGCATGTTTTTTTGTTATATACCTGTATGTTTTTATTAGTAGAAAGTTTGAACAAATCAAAACAGTTGAAAACACCCTTTTTTCTCAAATCAGACAAACATTCACCCAAACACATTCACAGCCACCTCAGGGGGTATTTAATTTTTAGTCAAGTCATTTCATATTTTTGGTAAATGAATGCGGCAGATCGTCCCTTTTCATGATTTTTGAATGAAATTCCCAAATGAAAAGCATTGTAAGAAAAGAAAACTAAATCGGATCCAATCGATGCAGTTTTTAAGTGGTGCCGTGCAACCCCTTCATTAAGGAGCTTTGTGTGTCTCTGCCTGGCTGCCTGGGTCTGTCCCTGGCTGGATGGCTGGGTCTGAGCAAGAAAATATTGTTTGGTTGGTTTTCACAACCAAGTGTCACTGTTGCGCAGCCACACACACACACACACACACACACACACACACACACACACACACACACACACACACACACACACATTAACTGTATATGATGATTTCGGGTGTGACAGTACAGTACAGTACAGTACAGTACAGTACAGTACAGTACAGTACAGTACAGTACAGTACAGTACAGTACAGTACAGTACAGTACAGTACAGTACAGTACAGTACAGTACAAAGTGTACCAAAACCGGCCCGGCCCGGCCCTGAAGTCTGGAGTCCAGAGCTCCCCCCCCGACTTCACGGGTGAGGCATTGGGATTGTGATGAGACACGAGACAGCAGTGTGCATTCTGTTGTGACTGTATATTATTAAACTGCATGGGTCTGGACTCCGGAGCTTAAACAACATGTAGGCTACAGCCTCCCTCAGCTCCCAGGCCGTAAGTGCCGTGCCCCGGTGCCCGATGCTGCTGAGTGTGGGGACTGTGGGAGCATACATTATAACGGGAGGAGGTGATTTCCACCCGGCCGCTGTTACTACTTTGCTGGGCCAAATTGATTCACATGTTGCTCACACTTTACAGGTTAATTGGGCTAAATCGTCCCGAGAAATCGCCTAATAAAAATATTCGGCGATCGGATTCGTATATTCGCGATTGACGATGTATTCGTATCGTCACCCAACCCTACTTTGTATTGCATCGCTCCCGACATGCAAACGTTTCTGACTACAGGTAAACAGTGTGCGCTTGCGCTAATGATAGCAAAGTGTGTGTGTTGAGTGTGTGTGTGTGGCGCTTAATGTGGATGCTGATGGTGGCACTGGGAACTGGGATTTATGTTAACAAGCTAGCCGCAATAAAATCGTTAAAAGCAGGGTCCCCTGCATTCAGGTAACATAAAATGATGCCATTTCTCCATCCAAATCAGAGGAAGTAAAATGCTGAGCAGGACTATAATCATAGAACCTGGGAGTTTGGAAACCAGCAGTGCGGCTTTTGTATTATTGCTTTACTCGTTTAGTAGGGAATGTTTGATTCCTTTTAGGTTTTCTAGCAACCTACATTTGGGATTATGTTTTGTTTTCATCAGGTTTTTGTCAAGATGCTCTTCTTAGCTGTTAAACCTTTTTTTGTTAATACTGGTACTGACCATTACAACCAGGAAAGCATCTGTACCAAAGTCAAAGACCCTCAAATCAATATGAGGGTCCTTGGCAACAAAAAGTTTGAGAACCTCTGATTTAGGAGGCATTCGTAGAATCGGCCTCAGGTCTTAATGGGTCATAACTACCATTGAGGACACCAGGTAATGACCGCTGTATTTGTATTTATTTTTCATACCAAATAACTTTATACTTAAATATTACAACGTAAAAATTACAGCAGCCTTTTTGACTTTGACATCAAATCTTAGATTCCTACTGTATGGTTGTTCACAAAGAACAATTCTACCCTTTTCTGTTCTTAAAGGTGACCAGCATCATCGTTTTGCAGGCGATTCATTCTAACGTGGGGAAGCGTACAGCCTTTGAGCTGAACTGCAATGATGGATGCTTACCATCCATCCATCCATCCATCTTCATCCACTTATCTAGAGTCGGGTCATGGGTGCAACAGTTCCATCAGGGCTGCTGAAGTCTGGAGTCCAGAGCTCCAGATTTCACTTCCCCAAGGCAACATTAGCCACTTCCTCCTGGGGGGATCCCGAGGCCTTGCAAGCTTAAGGCCAGCGGAGGGTCTCCTCCCAGTGGGGGCGTGCAACGAGGAGGACCTTATAGGGAGGCATCCGTACTCGATAACTGAACCACTTTAGCTGGCTTCTTGCCAAGGGAAGGAGCAGCGACTCTACTGCGAGTCTCTCGTGGATGACTGAACTCCTCGCCATATCTGTCAGGGAGACGCCCCCCTCCCATCTGAGAAAACTGATTCCATCTACTTGTGTCCTGTTGCATTCATTCAACATAATGTATTATACCCAATGTTGCATTTACCAAATGACTGTTGACGATAACTGTTTAACATCTTTTCAGTCTAAAAAGGCTGGCTTGAGACAGCTGCTTGCTTCACTAAACACAGGCTACTTGAAAACTAAAATGTACAATACCTTTAACACTCAGGAGTACGGTACACTCTGTATTTAAATGCTCTGCTTCTGGTGACCTTTCCGCATCTTTTTCCACATACCGCAGGCAGTGCAATTACAACAGGCAACAAGGGGTAGGGGTTGTGTCATAAAGCGGTGAGTCTGTCGTTGCTTAGACAGATTTGCATGCTGTTTACGGGGTCATGCGGAGCCATGAAGCAGCAAAAACAACCTCGGGGATGTTTAACCGACTAGACAGTTTGCCTACACGCTGCCTGCCACACACACACACACACACAGGGCCATGCTGCTGCTTCCGTGTGCAGGCCTCGCTTGGTTGGGTGTTGGGAACATTTCCTGGTAAAACCGTCCTTCCCCACAGTGAGCCGTTCCATCGGTGACTCAGAACCCCACGAGAATACTGATGAGAGGCAAAGTGGCAGCCAGAGACGATCGAGCTCTTTTGATTGTGTGCCGTGGTTAGGAGAGATAACCTAACCAATTTTGATTTTCACATGTTAGGGAGGGACTATTGTAATGATTTGAAGGGACGACTATCTCTAAGGCATCTATAAAACTCATAATCCTTTTTGGGTGGTGGGTGAAGATCCATTGTGAGTCGCAGGCGCGGAAAACACATGCCAACACAACAGTGATACCATGCATTCTGAAGTTTATTACACACACAGAGTAGTACATACAGTAGTACAGTAGATCTATGACGTCCCTAGTAGATTATGGAAACCATGATAAGAACAGTATGAACAGGAACACGATTGCGTCTCATATCATATTGTACGTACAGTCAGTCCCTCTGATACAGTAGTAGACAATCATCATGTCATGGTTATCAATATGCTTATGCTGAGTCAGGCAGCTGAGGCCGGAAACCAAAGCTCAGATGTCCAAAATATGTTCCTTTGTATTATTATTAAAACGTAAAATAGTGAACAAGCTGAGCTTGTTGGTTTTCACTACTTTTATGCTACACTCTTGAGGTACAGTATGGCATCAAAAAAGAAAGAAAAAAGAAAAGGAAAGAATAAACACACAAAAGTTGATATATGGTTATTTTGCTGTCTATATCTGCTGTATATATAATAGAGAGATATGCAGGCAGGCACATACAGTATATAGAGACACATCCAACCAATCAAACTTGGTGTGTGTGTGTATGGCATACAGTGAATAGATGTGTGAGTGCACGCACGTGCGCGCGCACACACACACACACACACACACACACACACACACACACACACACACACACGCAAGGGGATGTTTTAAGATGAAAAGCTATTTTTTTGGACATCATTCTGTCTGAATATTCATGAGCACCTGTTTTCCACCAAAAGCTTATGAGATCACCAGCACCACTGTAGGCATCTCTCTCTCTCTCTCTCTCTCTCTCTCTATGCGTCTATCAACAGCAGCTTGGTCAAGGCGTAAACCACCCTCAAATTATGACTCTAAATTAGGCAATTTATATGATCACGTTAAAGAACCTCAACTTTGGGTGCCAAATTCGAGATAGTTGGTCTTTTTCTTCCAAGGCTCAGAGTGCCAAATAGTAGAAAGACGAGATTTTATATTTGTATTATTATAATGTGCCTTACATATCACCCATTCACACGGTAGGCAAAGGAAATCATGTTTCAGTTTCTTGCTCAAGGACACTTCAACACTAACCCAGGGGGAGTCAGGGATTCAAACCGGGAACCTTCCTGCGACGGCTCTACCTCGTGAGATGCTGCCACCCTTACCCCATATTATAGCACAATTGCTAAACACCATGCAACACAGTGCATCTTATGCCAACTGACTGGCTTAAACTTGGCCAGCGGCGAGTTGAGTTCAGTGAGTTGAATCGGTTCCCAAACCCTCCTGCAAGGTCTGACTACTACTACAGCCGGAACACGCACACAGATACTGTATCAGATGACCTACAATGCTGTTTTTGGCCGGCCGCTGGCAAGATGTGTGAGTATGTGAAAATGTTTTTCACGTTTGCTTTTGTGATGGGCCAGACAGTAGCCCTCTCTCTCTCTCGATCCTGCTCCTAATGATACTTAACGGTATTATGGCCTTATTAGGGAGTTGTTTTTATACACCTCTATATAATATTATCTTTATTTATCATTGTGCTTTGTTTATTGTCTGTGTCTCCAAAACTATTTACATTTGTTGTTATACTTAACTGAATGGCAGTGGAGCAGTGGTGATTTTATCTGGTGGTACGCTAATTAAATGATGTGCCGAAGGTGACTTACATTTACGAACGAACAAAGAACTGAAAACACAAGGGCATAGGACAAGACAAGGACTAACTAGACGCAGGTGAACAACTGACAAATCAACACAGGGATTGGCTGGGATACGCACAAGACACAGGTGGAGAAAACTAGACTAATCACAAGGTTTGACAAGACAGGTACAGGACTACAGGGGCAGACAGGAGGGGACAAAACACTGGACAGGACTACAGCAGCAGACAGGAGGGGACAAAACAATACTACAAAGACAGGTACAGGACTACAGCAGCAGACAGGAGGGGACAAAACAATGCTACAAAAATCACAGGAACACAACAGAAAAGTAAAACAATACCTACAACCAAGAACAGGGTACACAAGAAAACATAACATGTCACGGACCGTGACAGTATTTGGCTGAGACATGGACCCTCACAGTACAGGAACAGGAAAGAGCCCGAGTCGGTGTTGGCTATAGACCTCACTCTCGCAGTAACTAACCAAACAAAACACAGCTAACTGAAATATGGGGTGTATAGCAAAAATATATATAAAACATATATATGGGGAGTAATAATTGTCACTGCATGTACAGTAATCCTACAAGCTGGGGGTGTGTGGGAGTGTTGGGCGAAGGCTCTATATGTTGTCCCGGTGGGGGCTCCTCTCTGGTAGGTGAGGAAGCAACTAAATAACCCCACACACACACACACACACACACACACACACACACACACACACACACACACACACACACACACACACACACACACACACACACACACACACACACACACACACACACACACACAAAAGCTAAAACTAAGCTAAAAACTACACTAGCAAAGTAAGCAAACCCACTAATCAAAACTATAATTTTAAACTAAATAGAATAACTTAAAAAGAGAATCTGAATGAAAAAAGCTAAACTATACTAATCTTGCTCGGAAAACGGTAAAGTGGGGCAAGCAGGCAGCGATGCAAGATAAATGTGGGTCTTTTTTCTTTAAACTTCTTCTTCTTCAAAGGCGTCCAGCCCATGGCGTTGTCCGCCGTCTATTCTGCTCTCGTTTAATTAAGAAAGTAATCCCTCCTTCCCTTGAGCTCTCACACTCTGGCACAAGCCACATTTAATAAATGATTATGACGATAATGGAGGGTGACAGCGAAGAGTGTGTGTGTGTGTGTGTGTGTGTGTGTGTGTGTGTGTGTGTGTGTGTGTGTGTGTGTGTGTGTGTGTGTGTGTGTGTGTGTGTGTGTGTGTGTGTGTGTGTGTGTGGTGTACATGTATGTGTAACTGTCAACATTAATCTACCACATAGCTGCTTGCTACACTAACAGAGCGAAGGCGTTTGCACATAACATCATGGATTACAGTAAGTGAGTTAACACGAAGGATGAAACCATGAACCCTGATCCTTACAGCCTATAGAACATATACCAGTGCAAATACAAATGTATATCGTTGTCGGGTAGAAACATCTTATCTCCATATTTGAACTTTTTGTGCTTTTCTTTCGTAGATCAATGCCCTACTTGATCATGCAATTGGCGTCATACAAAAGGCATTGTAAATGGTGCATGTGTAGGCCTATAGCACCTTTATCCAAGGAATGTAATAGTTTGTGCACACTAACTCTGGGGGAGCCCATGCAGGTTCAAACTGGCTTTTGAAATTACGTTATATGGCAGCCAAGTCTATGGACTTTTAATGTTTGTTTAGGGCACTAAATTATGACGTGAGATGACCAATATACATCTTGTGATTGGTTTAGTTTAATACCAGTAAGACCACATGAGGGTGAGAAACGAGGGCGAGAAGTGTGCATGCATCCGCCTGGGCGAGCACTGGCGCTTTGGAATGGGGGGTCAGATCAATATATCCGCCTGGGTTATGGCAGACTGCTGGGCGAGCGCTGGTGCTTTGGCATGGGGGGGGTCAGATCAACATATGGAATGAATTCTGTACTGACCATATACAGTATGGAGTGTGTCTTGAGTGTACAGGGTTTGATGAGGTCATGCAGATCAACATAATATGGAATGTCAGAAAAGGTCAACTCCATATATGGAGATCTAAAGGTGGCAGCGGGGGCAGTGTCTTGATTGTATGGGGTTTGATGAGGGCTGGACCTTAATGTTCCGGCCTGTTGCCAGGCGCGGCTGCACTAATAACTTTGGGGCAGGCCCGTCTAGAGTTTGGACAGGTATCAGTCAAAAGGGAGACATCGAAGAGGAAGGATGGATGGGGAAGGATCATCATATGGAATGTCAGAACAGGTAAGCTCCATATATGGAGATCTAAGGGTTTGAGGTGAGATGAAGAGTTGCTGGCCAATATTGATGGCATCAGGGATCTCCATATATGGGCCTTGACGAACTGACTGACGGGAAATGCGACCAGTGTTACTGCGACCGCGCAGGTCGCAGTAACACTGCATTCATGTCTCGGAACGTATTATAGTGGCAGTGAATCTGCATTGAATGAATGCCCCCCCATGACGTCATGTGGCAGCCACAGTTGGGGGGTGCTCCTCGGTGCACAGATGTCTGCCAGGCCTGGTTTGCATAATCAATGCTGTTTCAGTCATGGGGTGCAGCAGTCTTTTATATTTTTTTATGATGGACTTCTTTTGGGCAATTTGTTGTCGCTACTGTTTTGTAATCACATGCTGGCTGCTTAGATAAAAGGTCAACCCTGTCTTATACATTTAAAGTGATCTTATTCAACCAGTCTCCTTACAACAATGTGTGACTCATGTGTATCACTGAAAATAGAAATACAGGGGGTTACATAAAGTGGCGAGCTCAGCCAGGATAGGTTACATTCTCTGATCAGAGGAATTATTTCCATAATTTCAATATTTTTGCATACTAGCCTGTGGTCAAAATTGAATATTGTAATATGCATGGGCCAAGCTGCCTTTTTGTCTTTGGTGTTGATGACAAATATTCAAATCATGACAGTATTGAAATCCATTAAGGGCTATATGCTGACATAGTCACATCAGGTGGCAAGTCTCCAACGCTGCATATTATGAAGCCAATGTGGAAATAGTGAAAACTCTCTGTAGTTCTCGTGTAGAAGGAACACAAATTCCCCACTTGCTGGTTGCAGAAGACCATAATCCATTAAGACCTGAGGCAGATTCCGCAAATACCTTCTATATCAGTAGTTCTCAAACATTTTCATGTCAAGGACACACAAATTGATTATGTATTTGGCCGCAAACCCCCATCTGAAAATGCTGTGAGCCAGGTACCCCCATAAGAGGGGGACTAAAATGGATCATGATGTATGTCCTATATTATTGTGTTTCATGTATTTGAATCCAAATGAATTGACCGTTATTGAGGGGGGTTTGTGTGTAACCCATAGCAATGATTTGATTGGCTAAGCACGGAATGTGGGGAGAAAATCACACCCGTGTGAAGTGAGGGGCGCTATTATCATTGTACATCATCATGACGTAAAATAGACATGCCCATTTTCTCAGACACTGACGTAAAATTCTCCATTCGTTGTCATTGGGAATTTAATGTTTGTTCAAGACGATGTTTGTGGACGGTAACCAAAAACTGGATGTAGGAGGGCTAGCGCCCCTCAAATAGTGAGGACAGAAAATTGAGGACGCCAAAATTGATTGGCCGGAATGTGATGACGTATGGCGATGTATGATGATAAGAGCACCCCTCACTTAACATGAGTGTGATTTTTTGCAATTCAAATTAACCAAAAATAATAATAATAATAATAATAAAAAAATCACACTCGTGTGAGGGGTGCTCTTATCAGCATACATTCCGTACTCATACACTCAAACACAAAACTGTGCATTCCGGGCCCAAACAGACAGGCGCAAGCATGCACGCACGTGTGCCTTTCTTCAAAAACAAAAAGAGAAAAAATAAAATCCTGCCCCCCATTGCCCTGTGCCTTTTCATACTGTACATATCAATCAATGTTTTGTTATCATTACATCAATCCACATGTTGTTATCATTACATTGCGGTACACACTACACCCATATCAAGTTGATTATTACTTGCGCAAGCAGAGTGTGCAAGTAATAGTTTCCGTCCGGTGCATCGATGCGTATGTCGCCGTTTGATGTGTATGCGCCGTGCCAGCGTATGACGTAATGATATGGCAGTGGTGTCAGATTACATATTATGTATACATAGGGGCATTACCTTTAATCCTCCTGACACTAAAACATATCGTCATTACGTCACCATCGAAAACCAATTACACCCCGGCATTGGGTCCTTTAATCCACATCTTTATTACGTCATCATTGAGAGCTAGTTGTACCAGTTATACCCTGACGTCATATGCTGCTACGATACATACGCATCAAACGGGGCATACACAAAGTAACCACAGTATACCGCTAATCAACTTACCAATTACATATACATATACATAGAGGCATTTCCTTTAATGCCTCTATGTATAGAGGCATTATTCACTCATCCGTATTAATTACAACATTATGTAATTGATTGTTGTTAATTACGTAACGAAATAATTAATTTGAAATGCTTAAATAGAATTACCTTCATGTTCTTCAACAGATCTCAAAATAGTGTCAGACAGGTAAATACTTTTCAAGTAAGTCATAGAGCTGTATTCTAGATAGCCAGGACAAATCAGTAATCAGTAAATACTACTTTTTTACCTCCAAATCCTAGGTACTTAGCAAATAGCTGAACCTACTGTAATAATTAAATATTTCAAATGTTCTTTCAAGCTGAGATTTGACAGTTTGTAGCGGTCGACAGTACTTGTGCGCTCTGCTTGCGCACTAGTAGGCCATTTATGGCCTACAAGCAAGTATGCACTCGACAGAGTGCAGTTCTAGTTGATTCTGTGGTCCCTTTGTGATTGACATGTTTTCAGCTGATCTAATTGCAGGGCTGAAATTGCTCTCTTATATATGGTGTCACTCCCATAATAAACAATGGACCATTAAAAACAACAACAAGCTAAATAATCTCAAGAACATATTCAAATTACTTTGCCTGCTTTGCCTCTGTTGTGATAACCACATGAACCCTATAACATCCCTATATTTTGACGGCAGTAGCTGCCTGTCATAATTTCACCCCCCTCCCTATCTAATTATTGGACAGTATTAGGATGTTGATATTAATTTTGTATTCATCTTTAGGGTCCCAAATCACACCTTAGAACGCATGAGTGTCTATTTCAAACACAAAGTGTTTTTTTTTCTTCATATTTTGTTTGTTTTTACACAATTATAATATTCATATTTTGATCATAAGACATTCAATACAGACACTTATTTTCATCATAATACCTCAATACTGGATGTCAAGTCTCCTGGTTTTCTTCAGAACATGTATGACACTGATCTACTACGACACTATGGCACATGGAGTCCGAGAGTCCACTAGTATTTCTCAAATGTTTTATTTGCATTTTGCAAGGACCCCCTTAACTCTGAGAGCTAGTGTACAAGGGGGGGGGGAAGCACGGCGATGACCCCTGGTTCAATCCCATCTTTCTCAAGAACAAATCCAAGCTAGGCACCATTTCTAATTATGTTGTCATTACATCCACAGCCTTTGTTTCAATTCAATTCATCTCAGTTGCTCTCCAAGCAATCACTCTTATCTGTGATATTTCAACTCATGATCATGTGGCGACTGTTTGCTTCAGGGACGTGACAAATTTGTGTTTTCCATTGACGATGGAACTATTTGCATAATGCTACACAATAACACAACATTAACAGGTGGTGCATTGCAGCATGACAGCAGAGCACACAGGCAAGAGCACTTCACAGGTCAAGGTTTGATTTTGTATGAAATTGTATATCTAACATTATGTGTGTAATGGTGTTTTGATTAAAGGAGTAGTTCACCCCCAATAAATTAGGCTACACACTCCTTGAATTGATGGAGATTTATTTGTTTTTGTCACATTCCAAAGCCAATAAGCCAAATGATTGGCTTAGGAATGTCAGACAAAAAAAGGTGATTCAAGGCTTCCTTGTGTTAGTAATTGATAGAAAATATTTATTTTTTGAGTGAACTACTCCTTTCATATTATGTGCATTGGTGTTTTGATTAGTAGGCTATTATGTTTTATGTTTTGGTCGTATTATACTGTATTGGTCTTTTCAGTAGCATTACTGCATGTTGTAGATGTATTTTAGTAGCCTACTATTGTGTTAATTATTTCATTAGTTATTGGGATTCAGCCAATCTACAAGCTCACAATATGTCACATCATGAAAACCTTCCATTGTTGTAGACTGGCTATTATTAGAAAAAAAATATGTGTAAACAAAAAAAACACAACGATTTACACAATTGTGACCAATTGTGTGAAAAGGGGTCCTTGGCCTGAAAAACGTTGAAGACCCCACTTTGATTAGTATTATATTGTATTTGATTAGTATAATGTAGACTAGAGGTATTTTTATTATAGCATTTGAGTTTTTTATAAGTGGACAAGTGGTATTATGTTAATCTCACTTTGATTCAGTGTATCTTTGTATTTGTCTCTCCACAAGTCTTTCCTTTCTAGAAAGAGACAGCACACTCAAACCAAAGCTACCAGGGTAATGATGAACACATCAAACCAGTCGTCCCTCTACAGCAGTCAAATACACATTTTTACCATCAGCACCACGACAGTCAACATGGTCCTGGGAGTTCCCATCAACAGTTGCATTCTGTGGCTGGTATGTTATGAAATATAAATATATATATATATTAGAGATGTGCGGGTTGACTCGCGGGGCGGGCGAACAGGTCAAGAGCAATTATCACGCAGCAGCACACGGGGCGGGCCCCCCCTCCCAAAAAAGGAGAAAAAGCATTCCGGTACCTGCTCTCCTGTGTCTACTGCATGTCTACTCCTGCTGAAACCATCAGCCTGTTCGGTTGTTCATCAATGTGTTGCTTATGAAAGGGGGTTTTAGCCCCTGCCTTTTTGACTATTGGAGAAAAGTGCCCTCTCCGTTCTGTGGCTCTGAACCTGACCGTCATCAGTGCAATAGTACATCTGCACCAAATCTGTCTTAATTGAGCGCGGTGCTGTGCAGTTTCAGCTGTGCTGTACACACAGAAATATAGCAGATCTACAAGATCACAATGCGCCACAGGTGACGCATTGTGAGCGGCTATCAATGCAATTTGGGGAAGATCAATGCAATTTGTAAAAGTTTATTTAGATCAAATGAAAGCAAGCCAATTAAGCGAGTAGCACTTTAGCCTAGCAAGGCCAGAAGCACTAACCATATATTATTAGTATAACAGACGCAAGATACAAGTGTAGCCTACTGGACTTGTTTTTTCCCCCCCGTCTACACCAAATGTTTTCTGCAAAAATAGCCAGTCTTTGTTGGAAAAAATATAAGATCTATATTATGCTCACAACATGTCCCGGTGCAACACGTTGTGAGCTTAGGGGTTGCTTCAGAGATAAACACATGTATGTATTACCCTGACTTACAAGCACTATACCGTCAATTAAATATGAATATATTTGAGTAATGTCATTATTTTCTATAATAGGTATTCACTGGACCAGCTGGCAGAGTGGCCTCCGATATCTTCGCGGTCAATCTGAGCACAGTCGATATCGTCTTCAGCCTTGTCTATCTTCTCCTCATCATCAAGGAAATCTCCCTGTTACGCGCATTCATCGTCGGTTTCCTGTTTTCTGGGCGCGGCCTCATCCAGACCTGTATCTGCATGGAGCGGTTCATGGCGGTGGTTTACCCGGTGGTCTTCCTCAAATACAAACCCCTCCGGTACCGGCTGGCTTGCTCTGCATTGGTCTGGTTGTACACCGTTGGGTCATCAGTATTATACATGGTATTTGGTCATACAGTGACAATGAAATTCGTATATGTGGGCCAATGCATGATTTTCATGTTGGTAATGATGTTGTGCAGCGTGGTCATTCTCAGGACCCTGAAACGTCCCGTTCCAGGGGAGACGGCGGGGAGGGAGAGGGACAACAACGGCGTGAAGAAGAGAGCCTTCACTGTCATCTGCCTGATCACGTTGTCTTTTTTCGTGACTTACGATATATACTGCGTGGCTATTGTCATTGTTGCCGCGCGAGGACTCTTGATGTCAGAGGAGATTATATGGGCTACACATGTGTGTGTGTTCATTACTGTGGTATTTGGGTTGGTTCAGCCTCTGCTGTACCTTTGCCAAAAGACCGGCAAGCTGCTCTGCTTTAAACCTATGCAAGGTACATCCCAGTGAAAGATGCCTGTTATTTACATGAACCTGATTAGGTTGACTAGTTTAGTTAAATTTAGTTGTTTAGTTGCTATTCGAGTTAGTTTTAGATTTATTGTAATATCAGGTCTTCACCTTCATTTTTTTTATTTTTTTTCATTTTCTCTATCAAAACAGCGCCCCCTGCTGGAGGAAAACGCACAGAGCGTGGAGTCACAGCGCCCCCTGCTGGAGGAAAACACACAGAGCGTGGAGTCACAGCGCCCCCTGCCGGAGGAAAACGCACAGTGCGTGGAGTCACAGCGCCCCCTGCCGGAGGAAAACGCACAGTGCGTGGAGTCACAGCGCCCCCTGCTGGAGGAAAACGCACAGAGCGTGGAGTCACAGCGCCCCCTGGTGGAGAGAAACGCACAGAGTGCGGGGTCACAGCGCCCCCTGGTGGAGAGAAAATCACAGAGCATGAAGTCACAGCGTCCCCTGGTGGAGATGAAATCTCAGAGCATGATGTCACAGCGTCCCCTGGTGGAGAAGAAATATCAGAGCATGAAGTCACAGCGTCCCCTGGTGGAGAAGAAATCTCAGAGCATGAAGTCACAGCATCCCCTGGTGGAGAAGAAATCTCAGAGCATGAAGTCACAACGTCCCCTGGTGGAGAAGAAATCTCAGAGCATGAAGTCACAGCGTCCCCTGGTGGAGAAGAAATCTCAGAGCATGAAGTCACAGCGTCCCCTGGTGGAGAAGAAATCTCAGAGCATGAAGTCACAGCGTCCCCTGGTGGAGAAGAAATCTCAGAGCATGATGTCACAGCGTCCCCTGGTGGAGAAGAAATCTCAGAGCATGATGTCACAGCGTCCCCTGGCGGAGAAGAAATCTCAGAGCATGAAGTCACAGCGTCCCCTGGTGGAGAAGAAATCTCAGAGCATGATGTCACAGCGTCCCCTGGTGGAGAAGAAATCTCAGAGCATGAAGTCACAGCGTCCCCTGGTGGAGAAGAAATCTCAGAGCATGAAGTCACAGCGTCCTCTGGTGGAGAAGAAATCTCAGAGCATGAAGTCACAACGTCCCCTGGTGGAGAAGAAATCACAGAGCATGAAGTCACAGCGTCCTCTGGTGGAGAAGATACTGAGGCCACCGAGAGGTCCATCAATGGCAGTCGATTGGAAGAATTTCTAACTCCCTCACCAATACGTCTCCTCTCATTCACCCCGGGCATGGTGGACCTGATAAACATTTGAATAAAGTCGAACCCCCTTACCAGACGATGTCACAGACTGACGGTGTCCCATATGTTAAGCCCAGCTCCAGATAGCCTAGAAAATACATTTGATAACTGATATGAACAGGGGCCATTATGCGCAGCAACAAACATGTATGGACCCCATGCTTCTAGAAAGCCTGGTGTTTCAATCACTGCACAGGTTGAGGTTCACAACATCTCTACTGTTATTTCAAATAGAGTGTCCAACACAAGGAGTGGTCTGGAGAGAGAATGCTGTTTGGTTACTGTACCTCTCAGGCATCACAGCCCCCAAAAATGTGATAACAAGCTTAACCTTGCCTTGTTTAACATCAGGTCACTAACAAATAAGTCCTCCTCTGTAAATGATATAATCTGTAAAGAGAAGCTAGATATAATCTTTCTAACAGAGACATGGCTTGGCTCGGATGGAGCTGTTCTCCTAGCGCCAGCCTGTCCCGCAAACTACAGTTTCATTCACTAGCATTTATCGCCCGCCAAAATGCAGTAAAGCAACATTTCTAACAGAAATATCAGAACTTTTATCTATCTGCTCCACGAACTATGACAGAAATCTTATCTCAGGTGATCTTAATCTTCACCTGGATGATGCTACAGATGCTGTGGCTATGGGTTTCTTAGAGTTATTGCACTCCTTTGAGTTTATCCAACATGTTGTTGGGCCTACACATAAACATGGGCACACTCTGGACCTGGTGATTTCTAGAGGGCTGAACATCACTGTGGAAAGGACTATTGAAAGGCCTGAGCTATCAGACCACTATTTGCTGTGTTTTAATATGATCTAGAGAAAAACATCACTGAATATACCATAAAAAAGCGTTTTTTTTAGCTCTTCTGCAGCCGACGAGTTCTCTCGTCATCTGGGCCCCCCCCTGCCCGATACTCCCCCAGTGAATGATATGGTTCAAATTTTTAATCTTAAACTAGAGTCAGCTCTTGATATAGTGGCTCCCATGAAAACAAAAAAGAAACATAACACCAGAGTAACACCCTGGATAAACGAGCATACACGCTCACTGAAGCAAGAATGTCGTAGAACTGAGCGAGCTTGGAGAAAAAATAAACTCACCACCCACCTAGAGATTCTTAAAAAGAAAAAAACAGTCGCCTATAACAAAGCCCTGCGTCTAGCAAGGCAGGCATATTTCTCTGGCATTATTAATGAGAACAAGAAAAATGCCAGAGTCCTATTCTCTACCATTGAACGACTTTTAACCCCCCCCCCAGTCCTACAAGCAGTCATTCCCGGCCTCTAAAGCTAAGTGTAATGAGTTTGCATGCTTTTTTGACAACAACATTTTTAACATTAGAGCTGATATTATGAATGGTGCTGCTGCTAGCGCAAACCTTCAAACAGCAGCTAATGGTCCCAGGGTAGATCTCTCCAGGGGGAGCCTATTATCGTTCTGCGCAATTGATGAAGACGAACTCCGCAAAACCATATCACAGATGACATAATCCTCCTGTTCATTGGATACAATTCCCACCACCTTTCTCAAAGAGGTCTTAGACAGTGTGATTGGAGATATCCTAAAAAAACAGCTCTCTACAATCAGGCGTCTTCCCAGACTCACTGAAGACTGCTGTAGTTAGGCCCCTACTCAAGAAACACAATCTTGATCCCGCTGTTTTGGGTAACTATCGACCCATTTCAAATATACCCTTTCTGGGCAAGGTTTTAGAAAAATGCATCTTCCATCAATTGGATGCGTTTCTACAGAACAATAATGTCCACAATAAATTCCAATCTGGCTTTAGGAAAGGTCACAGCACAGAAACAGCACTTGTAAAAGTAATGAATGATCTTAGGGTGTCTGCTGACAAGAAACATGTATCCGTTCTCTTACTTCTAGATCTAACGGCTGCATTTGACACGATTGACCATTCACTTTTAATACAGCGTCTGGAGCACTGGATAGGCCTGTCTGGTACGGCCCTGTCCTGGTTTTCCTCCTACCTATCAAACAGAAGTTACTTTGTCAATCTAGCCGAGTTTGACTCAGACAAACATGACATCAGTTCTGGTATTCCACACTCACATGGCTCGATTCTTGGCCCTCTGCTTTTCTCCTTGTACATACTGCCATTGGGCGAACTCATTACCAATCACGGAGTCAATTTTCATTTCTATGCTGATGATACCCAACTATATCTTTCTGTGGCTCCAGATGATCCCTGTGCTTTAGACCCGCTGTTGACCTCCCTGTCTAGCATCAAATGTTGGATGAGTGAGAACTTTCTCAAGCTAAATGAGGATAAGACAGAAGTTCTCATAATCGGTTCTAGTGAGCAGAAAGAATCAATAATAAGCAGACTGGGCAACCTAACTGTAGAAACTAACAGTACAGTAAAGAACCTGGGGGTTATTATTGATTCTGAATTGAACTTTAATTCACACATTAATCATGTCACCAAGATTGCCTTTTTTCACCTTAGAAATATTGCACGAATCAGAGCCTATTTGTCCTTGGACGATGCAAAAACGCTAATCCACGCCTTTGTTTTTTCTCGGCTTGATTACTGCAATGCACTTTTTTCAGGACTGCCTAAGAAAACAACTGACAGGTTACAACTTGTCCAAAATGCAGCAGCCAGAGTTTTAACTAGAACTAAGATGAGAGAACATATTACTCCAGTTTTGGCATCACTGCACTGGCTTCCGGTTGTTTTTAGGATTGATTTTAAAATTATTTTACTTGTCTATAAAGCTCTCAATGGTCTCGCACCTTCCTACCTACATGACTGCCTGCCTAAATATGTCCCAAACCGCCCCCTAAGGTCTTCCACCGCCGGCCTGCTCGCTTTGCCCAAAAAAATGGCAACTAAAAAATACGGGGAAGCAGCTTTTTCTTCTACGGGCCGTCGGCATGGAACAAGCTCCCACTGTACCTTCGTCAGGCAGCCTCTGTAGACATTTTTAAAGCTCAGCTCAAGACCCACTTCTACAACATTGCCTTTAATTGATCTTGTATTTTTTATTTTTCATGTCCTCACTGTACTGCATTACTGCTTGTTTTTTAATGTCGTTGCCTTGCTTTTCTTTTATTCTCCATTGTTCTGTAAAGCACTTTGAGCTGCATTTCATGTCATGAAAGGTGCTATACAAATAAAGTTTTATTATTATTATTATTATTATTATTATTATCACACTATCAGGGTGGAATTTACTCGAACACCTGCCTGTAGAAAAAACCATGGATGTGGGCAGGGAAACAAACCTGTTTAAAAAGCAGGTGGCTTGCACACATCCAGTTCCTGGCTAGTGCTGGACTAAAGGTAGATACATGAATGAAGAAAAAAGTCTGCACACAGTCTGCTCCACATCATTAGTCAGGGAAACAAACCTACCTTCTATGATGTCACTGAGCATCATGAAGGTACTGAAAGACCCATCCACCTCAGACATCAATATGAACATTGCTAAAATATAATCGTCCGCTGTCCGGGTGCATGAAAAAAAAGCACGTTTAGTGTTCTAGGGTTAAATATAAAAGCATTGATCCATTCCCTATATTAATCTTAGTATGAAATCCTGTTATTCTATTGTTTATTAGTGTGACTCTAGACTCTAGTAACTGTAACACTTTCTTACGTATTACGTATTATTTTACTGGAGTAAGACAAAGTTTGCCGCACTACTAGTCCCACAGTTTTGACTGTACGCACTTGAGCCATATCTCAAATTGAGGAATTGGGAATCGTGTGCTTGTGTTTTGCTAAGAGAATTGTTGTATAGTTTAATTGATATGAATTTATTAGTGAATTAAATTTCCCCATTGACTTGAATTGGAAAATGCGAAAAATCACATTAAAGTATTTTTTCCTCTGAGACTGTAAGCACAATAGTTACAAAACTTGGAGGATAAATTCATAATTATCACTAACATTAATTTACCTATAATGTTATCGGTCGGCCTCATGGTGGCGCTATAACAGCCCACTTTACCTTTTGGCTTATAACTCTTGAACCGTAGGTCGTAAATCTAAATACAGGAAATACCCTGGATTCCTTGGGTCATGACGCATCTCCCAATATAGGCCACGCCCATTTCCGCCATGATAGATTTTCCGTTTTTTTTGTTGTCCAAAACACACTTTTTGCTTTTCCTCCTACATATTTTGTCCAAATATCACAAAAATCTGTACACGTGATCTCTGGATCTTTCCGATGAAAACTCGACCGGCAGAACTTTGATAGTGCGTATCGTTCGGCCGTAATCGTCGTCCGAAGTTAGTAGGAGGGGCCTATATCACAAAGAATGCCATAAATCACGAATGGAATGTCCAATCCATCCCAAATTTGAATCACATGTCCGGGGTGGTTCAATCAACCAAGTTCTAAAAGCAATTCCATTTTCATCTATAGGGGGCGCCGCAAATGCGAGAAATGTAACCATTTGTCGCAAAAACATGAATTTTGGGGGTTAAATCCCCTCCCCTGGCAATATTAGTGGGACGGGCATATGTAAGCCACTGTGGCAACCACACTCTGCAATTGTTTAAATTGCAAATTCTCTAGTTTGTAATGTATTTGTAAGTTGTTGTTTTTTTTTCCCGAACATATTAAAACATAAATGAACAGACAAAGTAAATAAAGGAAGAACTAGATTTAAAATAATAATAAAAATTATAAAACAAATAAAAATAAACAAGAGACTCTTCCCCCAGGAGTCCACATGAGTCAGAGTCACTACAGTGTGTGTGTGTGTGTGTGTGTGTGTGTGTGTGTGTGTGTGTGTGTGTGTGTGTGTGTGTGTGTGTGTGTGTGTGTGTGTGTGTGTGTGTGTGTGTGTGCTAATGTGGCTTAAATGAATCTGCTCCATCAACATTAAAGAAACTTTCACAATGACATTTTAAAGTGTATCCTATAGTGGATGAGACGACGCGACGTCCATTACAGTCCGTGTAGACTGAGTTTGAAAAGTTGCCACGTTTAAAAAAGTTTCCAGCACACCAGATCCTCAGACAAAAGTAATAGTATTACTTTTTACTCGCTCCCCCTCAGACTTGGTCTTGACTTGGACTTGCTTTAGGTGGACTCGACTACAATCGTATTGACAAAGTATGTCAATACAATTGTGTATAGGGGACCCCCATACAAGAGATTGTGTATTTACATTTTACATTTTCAGATAACAAATTCAAATTGGGTTAAAGTTTAGCTGGGGACCCCCTAGTCTGGCGTTACCAGACTGTTGCCAATTGCCAATTTCCAAACGCTTCATCATACAGCCTGGGCCAACGGAAGAGCTGTCATGAGTAAACTATAAAGCGGTAGTGGAGCCTCTTCGCCACTTCCATTTCGTCTTTACAGTCGCGCACATTTATCCTAATATAAATAGAAAACATCTAAGCATATAGCTTGTTGCTTAGCAGAAAATACAATAAAAATAATCAGCTCTAAAGATATTTTAAAATATATTTTCGTGAACGGAAATGGCAGCTTCCGTTACTCAGCTCATGGGGGCTATAGGTCCAGACTCTATAGCATTCGGAGATTGTGGAATAGTTGTCTGGCTACGTGAGCCTAGGGACCCCCTGGAACCTCCTCAGCCTGGCTACGTGAGCCTAGGGACCCCCTGGAACCTCCTCAGCCTGGCTACGTGAGCCTAGGGACCCCCTGGAACCTCCTCAGCCTGGCTACGTGAGCCTAGGGACCCCCTGGAACCTCCTCAGCCTGGCTACGTGAGCCTAGGGACCCCCTGGAACCTCCTCAGCCTGGCTACGTGAGCCTAGGGACCCCCTGGAACCTCCTCAGCCTGTGTCAGGGACACCTGGGGTCCCCCGCCCCCCACTTTGAGAAGCAGTCTGTTTTAAGGTGTAACATTGTGTTGTTGTACAGTAATAACTTGTACCAGTGTACTGCTAACCTTTACCAATTGACTGAGAAAGCAAAATGT
Organism: Protomyctophum parallelum; assembly: GCF_964188405.1. Lineage (NCBI taxonomy): Eukaryota > Metazoa > Chordata > Actinopteri > Myctophiformes > Myctophidae > Protomyctophum > Protomyctophum parallelum. The sequence goes on from NC_139706.1 coordinate 43,647,616, forward strand.
AGGGTTTTCTAACATTTTGGCTTTAGCACCCTCTTACACACACGCACACACGCACACACACACACACACACACACACACAAGGGGATGAGACACACACACGAGCATGAGAGACAACCATCTCAGTCTTAATTGAAAGATTTAATCTTGCAAATGGAAGCCATGAAACATTCAGTGTGTGTGTGTGTGTGTGTGTGTGTGTGTGTGGGGGGGGGGGGGTGTGTCACTCAGAGGTAGTTTGAAAGAAGAAACAAAAAAGCAGAGAGAGAGAGAGAGAGAGAGAGAGAGAGAAAGAAAGAGGGGAAAGGAGAGGGGTAGGGAAACTGCAGGTACCTGCATTTCTACGTGTCAGTTAGTTATAATTTTTTTGTAAAGCCTTGTTTTTAGTTTTTATTTCAGTTAGATTTTTTTTCTTTTTTCTAGCTTTTGTTAGAAAGAAAACTATTGAAATCTTGGTTGAAAAATAAAACAAAAATAAACTCTTGCCTAGCACTTTTGTGTAACACTATACAGTACACGTACAATGAAGCAGATTCAATACAAAGTTGAGACACAAGGTTTCTGCCAGCAATGATAAGAAATGTGTTTCTAAAGGATAGATTATCTCTCTCTCTCTCTGTGTCTCTCTCTCTCTGTGTGTGTCTCTCTCTCTCTCTCTCTCTCTCTCTCTCTCTCTCTCTCTCTCTCTGTCTCTGTCTTGGTTGAATCGTTTGCAATATCCCACACAGGTTGTATGATAGGACCCCCCCTGAGAGTGGTGTTGTTATAGTAATATACAGTAGTGCAGCAAACCATTCTGTTGGTTTCATTATCCACCAGAGAGCTAAGTCATGACGCTTCCACAATACACCTCACTGACTTATTCATTTACTGCAGCGATTCCCAATGGAAACACACAAGTAACATGAATGTACCAAAATAATTGTACTTGAGTAGAGTAATTGAGTAAATAAAATACATACTTAATTACTTCTTTCTTTTCCACCACTGTTTGTCAGCCCAGTGCAGCACCAACACCGAGCTGACCCTGGACCACAGCCTGTGTCAACCCAACCAACACAGAGCTGACCCTGGACCACAGCCTGTGTCAACCCAACCAACACCGAGCTGACTCTGGACCACAGCCTGTGTCAACCCAACCAACACCGAGCTGACCCTGGACCACAGCCTGTGTCAACCCAACCAACACCGAGCTGACCCTGGACCACAGCCTGTGTCAACCCAACCAACACCGAGCTGACCCTGGACCACAGCCTGTGTCGACCCAACCAACACCGAGCTGACCCTGGACCACAGCCTGTGTCGACCCAACCAACACCGAGCTGACCCTGGACCACAGCCTGTGTCGACCCAACCAACACCGAGCTGACCCTGGACCACAGCCTGTGTCAACCCAACCAACACAGAGCTGACCCTGGACCACAGCCTGTGTCAACCCAACCAACACCGAGCTGACCCTGGACCACAGCCTGTGTCAACCCAACCAACACCGAGCTGACCCTGGACCACAGCCTGTGTCAACCCAACCAACACAGAGCTGACCCTGGACCACAGCCTGTGTCGACCCAACCAACACCGAGCTGACCCTGGACCACAGCCTGTGTCGACCCAACCAACACCGAGCTGACCCTGGACCACAGCCTGTGTCGACCCAACCAACACCGAGCTGACCCTGGACCACAGCCTGTGTCAACCCAACCAACACAGAGCTGACCCTGGACCACAGCCTGTGTCAACCCAACCAAATTGCCAGAGGAAGAGAAAATGGAAGAGAAAATGTTTCTGGACTATACAATTTTAAAAATGTAGGTTATAGTTTTTTAGGTTATAGTGTATACGCACCTCACCGTGGCCTACAGAACTTAATTTCCACCAATGCCACTATGCTATGATCGCTATCCTTCCACACCTCTCATATTCATCCATATCTAATTTTTCGTTTAATTATCTGCCACTGTAAATTCAGTTGAGTCAGCTACTACACTGTCTTTGTCTTGCTCTGCTACTGCTACTGCTACTGCGTGTGATATACACCTCATGTTCATGTTCTAATTCTAATGTCCCCAAAACAAATATAGGCATTTTACTTACTTTTTGTGAGGAATACCTTCCAGTGAAAAAGAGAGATGTTGAGAGATTTTGAAGTTAGCTGCCCCGTCCCTGTTCCTATACAAACCCAATGCAACTTCAAACTCCATTTTGAGCTTGTGGATCTACTACATTTGATGCTTTTATGTGACGCTGTAGTAAGTTGTTACAGCCAGCCATAATTAGGTTATTTTGTATTTGGTATTATCTGTTGTATCCTGTGTTCTGAGGTGGAGAGTTGATGAGAAGTGGAGGAGACCTGTGTCATCATGAGACTGATTACTGGAGAGTGTTTGCTGTTGTGGGGAATTAGTCCTCTCCGCGGATTGGCCGTCTCTGATGAGCCCTATGACACCAGCAGTGGATTGGTGGTGGCCACACCCAATCTACTATAAAGCTCAGTCACAAACAACTCTGTTCAGAGGACTGGCAGCTTCAGGGCAGCAGGGAATCGGTCCCCCTGTCAGCTCACCACCACCTGCGACCATCCTGTCCAGTTCTTTATTTGGGATACGTATTTGAGCTCTGTTTTTGATTTGTGTTTCTTATGTTTGTAGTTGGATTTTGTTAGTTTAGGTTTGTTTCGGTTTATTGTATTTTTTGTAAATATTCCTGATTGTGGGCTGTAAATAAATGCACATTCAGTTTTATTGCAATGGTCCTTCTGCATTTTATGTTGCTTCCCCTAACCCTAGACTAGGGGGCGTAACAAAGTTTATAAAGTAGGACGTTCATTTAGGAAAACAAAAGTTGTCTGCCTAACTGCAATACAGTACACATACAGTGCATACTGTACACCCACAGAACTGGTTTGGTGTCCAGTGTACTTTTCTGGCTTTGTTTGTCATCTCCAAAGCACAATGAAAATTAGAAAACCCACACACGAACGCACTCACACACACATACTCAAACGCACATACTCACACGTACGCATGCACAGTTGCACACACACGCACGCACACAACACACACGTGCGTGCGTGCCGTGCGCGTGGGCACACACACACACACACACACATATACACTCACAGCAAGACAGTGTAGCGGCTGACTCAACTTAATTTACAGTGGCGGGTAATGAAACAAGATGAGATATGGATGAATATGAGAGGTGTGGAAGGATAGCATAGTGGCATTGGTGGAAAGTACTGTAGGCCACTTAATTTAGCATTTTCCAATTATTTGTACTTTCTATACTGCGTCACATATCAGAGGCAAATATTATACTAATTCATCTGACAGATTTATACTTTGTAGATTTAGGTTATTAATACAAAACTTATAGGCTACATTAACCATTCAATTAAAATATTTTTGTACTTGTATTGAAGTGAATTTTGAAGACAGGCCTCTTACAGGCTTCCGGGGATTTTTATATATTGCTACTTTTACTTTAAAAAGACCACCACTTTCAACTTTTCTTCATATAATTGGTCTTAATGCTCGTTAATATAGCGCATAACTTTCCAATACTTTCTAGCATGCAGGTTTTTTTTGCTTGGATTCCCCATCGATGAAGTCACTTATAGGCGGGTTTCTGAACTGTCCACTCTCCTTTACTACTTCCACCACTGCACATGCGCGCGCACACGCACACGATTGTACTCACGATTGTGAGTAGGACTGTTTTAAGCAGCCGTGGGGTGCATGGGATACACATACACGCACCCAGCATGCACACACGTGAAGTCTTGTTTTCTGGGAATTTATTCACCATTATTGGCTCTGAATATAGTGTATGGATGGAGTGACAGTCATTGCATGGGCAGGAATACCAATTAGCTGGTCGCACACATGCACACACACACACACACACACAGTCACACACACACACACACACACGCACATGAGTGCACACGCACACACGCATGCACACACGCACGCACACCAGATTCAGGATTTATACTTGCACAGTACAGTAACAATCCTCCTAGGTACAGCAGAGCCAGATGGAGGTGTGTGTGTGTGTGTGTGTGTGTGTGTGTGTGTGTGTGTGTGTGTGTGTGTGTGTGTGTGTGTGTGTGTGTGTGTGTGTGTGTGTGTGTGTGTGTGTGTGTGTGTGTGTGTGTGTGTGTGTGTGTGTGTGTGTGTGAGAGATATTGTGTGTGATATTGAGCAGCATATCCATTTCCCAGAGGTGATTGTGTTGCTATGAAGGTGCGGGTAAGAGCAGCTAACAGATCAATGGGAACATTACATTACACTGTCTGTAGGCTGTAGCTCTAGACCGTAGTGCAGCCTAGAGAGAGGGGAAGGGGAGGCTATGGGATTATCGGTGAACAGGGGCTCACAGGAGAGGTGGAAGAAATTAAATAGGCCAGTGGTTTTCATGTCAAGGACCAGAGCTCCATCCTTAAATATTTTCTTTCCGGGTACCCCCTAAGCAAAGATTTCCTTCTTCATAGACATAGTCCATGTCTCAGCACCATATAGCAGGATGCTTTAGTTTCAACAAGTCCTGAAGAAAGGGACCTTGGTGGAGTTTGAAATGCCAGACTGCATGCCAGACTCTGAGGAGATTGTTGCAGGCGTTCCAGGCTTGTCCCTTTCTGCAGGAAATACCTTGTACAACAATAATAATAATAATAGTCTTTATTGTCCCCTCAGGGATATGCATCTTCACAGTCTGTTCCAACAGAAAAACGCAATTATATTATGTAGCACAAAACATAACACATTTTTATCAACATAACACAAAGACAATGCATGTCCCCAGGATACACCAGGATACATCATATCAGGGAGGCAGTTTGTTTAACTGAAGGGATAAAAGTCCTACTAAAACAAACTTTTTTGCCATTTCACTGTGAGTCCGGCCCATGTCTCAGCCCCATACAGGAGTACTGACTCCACTGCCTGTGAGGGCCCATGTCTCAGCCCCATACAGGAGTACTGACTCCACTGCCTGTGAGGGCCCATGTCTCAGCCCCATACAGGAGTACTGACTCCACTGCCTGTGAGGGCCCATGTTTCAGCCCCATACAGGAGTACTGACTCCACTGCCTGTGAGGGCCCATGTCTCAGCCCCATACAGGAGTACTGACTCCACTGCCTGTGAGGGCCCATGTCTCAGCCCCATACAGGAGTACTGACTCCACTGCCTGTGAGGGCCCATGTTTCAGCCCCATACAGCACTGTCTTTGAGTAACATGTTTCAGCCCCATACAGCAGTACGGAGTACGGACTCCGCTGAGGTCTTCTTCCATGTCTGATTGGCAATGGTTTTGTCCTCTGTAAGTTTCTTGTCATTGGGCTTGAGGTAATAGATCTTCCCGCATGCATTCCATTTCTACTGCCAGTAATACAGTAGTTCCATTCCTTTCTCTATCCGAGATTATAGGGCAAAAGTTGAGGTCAGTAATCAAGATGGTTAATATATTGCCTCTTTGGTAACCTCTTCCAAAAAAGAGTTACTTTTCAGGATTCAAATAAAAAATCACACCTGTGTGAACTGAGTGGTGCAACCCCCCCCCCCCCCCCCCCCCCCCCCCCCTCCTCTCTCTCTCTCTCTCTCATTAGCAGTACAGCACTATCTCTCTCTCTGTTTCTGGACAACAGCGCCCCTACTGGTACTAATAGTCATACTCGTGCTCATTAACGTCACATAGGCGGACACAGAGTCACGGACATTGCTGTTCCTTGGAGTGGTTGCACCACTCAAAAATAGCAAAAATAAGCAGATTTACAAGCTCAAAATGCATTGCTTTGCACCACATGTCGAGCTTGTAGATACTTCTGATGCTTGTGTCACCTTTGACACTGTAATGCAGTACAACTGTCAATCATCTGATTAATCAAAAAAGTAATCAATACAATAATGGCTAATAAAATCATCTTATAGTTGCAGCAGTCAGAAGCATCAGTCTGTTGAAGGAGGAGGGAGGAAGACGAGAGGATGAGGATGAGAAGAGACAGAGTGAGGGGAGGCCAGGGGATTATCCAGAACAGGGCATCGAGGGGAGGAAATGAAACATGGAGCGACAGCATAATGAGTTAAAGGGGGGATAGAAGAGAAAGGGGGAACCAGGTTCAGAGTCATAGATGAAAGGAAGGAGTGAAGGAGGAGATTGGAGTGTGTGTGTGAGAGTGTGAGAGTGTGCGTGTGCGTGTGCGTGTGCGTGTGCGTGTGCGTGTGTGTGTGTGTGTGTGTGTGTGTGTGTGTGTGTGTGTGTGTGTGTGTGTGTGTGTGTGTTGGGGGGGCACTTGAGGAAGGAGAATGTTAAAGAGAAGGCAGAGGAAGATTGTCAGATGGATGAAGGAGAGTAATGGATGAAGGGAGGGAGGGAGGAGGGAGGAGGGATCGGAAATTCAATTCAATTCAATTCAATTCAATTCAATTCAATTCACTTCAATTCAATTCAATTCAATTCAATTCAATTCGATGAGATGAGATGCAGAGAGACACAGAGAGTGAGACATATTGAGGAACTGTCGGACAGAAACAAATTGCATTGCAAACGTCCCGCTTCCTCTGGACCAAAGGACCGGCTTCCTCTGGAAGCTGGTCCTCGCCCACGGCAGGTTGCACTGTGGAACCGAGGGTCAAAATGTGTGAGGTAGGTGTATGGAGGTTTTGCCCTTCCTTAGCTTAGATTTCCAGAGGTGTATGCACCTCCTGGAAGTTTGCTCAAGTCTCGAGTTACAATACGACAGACAGACCGACAGACAAGAGGGAACTGAATATTTCAGAGATTGTGGATATAGTAATGGAATAGTATAGTCTACTCTGGCCACACATATAAGCAACGGCCTTTAGAGTGAGACAGTAACACAGAGAGTGAGTCAGAGAGGTGGACACGAATTTAGAGAGAATGGCCCAGTGTGTGTGTGTGTGTGTGTGTGTGTCTGTGTGCGTGCGTGCGTTCGTGTGTGCGTGTGCATTGTGCGTGCAGGTTCATGCACACACACGTGCTTGCATGCTTGTGTGTATGTGTGCTCTCCATGCAGTACTGGAGAGAGTAGGATACGGCAGAGACAGCCTCAGTGAGAGAGGAGGCTCCTTGCCTTCCGCTCAGCTGTGTGTCTTGGCCGCCTGTGAAAAGCTGCTCTCTTCCTGTCAGTGCAGGAAGCCCACAGGGCGGCCATTGTCAGAGAGAGAGAGAGAGAGAGAGAGAGAGAGAGAGAGAGAGACTGACCTAGCCTTGATGACCATGCAGTCTTATGCAAAGGTTAAAATGTAATTAACATTGATGTGTAGACAGATGCTAGGTTCAATGTAGACCTATACAGACCTTTTTTATGTTTTCGGTTCCTGGTTTATCTATGATCCTAGATTACTGAGGCACACAGATTTCGATGCTTTTGTGTGACGCTGCAGTATGATGAAAAATAAACACTAATGAGATGGACGGTTTCTGCCCGACAGCATGGAAATATCATGGCACTTTGAACTGAATTAAAACATGTTCGAGAGACTGAATTAAGAGGCATGCACCAGAGGAAGAGAGAGAGAGAGAGAGAGAGAGAGAGAGAGAGAGAGAGAGAGAGAGTGTGTGTGTTTGAAAACATGACTAATGACAAAAAACGCCCATATCTGTTGGGTGAAGTACAACAATGTGCTAACACAGCAGCGAGATTTGTGAGCTGCTGTGACAGGAGAAGGATGTCAAATGGAATAACACCGTAAGGAATAATATATAAACCATTGTGTGTACACTGTTTATCAAAATATAAAGCTAACGTCTCCTTTGGCAATGTAAACGTACGTTTTCTCATGCCAAGAAAGCTCCTTTGAATTGAATTGAAATTGAGAGAGAGAGAGAGAGAGAGAGAGAGAGAGAAAGATCTTCACTCACAGAATAACAGAAAGCTTGATGCCGCTGGCTGCAGTGTGCAGATTTGTCTTGCTCACGGGCAAAAAAGTGCATCATCATGGCTTCCCGACTCACTAAAAGAGCTGTTTAGAAGGAATTAATTGTTTGCAAACCGCACATTTGCTCGGCTGCAGAGTGCATAAAATATGTGTGTAATATATCTGCTTAATGTGGTCCCAGACCAGTTGGCCACTCGCAGTGGGCCAAGCGAACGCGAAACTGAGTTTGTTGCAATTTCGGATTTCTTCATAAATAGGTTCAGTAGACTTTTGCACGACTATTAGATCAGCTGCATTGTTTTACTGCAGCTGTCAATAAAAAAGGTCAGTGTCTGTGTACCCAGTAGGGTAGCGCATTACACTAACATGTGAGCCAGTAGGGTAAAACAGTAAGTCTTCCCGGTGGGGGCTCCTCACTAGCATGTGAGCCAGTATAGGGTAAAACAGTATGTCATCCCGGTGGGGGCTCCTCACTAGCATGTGAGCCAGTATAGGGTAAAACAGTACGTCGTTGGGGATAAAAAAGGGATAAAAAAAATTGCCCACTCTCAATTGAATAAATAAAGAATAAAGTGAGAGACACGGAAGGGGGACAGATTACATGAGAGCACAGACAGACACAAATGAGCGGGATGAGAACATTCAGTGTGAGATTAAAGGGCTCGCTTCCTTGTGTAAAACACGCTTTGTTAAGCGTCCGCTGTGTGATGTGTGATGCGTGCATTAGTTCAGCGAGCGTACACAGCCCTCTCACTTGTTTACATGATCCCCGCACTCAGCAGCCCTCGTGGGAAGTGAACAATAAAACTAGACACAAAGGGAGCGTCACCCAAAAAGGGAAGTGAGATGGAAAGAAGAAGACGAGAGCGGAAGATGAGAGACACGAGATGAAATGGGAAAATGCTTTAACAAGAAAACGGTTTTAAAGAAAGAAAGGCAGACGCCATCTCGCTAGGCCTGGCAGCTATACTGGGGGCGAGAGATGCTTAGTGTGGAGTAGGGGGGAGAGAGAGAGAATGAGTGTGGAGTAGGGGGGAGAGAGAGAGAATGAGTGTGGAGTAGGGGGGGAGAGAGAGAGAGAGAGAGAGAGAGGATAGGATTAATTAAATATGTCTCTGCTCTGATAGACTCATAAGTGGGACAACCAGCAATCCTGGGAAGTCCCTGCTCTCTCTCTCTCTCTCTCTCTCTCTTTTTCTCCTTCCTTTCTGTCCCCCTCACCCCAACAACCCCAGCACATATTATATTTGTCTTCACTAATCCTAATGTCTTCCTCTCTTGCTTTTTCATGACCTCTCGTGTACCATTCCCTCTTTCCTCGCGTGTTCTCTGTCTCATACTGTATAACCCTGCACATGTTCATGTCAACCCCATCTGTTTCGGTCACTCTTCATGTTCGTTTCTCCCCCGCTCCTTCTTGTGGTATCATGAATTTAAACTGCACTCATGCATTTATAAAGTATTACCACAAAGCTGTCCAAAACTTTGTCCAGTTGTTTTGATTGTTGAATGTTTAATGGACCACAATGGAAACAAGCCCATGGCTTTTTTTGTGAGTCATCTATCTGGCGTGTTTTTAACTGTGCCTTTAAATATCATCGATAATAGATCAATCAATCAAAATATCAAACAATAAATCAATCAATCAGTCAGTAAATTATTCTCTTTTCTCTCTGAACATAATGTTTGGCTTTATCTCTTCTTCTACTCTCATGCCTCTGCCGTTCTCCGACCTACACTACACCACTGGTCCAGGGCCCACCAGGGGTCTAAATGGACCCTTACAGGTCTGTAACCCTGAGAGTGTACAAATGGAACCAAGTGGACCCCATTAAGGGTTGGTTTCATTTTCACCCAGCCAGCCAGAGTTACATTAACAGAGGACTTTACAGTGAAGGAAATATCCTACAACATCCCTGTCTTCACCATATCTTCTCTCTTCCTTTTCCCACCCTTCTTTTCACTTGTCTTCTCCACCCCATTCCCCCTCTCCTCCACCCTTCTTTCACTTGTCTTCTCCACCCCATTCCCCCTCTCCTCCACCCTTCTCCACCCCATTCCCCCTCTCCTCCACCCTTCTCCACCCCATTCCCCCTCTCCTCCACCCTTCTCCACCCCATTCCCCCTCTCATCCACCCTTCTCCACAACACTTTATCTTCTCTCTTATTCATCCCTCTTTCACCTCATATCTGTTTTCATCCTCTCCTTCAAGACCTGGTTCCTCCAACCATGTTTTTTTCTTTTTTCCCCAACCTCCCCATTTTCATGTTTTCTTCTCCGTCACCCTTCACCCATGTCTTCTTTCTCTCCGCTTCATGCTCCTCTCCGTCTCATCCCTCGCTCTCCCCCTCCTCCTCCCCCTGTCATGAAATATTACTGCTCCACAGGAAAATGTCATTGTGGATTAGCGGTAGCATTAACCGCACTGTACCCATTCAGCCTCATTCTTTGATGTAAATGCTAACTCGTACCAACCGCAGCCGCGCTCCACTTTACACACTGATGCTAATGTTAGCCAAAACCACCTCGGGCCGACTGCAACATGTTCTTATACACCATATATACTGCATATATAGTTATGCCAATGGCCCTCGGGCTAGCTAGCTCCCAGACCCCACACTCTGTCCTAATGTGTTGTAGAGTATAGTGGTTAGCGTCAGCAGCACTATTCTCTCCAGCTTTCACTTGACATACAGTAACAGCTCCCATCTGCTGCCATGTTGCACTGACCTTTCAACTTACATTAACTCTGGTGTCCATATTGTGTGTGTGTGTGTGTGTGTGTGTGTGTGTGTGTGTGTGTGTGTGTGTGTGTGTGTGTGTGTGTGTGTGTGTGTGTGTGTGTGTGTGTGTGTGTGTGTGTGTGTGTGTGTGTGTGTGTGTGTGTGTGTGTGTGTGTGTGTGTGTGTGCGTGCGTGCGTGCGTGCGTGCGTGCGTGCGTGCGTGCGTGCGTGCGTGCGTGCGTGCGTGCGTGCGTTACCAGCTAATCTCCAGTACCGTTAACCCGGTCTGTGCCAAATATTGCACGCACACTCCCTCGATGCCAATGATGAACCTCTGCCCCAACTTTTCCAGAACAGCCTGTTATAGCGCTACCAGGAGGCAGACTTTTGAAAAAAATCATTTTTTTATATTACTCCTCCAGATTCTGTCCAAAAATCCCGCAAATCGTTACACACTATCTCTATAGTCATGTGTTCAAGACGGCTCTGTCCGATATTTCATATTCCATCATAATTGGCTAACATTGGCTTTCAAAGTTTGCAGGATTGGCCGTTTTGAACAAAATGCCTCAAATCATGAACACGGCATGCAATTTACGTGAAATCTTTCACAGACTTTTCTACTAGGCTGAGGAATATATCCCTTTTCACATTAGCCAGTTATAGTACCACTAACAGGTGGATTTTTGCAAAACACATTTGTGGAACAATATGCCTCGAATCACCCAATTGCCATCCAAGGCGTAAGAATAAATGGAACCTTGGCCTTGGCCTATTATAGTTTTATTTTATTTTGCACACTCACACCTACATGCACGCACTCAGGTGCACACACACACACACACACACACTCCAATGTTGCACCCTTATTATGTGAAATTGTCTTTTTGTCTGACTTAGTTTCTGTTGTTTCTTTCTCTATTCTTACAACTATACTTTTGCAAAATGTTGGGAACTTTTTTACACACCTTTTTTAACTTGAAATTTGTATACGCCACAGTGCATGGCTTAAATTGAAGTGACTGAAATCTCCCTAGTTAATTAATTTATTCTGAAGGTTCTGTTATCTGAAATCTTTATTTAAAAACTGTATATATAATTTAGCAGCTCATCTTTGAAATTGAGTAGTTCCACTGTTCACTTTCAGTCATCTATGACATATCTATCAATTCAAACTTGTTTCAGCTTAATCACTGCCCCAATGATTTCCATTGTAAAATCAATGTTAAAGGTGGTGACAAGTTTTCAGCCAAAATTTTAAATATATATAAATGCATTCTTTTGGCCTTTTCCCCCTGTATCTTTCCCTATATTATGATGCTGAGGTGTTCTCCTGCAACAGCACACTCCCCCTTTGCCCCCCCTGTGGCTGAATGCACTGTTTATATCCACTACAGTTTACTACTGTAGGAGGGGATTTAAACTTTTAGCCAATTGCAGTGCGAGGCTGTGACGGTGTGTTCAACCCAGCACTGCAGTATTATAATGAAAATGCGATGCGATTTCAATTGCAATGTATAATATCCCCATATCTTAGTTTCACTAACATTGTTCATGTGAAATAGTATGTTTATGATTTAATATGTAAGCCTATTGGAATTATGAGAATCGCTATGTATAGTGCATGGTTGGGTGGTGTGAAACTGAACAACACCAGCAGCAATAAGCACCCCACAGAACTCAGAGGATCCTTAGTCACAGAACAACTCAGATCCCAATAAAATCTCCTGTTTAGGCCTACATCAATATCGTTTTCGTTCATGTGGGTTGTATGTGCTTATTTGTTGAAATGGTGGAAGTGGAAGTGAGTAATAGTATTTCACCCTGCACTGCCGCTCCACCGCGGCGACTGCCTGCCGGCCGGCCGGCTTGAAGCATGCATTCAACCCGTGCTCGCCAACGGTGACAGGCCGTCGCGGATCATCATAGCGATTTTTCTTCATTGCAATGAATAACCGTGGACAGAGTAGTTCACATGAATGAACGATGCTGTAGTGGCATGGGGCATTTGAGGGGCAATATGTTTTATATGCACGCTTACAAATAAAAGAGAATTGAATTGAGAGCCAGTGAGTCTCCTCTATTTCCTACTTCCTCATTTGCGGGTCTCGGTGTGATATTGCGATTATGCTACAGTTACCCTTAAAAACAACAAATCAACTCAATGTCATTGTTGTAACTAAGATATCGATAGAAATTCATAATTTTGTAATGTCATATTTAGCCATACGAGCGCAATATCCATAGCGTCCCTCCCAGCAGCAACAACAATCCCATAGCGTGAAGTGACCTGGCTCAGCCAATAGAATGAGGGGGGGAGGGGGGTGGAGCTAGATATGCATTTGCTTGGAAACACTCACTCACTTCTGTGTACAAACACTGGAAACTTGTCTATATCACCTTTAAGTCTTATCTGTAAATTCCATTGTGCATGTATGCGAAAAGGTCTAGGTTCATCCCTTTGAGTTTTGTTTTGACAGAGAAAGGATAGATTAAGGCTGCCTGCATAATGGAAATTCTAAATTTGGCTTATACGGTGCTTGTTTACAGTATAATTCCAGTTCAGAGTTGTTAAAGGTATTATTAAATTGTTTTCAATGGCAATTAAGATTGGACAGGCAGTTATTTGTGCAAGCCTACTATATGTCTGTGGTAAGTTGGTAACAGTGGTTGCTTGTTAGCACCAGCAATTCATGCCTCTTTCCATGGAAGAGCAATATGAATGTGATTCGTTCCTATTTTAGAGGAGAAATTTACCCCCTTAGATAGCATTTCTGTAGACTTAGATAGCATCTGATATAGACTTATAGCATGTTATGTAGACGGCACTATAATTGCATTGTATATAGTCATAGCACGCCATAGTACATATGTATAGCATAGTAGTATATATATATAGTTTATATGTATAGTCTCATAATATAGATATTCCACTGTTACTTTCTTAGCTTACGCATGTTGTATGATAAATGCTTTTGTGATGTATTCCCATGCTTTTGTTCTTGATTATTGTAAGTCGCTCTGGATTAAGAGCGTCTGCTAAATGCCTAAATTGTCTGCTAAATGCCTAAATGCCTAAATTGTAAAATAATTCTGTACCTAGAACAGTGTTAAAAAGAGTTTGAGTACTTTTCTACAGACGGCCACTTTAGGATGAAAAATGCAGGAATTAACCTACCCATTAAAGACAAAGAACATGGCTAATGCATTAGTGTATGTGGGTGTGTGTGTGTGTGTGTGTGTGTGTGTGTGTGTGTGTGTGTGTGTGTGTGTGTGTGTGTGTGTGTGTGTCTGCCTGCGCGCGCACGCTTGCAAGTATTATCCATCAGGGTCAGAAAGCTGATTGCTGCAGTCTCTGTGGTAATAGTGGATGCTAATATCATTGTGAATTTCTGTGGGGGTCACCTCATCATTTTCACCTTTGACACTGTCATAAATGTTTGATAATGCACGATTCTAACCTCATTACCTTTATATCTTCTTTATCTGCCCTGCATTTCATAACAGTGGTACTATACCGTGACTCTGACAACGGAATTTCACATTGCGGTAAACCTATATGGTTTACGTTTTTAAGTGGCTGAGAAGTGGCCCAAACCATGGCAGTAGATACAGAAGCCTACATCAGATTTATCACAGAGATGGCTTGCGTTTAACTGTTACGTTTGTGCCCGACAGCAACAATATACAGTAGGCTGTACTGCCTATACAAAGCCAAAGTGCAGTAACTACGTCAACATTTTTGGACGATATCTTGGGTTTAAAAGTGCTTCAACTGGACACACATGAGCAGGTTATAGGACTAGACTGGAACATAACACAACAACATCTATATACTAGCAGGGTTAGGGATAACAGGGACGACAATACGTAACACATAAATAAACATAAGTAAACAGATCATGACATTATACCCCAACATCATGAAGGATCATTTGACCTTTGGCAGCCATACACAAATAAGTCAGTGCATGACATGTGTCCAAAAACTGAATTACTGCACTTGGCTTTGTAGTACAGATGCATTCATCTGCTACAAACACAGCACATACAGTAAGGATAGAGACCGAACCGGAGCGTTAGCCGCCGCCCCCGCTATTCATTTCGATGGAAGTTGCTCAGTGGCGTTTTGAAGCACCCGGAAGACTGCCGGAAGTACAATTATAACTCAATGGCTCGAGTGAGTGGAAGTTAAGCCCAGATCTCAAATTTGAGGTCTGGGATGACGCACGTTACACATAATATTATGACGTCACTGAACGTCCGTCCACCTCCATGAACGTGCTGCTGTTCCACTTTTCTCCAGTAGGTATAGTGGCAGCTTCAACATTGGATAGCCTTACTTGGGGCTTGAGTAGTATACATCAGTCCAAACACAGCACAGAGTACATCAGTCCAAACACAGCACCTAGTCCATCAGTCCAAATACAGCACCTAGTCCATCAGTCCAAACACAGCACCTAGTTCATCAGTTCAAACACAGCACATAGTACATCAGTCCAAATACAGCACCTAGTACATCAGTCCAAAAACAGCACATGATACATCAGTCCAAACACAGCACATAATACATCAGTCCAAACACAGCACATAATACATCAGTCCAAACACAGCACATAGTCCATCAGTCCAAACACAGCACATAGTCCATCAGTCCAAACACAGCACAGAGTACATCAGTCCAAACACAGCACCTAGTACATCAGTCCAAACACAGCGCAGAGTACATCAGTCCAAACACAGCACCTAGTTCATCAGTCCAAACACAGCACCTAGTCCATCAGTCCAAACACAGCACCTAGTTCATCAGTTCAAACACAGCACAGAGTACATCAGTCCAAACACAGCACCTAGTCCATCAGTCCAAACACAGCACCTAGTTCATCAGTTCAAACACAGCACATAGTCCATCAGTCCAAACACAGCACCTAGTCCATCAGTCCAAACACAGCACCTAGTCCATCAGTCCAAACACAGCACCTAGTCCATCAGTCCAAACACAGCACCTAGTCCATCAGTCCAAACACAGCACCTAGTCCATCAGTCCAAACACAGCACCTAGTCCATCAGTCCAAACACAGCACCTAGTCCATCAGTCCAAACACAGCACCTAGTCCATCAGTCCAAACACAGCACCTAGTCCATCAGTCCAAACACAGCACAGAGTACATCAGTCCAAACACAGCACAGAGTACATCAGTCCAAACACAGCACAGAGTACATCAGTCCAAACACAGCACAGAGTACATCAGTCCAAACACAGCACTATACATCAGTAGGACATTGCCCTCACAACAATATTTAAAGTCATGTTATGCGGCATGCAGTTCTGCATCAAAACAAAAAAACAACACTGAACATAAAAGTGCCCTTTCCTTCTGCTCATGAATAATGAATAAGCAGCAGCAAAAAAGACTATGCTTTTTTAGCTGCCGTGCAATTTGCCTGCATTTGTACAGTATGTGGACATGCACATGCATGCACCAGCAAACAAAGTTATTCCTGTGTTTGTGAGTGTACATGCGCGATTGCGCGTGCATGCATGCTACCATCTCATAGCTGGGCTATAGGTGCAGACTATTGTTTTTTATACAGTATTTGGCATTCAAGGACATACCCACAGACTGTTGTTAGAGGGTTCCAACATCTTCGTATGCCCCAAAAAGGCTGGCCAAGTATTGTGCTGTCTCTGCCATAATTGTCTGTAATGCGCTGTTACTTACCCATCATGAGTGACTGATGCTTATTGTATCATGAAGACTGTATGCCATGATTTTGTAAATAACCTTAAATGTAATTGTGTCCTTCCTTCCTTTGGCTTTTCTTGGACATAAATAAATTGTTGTGATGTGAGATGTGCGTGCGTATGTATGTGTGTGTGTGTGTGTGTGTGTGTGTGTGTGTGTGTGTGTGTGTGTGTGTGTGTGTGTGTGGTTTTTGTCGGCTATTTTTTTAATTTAGTCTCAGTCTTAGTCCAGTTTCAATCACCGTTGTTAGTTTTTATCATATTTAGTCACTCATCTTTTTTCATTTAGTCTAGTTTTAGTCGACTAAAAGTCAAGAATCGTAGTCTTTATCTTAGTCCAAGAAACCGTGGATTTATTTGTTTAGTTTTTAGTCAACAAAAACTATTGGCATTTTAGTCTAGTTTTAGTCTGACAATTTAGTCTAGTTTTAGTCTGACAATTTAGTCTAGTTTTAGTCGGACAATTATTTTAGCCCTTTACTTTTTTATCAGCAGTTATGTTTCCATGATTCCATTTAAAAAAAAACATCTACTGAACTGAGTGATGCAACTCCACGTGGTGGTCCCCAGAACTTCCACATGAACGCGCCCAGGGTGTCAGCCCGGTTCCGGCGAGCTGCCCCGCGTCCGAAACGGTTGAGAAATGACAGTTACTGTGTGGGGGTCCCGACTCCCCAGGGGGTCCCTCTACTGTACTGTCACACCCAAACTCATCATATAAACAGTTAATATGTGATTGTGTTAGGCTGCACAACAGTGCACTTGGTTGTGAAAACAAACCAAATGCTATTTTCGTGCTCGGACACAGGGACACAGCCAGCCAGGGAGTCAGAGACACACAGCTCCGTTACGAGTTGCACCACTCAAAAATTAAAAAATCAATTCAACCAACTCAATTCAATTCAACAAACTGAACCCATTGCAGTACAAGACAACTCTTATAGATCCTTAATGTCCACTTGTTTAACCAACTGATCCCAGTGCAGTACAACAAGACAACTCCTATACTCAGAACCTTAATGTCCACTTGTTTAACCAACTGATCCCAGTGCAGCCTAACATTACTAAACTCCTGGTTAGAACACACACACACACACACACACACACACACACACACACACAGTCACACACACACACACACACACACACACACACACACACACACACACACACACACACACACACACACACAGGCACAAGTGTGTCGCGTTGTTCATGCACGCACACACACGCACGCAGCATTAGCTTAGCATGCTAAACTAACGTTACTATTGCTACTAGGCTGCACGCACGCACACACGTTCATGCGTGTTGCTACTCACCGGGCGGAGATCAGAGAGAGGGGCCTCTATGACGAGACGTTGCTGGACCCTATTTCTTCACAATTCCTGGGGTTTATAACATCCAGTTCCCTGTGCTTTGCTGTCCAATAAGCCTTATTATATTCCTTTATTGTCGCTTGTCGAACGTAAGCTTGATAACGTTGGTTCATGTTGCAAACACTTAATTCAACCATGACTCGGTGACAGACAGCCCAACCTGCGTTCCGTAGTTTAGTAACTTTTGTAGCTGTTCTGAGCACAACATGCAACTTTAGCGTGTGTGTGTGTGTGTGTGTGTGTGTGTGTGTGTGTGTGTGCGCGTGCTGCAGTGCTGCCTCTGTTTATAAACAGAGCGAGCGCCGAGCACATGTATGATGCGCTCACGCCTCACAGGAAGAAAATTATACGATAAATAAAATATATTTCGTCTAGTCTTTGTTAGTGAACGAAATGAAGACAGATTTTAGTTCAGTCTTTATTTTTGTTAACTACATTTTCGTTTCGTCTTTATTTATCAACGAAATTGCATAATGATTAGTCCAATTGTTGTTTATACACGTGGGTTTTTGTCTCGTTTAGTCTAGTTTTCGTGCGGTGAAAAATGGGCGTTGACGAACATATTTCGTTTTAGTTTTCGTTGACGAGAACAAAGTGTGTGTGTGCGCGTAGCTTGGGCCAGATGTTATTTTTTCCCCAATAGAGCGCCGAAGTCCTGACGTCACTGTCGGTAGAGGGCGTCAGTCCCCAGGTTCATGTATTTTTTATTTGCATTATAATCCCCATAGGGGGATTTTAGATCTCTTCATATAAGAACTGCGTTTGAAAAATAAACCGATCACCCCAGCCTTTTCACTCATATGGATATGAAGCATCGACTGAAGGTGGAAATGTACAAATATACCCAAAGAGTAACAAAATAAGCGTTAGAAACTAGTCAAATAACCCAGAGACTACATTTCCGGGTAGGCGGGTGGCTGCATCTGCCTGTCGCACAACATAAACTGAATGTTATAATTACGTTTATTTTTATTTTTATTTTATTGATATTTAATGTTTCGTGGTTAGTACTTGAGTCACCACCAGCTGAGCTTATGTCAACGAGGAATCTCAGGAACGCAATGTGTTGAGAGCTGGGCGTGACGTATATTAGCAGCGACATTGCCTTCATATGTAGTTTCAAGGCTTTTGCGGCCACATTAATTCCATTTTCTCCAGAAACTGGCTGTATCAAATATTAATGAACATCATTAACGACACACAGCCACTCCCCTGACAGAAAGGCTGGGGTGGTCGGTTTATTTTTCAAACATAGTTCTTATATGAAGCGATCTAAAATCCCCCTATGGGGATTATAATGCAACTAAAAAAATACATGAACCTGTGTACTGGCGCCCTCTACTGAAAGTGACGTCAGACTTCGGTGCTCTATTGGGGTAATGTTTTAGTATTTTCACCACAGGGATTTAGAGGGGTCACATGATGTACTCCCTTGCATGCATGTGCATATAATTGCTGTTGGGCAGAAACCTAGGTCTTATCTCCATATTTGAAACACATTTTTGTGATTTTATCATAAATTAACTCTCTACTTGATCAACAGCATCACAGATCCACAAGCAGATCCACAAGCTTCAGCATCACACAAAAGTAGCAGATCCACAAGCTTTGTGCAGTGCTTTGAGCTTGTCGATCCGCAATATATTGCATCTGAAAAGCAACTGTTTTGGACATACATTATGTCCATAACTGTCTCTGTCTGTATTATCATATTATGAGGTTTCCACCCGACAGAGACGGTATACAGGCAGTGACTGTGTGTCAGTGAATGTGTGTACTGTATGATTGGGTGAATGTAATACAGAATCTAAGTGCCTTGGATGAAGGCACTTTTAATGCACCATTTACTACCATTTACCTGATGAAGTGGTGTCACGATGTGGTTCTGGAGATGTAGGACACAATCAACACTGGGATAGGCTAACAGGCAACAGAACACAGGTGGCTTGGGTTACACTAATACAGGGAGGTGAGACAAGGCAGGAGACAGAACACAAGGCAGACAGGAAATCACAGAACACTATTACAAAATAAGGTACAGAACACAAATACAAGTAATAAGTCCTAAAACACAGACAAATTCCAAGGGCAGAGGAGCGTACCGTGACAAGTGGAACCTGGGTGTATGCCCAATAACAGAGGTTCTCAAACTTTTTCGGCTCAGATCACCCCTGTTACTAAAATATTCATCCACGGCACCCCTGAATTACATTGATACTATAGCACCCTACATTTATGTCATATTACGATATGTATATTTAGCCATCTAACACTAGACTCAAACTAAAACATTTCAAATGAGTAAAATATGACTAGAACTCATTTCAATTTTACCCAAAAGACAAAATGTGCTGTCAAAATCAACACTGTAGCCTACCTGAAAGGGCCGTCTTCTGTTCTCAAAATGATGATCAGGTTGTCAAGAGAGAGAAAGACACTGACTCACAAAGCTACAGAAGAATAAAGGTGCCATCAACTGGAAGCCAAACTATTTATTCCGAGTGATCCCGAAGAACCCTTTTTGATTCCAGAAAGAACTTTTCAGAACTTTCAGTGGTAAATGGTTCATGGTAGAACACTATACTATACTATATGTTTATTTATTTATTTTTATTAAAAAAATAATACTTGCATGCAAGCATTGGATCATTTTGAATAGTTTTGAATTTTCTTGAACACAAATCTTCTCTTCTGGGGATCCCTGGCATGAAACATTTTCAGATATTGGTCAAATACCGGGGTTCTTGACATGTAATGGGTAGGTTTGAGAAACGACCGGGCTAGGCGATGGTTCTTCAAAATCTTCAGTGAATCATATAGCATTTTAAAGAATCATAATTGTTTCTGTCTGTACATGGAGTCATGGAACAGGTAAAAGAGTGAGATCAGCCAGCCAGGTTGAATGTTTTCTGGTGTCACACAAACACACTGCTTCTTGGAAAGCTGCTGCTTTGCGTTTAATGTGTCATTTGTGTTGGAGGAGAAAGCATGGTGTGTT